>NC_041384.1:706449981-706503705 GCF_002162155.2 Triticum dicoccoides
AATGAAAATTCAAAGGTTTGAAATTTATGTTGGTATTAAAAAAGCAGAAAACAACATAAATTTTTTTTCTTTTCTTTTTCGCAATAGATAAATATTCATTCAGATTTAGGGCACATCTAGATGTGCTTTAGTTATTGCACATCTAAGTGAGTGAATCAAGTATAAAGAGAAAAAAAAAGAAAAAGAAAATACCCACACAAATCTCAAGGTAAGATAAATGACATAGGACTTAGATATATAATACTTATGACACATCTAGATGTGCTTTAGCAAAAACTGATAATATATATAGCTTGGACGAAGATACTCGTAGCGTATTGAAGACAAATAATGCCGTCCCGATGAACAACAAGAGCAGAAATCATAAAAATAATAGACTATACCAATTCACTCAGCAGCCAATAATAAACTGATAACATATATAGCTTTGGTGTATCCATCCATCCATCTCCTCGTGCCTAGCCAATAATAATATCCATCTGATCTACGCTACAGAAAAAAGAAATATTACAATCAAAACATCTTGCTTTCCCCAATTCCATCTTATTCAGCACCTAGGTCAGGTGGAGGGAGTGTGTTGGCCTTTCAAGGATTTAGAAGCTCGTCTTGCGCGGTCATCTCTTGTGATTCTGCCAATAAGTATATATGGTTGTTAGCGGCAGTTAGGGACACTCTGAATCCATACATACATTGATCAGAACACTACCAGAATTTCCATCTTTACCGAGTACCCGAAAAACTCGGCAAAGGCCGATTTAAACTCGGCAAAGGTATTGCCGAGTGTTGTACTCCGCAAAGCGTACACGGCATACAGCCTTCCAGCAAACAGAATTTTGCCGAGTTTCGTTTCTCGGACACTCGGCAAAGACTTTACCGGGTATCAAATGCGAGTACTCGGCGAAATAAAGTGAACAGACGGACGGAGCAGACGGCGGCGTAGCCACGTGACACAGGTGGTTTGCCGAGAGCACCACTCGGTAAAGGGGATTAATACAAACAAAAAAAAAGCTCCACCCAATCCCATCTCAGATACAATGGTGGTCAAATCCCAGAGCTGGGCACGGAGCAGCTGCCTCCTTCGGCGTTGTAGGACACGAGCCTACCTCAATGCTGCCGCGCGTTGGGTGAGCGCAACCTCTATCGATGTGTGTGCGCGAGGTGAGCCTGGCCGCGTAGCCGGTGACGCGCGGGCCTGCTTGCCCGGAGCGCTACTGCTGCTGCCGCTCGGGATGAAGAAGGGTGTTGAAGAGATGCTCGACGGTCGGGGCTGTGCTGCTGCCGCTCGACGAGGGCTCGCACCACCAATCTGCTTCTGTTGCTGCCGGCGTCGCTACCACCGGAGGCGGACGAGGGCTGCTGCTGGGTAGGCGGAGCCGGCAGCCTTCTTCGGCCCAAGCCAACGAGCGAGAGAGAGAGAGGAGAAGGGAGAGAGAGAGCAACGAAAGAGATGAGAGACACTGCGCCACATCTCTAGGATAAGGCGAACGTGGGGTGCAGCATGGCCGCGCCACGTCACCGATCCATGTGATCTGGTGTTTGACCAATAGGAAAGAAGCATCCTTTTGTGCTTATTTGTGTGTTTTCTTTATCATCTTTCTCTCATATTTTACATATCAATTAATCTGTAAAATCTTCTCAAATTTGTACCATGCCTTGAAGATGTCATATGGGGGCACCATGCCATTTTTCAAGCCTTTTCAACGTCATTTGCATTTTTTGAAATTTAGAAACCAATAAACTATATATTCGAGGCCATATCTCGGCATTCTTATGTTTGAAATTCATTTTCTTTTCCTGGATAAGGTCCAAGTATGCACTCAATAGAACAAATAGGATTTATCAGAACAATTTATCTAATTTTTTCATGCACTTAAATGTCCATACAACTTGGGAATTGTCCATCGAGAAATCAACATAAAGTCACTTAAATGTGCGAAAGTAGGTAGAAATCTAGCAAAATCCATACAACTTGGGAATTGTCCATCCAATATAGTCTAATTTCTGTGAAAATTGGAGTGGGACAGTTTAGCACCCTGGTTTTGTACTTGCTTCACAAAATATACCCATTTTGACACTTAGAAAATGGAAAAAGATATTTTTGTACTATTTTTTTAAAACTATTTGATAATATTGTTTGTAATGGCAAGAAGCATTCTATGAATCAAATTTGGGCACATTCTAATAAACTACGCAATGAATATGACTTCACCTTGGTCATTTGGCTTGAAAGCCATCAAAGTTCATACGCGATAGCCCGTTTTGTGAAGGATTTTTTTTCAAATTTGTCATATTGAAAGTTTGGTATTTTTCCTTGCAACTAGTACACATAAAAGGACTCCATGCGAAAGGATTACATTTTTTGAATTTCTATTCTTTTTCTTTCATTTTTTCCAAAACAGGGTCAAAATATTCGGCGTGGCTATTCATGGCAAGGGGTTGAATCTCTAATAACTCTAAGAAGTTCTTCCATATAATGACTACTTGTGCATCTAAAACTATTTTTTGCTAAGTTTTAGGACAGAGCTATCAAACACTTGTAGTTCAAATTTGAATTACGTTAGAGAAATTAACATAAAGTCACTTAAATGTGTGAAAGTAGGTACAAATCTAGAAAATCCATAAAACTTGGGAATTGTCCATCAAATATGGTATAATTTTGCGAAAATTGGAGTGGTACTGTTTTGCACCCTGGTTTTTGTACTTGCTTCACAAAAAGTACCCATTTTGACACTTGGAAAATGAAAAATGGTATGTTTGTACATAAAAGTTAGAAAAACTATTTGATAATATTGTTTCTAATGGAAATAAGCATTATATGAACCATATTTGGGCACATTCTAATAAACTATGCAATGAATATGACTTCACCTTGGTCATTTGGCTTGAAAACCATCAAAGCTCATACGCGATAGCCCGTTTTGTGAAGGAATTTTTTTCAAATTTGTCATATTGAAAGCTTGGTATTTTTTCTTGCAACTAGTACACATAAAAAGACTCCATGCGAAAGGATTGCATTTTTTGAATTTGTATTTGTTTTCTTTCATTTTTTCCAAAACGAGGTCAAAATAGTCGTCACGGCTATTCATGGTAAGGGGTTGAATCTCTCAAAACTCGAAGGCCTTCTTTGGTTCATAGGATAGGAATTTTATAGGAATAGGAAAATCATAGGAAATGAGATGACATGCATGTCAATTCCTATAGAGAAAAAGATGCCATTTGATGCATAGGATAGGATTTTTTTCCATTGAGTCTAGGCTAATGTTTTTTCCCTCCAAAACATGAAGGATTGATTCCTATCCTACATAGGAATAGGAATCCATTCCTACAAACCAAAGGGCTTCAAAGGAATATTTCCTTTGCAAATCCTATCCTATTGAATTCCTACAAAAATCCTACAAACCAAAGGAGTGGTTCTTCCATATAATGACTACTTGTGTACCTAAAAATATTTTTTGCTAATTTTGAGGACAGAGCTATCACACATGTGTAGTTCAAATTTGAATTACTTTCGGGAAATTGACATAAAGTCATTTAAATTTGCAAAAGTAGTTAAAAATCTAGAAAACCCATTAAACTTGGGAATTGTGTATAAAATAAGGTCTACTTACTGTGAAAATTGGAGTGGTGCCATTTTGCACCATGTTTTTTGTACTTGCTTCACAAAAAATACCATTTTGACACTTAGAAAGTGAAAAATAATTTTTTGTACAAAAAAGTTCGAAAATCTACTTGGCCACATTGTTTGTAATGGCAAGATGCGCCTATGTGTCTAATATGGGCACATTATAATAAACTATGAAATGCATATGGCCATCACCTTGGGCATTTGAGACCATATTTTGGCATGGGAAAAAAGAGTAATTAATATGGCCTAAAATGAAAAAAGTTTTCAACATGAAGATTATTCGTCTTGTCAAAATGAACAACTTTGCTTTTTGGATCATCTTCATCCGAGGTCGTATGCAATCTCGACGCCGAAAACAATGCAGCGAAGTGAATACCCCCTTTTGCCGAGTGCAACACTCGGGAAAAACACCCTTTTGCCGAGTGTAGCGCTCAGCAAAGGTCTTTCTTTGCTGTGTACCACTGTTTTACCGAGTGTTTTGTCCACTACACTCGGCAAAGCACCTGTTTACCGAGTTTCGCCTTATTGCCGAGTATTTTTTCGATGACACTCGGCAAAGATATGTTTGCCGAATGCCCGACAAATAGCACTCGGTAAAAGACGCCAACACTTGACAAAAAGGAATTTTCCAGTAGTGGAAAGCACCAGACTAGAATGCTGGAACAAATTAAAGGAAAGACAAGTTACTTGTGGATAGCTTGTGTAGGTCAGCGACAACCATGAGCCGTCTCTGCAAGATTGCCGCCATGAAGAGGAAGATTGAACACATGCCAAACATGACGGTGATAGGGAAAGCATTCACCTGCAACATAATGTTTATCAACAATGATGGAGATAAGTGAAGCACCACAGGAATATATTTGCTTACATTGTAGAGCACCACACAGACAAACAGGTTCAGTGGAATGCGGAAGAAGTTCATGATGGTGCTTCTTGCCTCCTCAGGAATATACTGAGATCTCATTTTCATGATGGATGGCCAGAAAATGCCGACGCATGACTCAAAGGTACAGAAACCAAGCAGCTGTAGAGAGCCCCCAAATGAGATGCCACTTCCTTTCACTGAAGACGTCGGCACCAGAAGCTGTCACGTCACACATGCGAAAACGCTATCAGTAAGAAGTAATCTATCTTAGAAAGGCAGAGAAAGAAATGAAGAGTATGGTCTTACGCTGGTGGCAACTGGGAGGAAAAGTGTGAAGGCTGATACTGCAAACACGATCTGCATATAGCCTTCAACCTTCATCTTGCGGGCCAATAGGCGTGATGCAATGGAGCTACCCAACATAGACGACAGCATGAAGGTTGCAAATATAAAACCATGGGGAATGTCTTCGTCATTTGGGCTCAAGGCTGGAGTCCAGAGGAAGACAAAGGTGTACATTGAGCCCTCGAACAGCGACTGAATGGCTCCCAGCAAAGCGATTTTTTCATCTGGAGATTTGTGATGAGCGTTAGAATGCGAATTCTTCTAAGTTTACAATATATACACGTTTAATAATGTTGTGTTGCGTTGCAGTGGGTGGGATGAAGTGAAGCGCTAACGAGCATACCTGAAGCGATTGCCTTGGCGGCAACCTTGAACTGAGACATGAGATCCTTGCCTTCAGATTGATCTCCATAGTTTTCAGTCCACGAGGACATGATGATGGCCATGCCAATTGCCAGGAAGCACGCGGCGGCATCGAAAGGAGCCACAGGACCAAAGCCCAGGTTGTCAGCAAGCAGGTTAGCAAAGAGGCCAGCTATAATGGCGATGAGACCATTTCCGAGGAATATAGCCTTGGAGAAGGTGATGGAGAGCCACTGCGGGTCATAGCCTCTCTGTGTGGTGTGTGAAACAAGACAAGAAGAAATCAAACAAAAAGGTTGGGTGAATAATACTTACTAGTCTTGTTACATTGCAAAAAGGTAGGTAGAAATCAACAAGATATAATAACAATAACAATAATGCATAATTTGGCAATTTGCAAATGACATGGATTTCTTTATGGTTAGCTGTTTAACAATAGCTCCTCCCATTACATTAGGGGAGGGAGGAAGAAGAAGAAGAAGAAAAAGAAGAAGACTAAATAAATAAATGGTGTGTCACATGCATGCCGCAGATACTGTACTGAATCCATCCTTGGACTCTCTCTCTCTCTCTCTTTCTTGGTAGGTTAGGATGGATGATTGAGTTAGTTGAATGTTCATTAATTCTCCAGCGAGCGACAGCACATGGAGAAAAGAGGAGAGGGCGAATAAAAGGATAATTGTGAGTCCCAGCCCAGTTTGGCCCAGAGAAAGAAATGAAGAGCTTTTATTTTTATTTATTAAGAAAGCTGGGCCATCATGGTTCCTTCCTTTGTTAAATAAATAAATGCCAATGGCAAGTCGGCAACCACCTCATCTCATCTCCTCATCTCTATCTATTCCTTCCACCGACACAACAAAGGATAGGTAACTGACTAATGAAACAAAACAAAAGAAAAGAAAAGACGGTGGATTTCATTTAAGCTTGCAGGCAGGGGAGCAAGATTTGATTCAGTCTTTTTTGTTTGTTTCAGATCCTGACAAAGTGAGTGAGGTTTTCCTCATCCTACTCCTCTAGTGTAGGAACACATACATCATGATCCTCCAATTAATTTTTTCAACACCTCTAAAACAACAGTCATAATTATATTATTATATGGCCCTTCCCTTTGTGGCATGGCATTGGCAGTCAACAGTCAAACATCCGTCCTGCTTAGTACTCCCTCTTTAAACTAATATAAAAGCGTTTAGATCACTATTTTAGTATTATAAACGCTCTTATATTAGTTTACGGAGGGAGTATTTAGCATCACTAGTAGTAGTTTATTCACCACAAGTAGCAGCAGCATTACGTAGGTACGTAGGTAGGTAGGTAGGTAGGTAAGAACACAAGACACATTCCAAAGGTGCCATTATACTAGTGTAGTGTAGTACACAATCTAATGCTTGATGCCTTTCCTTGTGGATATAGAACAAGACATACATACTTTGGTGGATTAAAGATATAAGGCAGCTGAAAATGAAAAGCAGCTAGCATTCGCAGTGGGTTGAGTTGATTTCGATTTGATTGACAGTGATAGTGATGGTCACACTGACTGGGGAGTAGGGGTTTAAAACCAAGAAGTGGAGTACAAACCAAGAAAGAAAGAAGCAAACCTTGTTGTGCTCGGCGACGAGCCATGACTCGAATGCGGAGAAGAGGAGGGAGGTTGCGACGCCGCCGAGGATGCGGCCGAGGAGGAGGACCCGGTACTGCGGGGAGTGCTTGGTGATGCAGCTGAGGATGTAGGTGATGCAGTAGGTGATGCACGCGCGCTTGCGGCCCCTTTATGTTTTCCACAAGATTTTGTTTTGTTTTTCAGTCAGTTAATCAATCAATGAATCCCAATGGAAAAGAAGAAAGAAAACAACAAGAAGAAGAAGAAGAAGAAGAAGAAGAAGAAAGAAAACGTACTGCCTGTCTGCTAGTGATCCTACGATGGTTCCGAAGAGCATGGATGAGCCGAATCCGGCGATGAAGAGGCGGCCGATGTCGCCCTTGTCGAACCCGTACTGGCTGTAGAGGTAGTACACGTAGGGACCCTGAAGCCAGTCGCCGGCTGCAGAAACCAATCCGAAATCAGTTGAGGCATACATATGCAGCACATCTCAAGAGAAGAGAAGACAAGAGAAATTCAGAAAGACGTACACATCATTAGGGAGTATACTAGGACGTAGTTGTTCTTGAATGCGTTGAATGCGGTGGGGGTTGCGACGCGGTCCTTGCCGCTCTTGCCCAGCTCCAGCCCGGCCACCACCGCCGACAGGCCCCCGAACACAAGGTAGTAGAATATCTCCATGGCCTCTTCCCCCGGCCGGGACGGGACAGAGAGAGAGATAGAGAGAGAAAGACAGAGGAGGCGTTGTTGGCCTACGGATGGATTTATACGCGCGTTTCTTTCTTTCTTTGTTGGGGAAGGAATTTCTCTTTCTCTTTGTGCAGCTCACTCGCGCCCTCGCTGGCTGGCTGGGGCAGACCAAGACGGAGGGAGGGCCCGGCGGGGGTGCGGTGCGCCGGTGCGCCTGGAGAAAGAAAGAAAGAGACGAGATTTGGGAGTGGAGGTTGGGGAGAGTGGAGTGGAGCGGTGCGAGTCGCAGTGAGTGAACCGGGAGTGTGGGTGCGCCAAACCAAACCAAACCTTCTTCGTTCGGCCGGGTCGCACTCCCCCCATTCATTCATTCATTTCCATGCTGCTGCGTGCTTCAACTCTAGTCTTGTGTTTTGGTACCAACCCAACCCTGCCATCACCATTTCTTCTTACCCACCTTTTTCCATGCCATCACCTTTTTTTTCTAGCCCTAAAAAATTCAGTTTGCATTGCACCTAATATCTGTTGAATTTTCAATGTCGCGGATGGCAGAGATTTGGTTGATGAGGCTTATGCTGGAGGGTAAATCAATTTCTCCAAAACCCGAATCTGATATCTGCCCAAGGAATTTTATTGGTTTTGATTATTTCAGGGAGCATCTGTTTGATTTGGGATTTGCCACACGTTACAGTATGTACTATCTAACTAGAGGAGCATCAAGGTTGAAATCACCAATGAAGCTTCAATTCAGACGATAAGAATATGAAGCATTGAAATTGTTTGATTTGCATTGCTACATGACACCTGCTTTAGATAGATAGCCTCACCAAATTCTTCTTCTTCTTCTTCTTCTTCTTCTTCTTCTTCTTCTTCTTCTTCTTCTTCATCATCATCATCATCATCATCATCATCATCATCATCAATTGAATGCTTGCCAACTCTTTTAGCCTTTTCTTTACAAAATGACCTAGCCATCCACTGCCACATGGCCTTGTGTTAGTGGACGGAGGGAGCTACATAAAATTGATATAACTAACTAATATAAATGGGATGGATGCCTTTGTTACCGACGAATCAAGGCCGCTCTTGTCGCTTTTTCCAAACCAACTACTTGGAAGAGCAACACCAACCCTCGGCCACTTCAGATGCCCCTAGCCATGCACCCTGCAGAACCAGCTTCACCACTTCGAGATAATCAAGTACAGAAGATATTGGCTGCACGTTGAGCATATCAGCTGCTTGACTCCCCACCACCATTCAATGTGATGTCGAAGTTTATTTTGTCAATATTTTTGACAAAAAGAGATGCCGAGTCACCCTATCTCCTCTCACCTCTTCCATCTTGACGTAAGAATGGCTATTAGGGCTAAGGGCAACTAGGTGAAGAGGAGGCAGCGACGACAAAAATTATTGCCCTCGCGAATGATCTTGGACAGTTGGACGACTAATGATTGTGTTTTTCATAGGGGGGTTTACTATTATAATCAATCTTCAGCACATATATTTTTTGTTTTTCTAACCTTTATGGAGGAGCATAAAAGATCATCCTATAGCAAGTGATCTCGTAGAAATATAGCATTGATCTTTATGGCATCCTTCATTCCTTCCTGACATGCCGCTCATCCTTCCCCATCCGGTACCTTGGTTCGCCTTATATGGTCAAACGACTAATGAGTATCCACTTGCAACCCTTAGATGATAAAAAGCACCAGGAAAATTAGCACCTTGGGCAGGAGCATGTTGTTATGTAGGTCACATCGTTTTGGTTAAGATGGAACTCATGGCGGTGCGGTGGTCATTACCATATTACACCACTCGACCTCCCAATATTGAAAGCTCGAGGCGAGCAAATCTTTGGGCAGGGACCGACAAGACGAACGATGGCAAGTACAAAATTAAATTGGGAGTAAGTTTGCAAGCCCAAGGAGTATAGTGGTTTGCGAATTCTTAATCTTGGCAATTTCGCCACGGCGCTTTGGTTAAGATGGTTATGGCTTGGTTGTGATGACCCGTCTAGGCCTTGGTGTTGTATGGGAACGCCATGCAACAATGGTGATCGTGACCTCTTCACAACGACCACTAAGGTAATGCTTGGCAATGGAACTAGAGCCAAATTTTGGGAGTTATCCTGGTTGCAAGGGCAAAGACCTAAATACATTGCACCATTTTTTAAGATATCTGGCAAGAAAGGCGACACTGTGTTACCGAATGCATCACCTATTTGCTAGTGGTAAGGGCATGTCCAACGGTATCCCCAAGATCGAGCTTACAATACAGGGATACAAATACGGGAGCCGGCCATTCAACCCTATCCATCAAACATTCACCACTGTTTTTTTTTCATGTGTCTGGAGCACTCAAAATAATTATAAGATGATAGAGCAATAACACAATTTGTCCATAAATAACATGCAAATATCCTGATGGAACAAAATTTCATATTTAAATATTACATCCAAACTAACCGGGTGTTCAAAAAGTTTTTCAAATTCATCAATATGTCATCCAGACGCTGTGTCCCTTGTGAAGGAAATATGCCCTAGAGGCAATAATAAAGTTGTTATTTATATTTCCTTATATCATGATAAATGTTTATTATTCATGCTAGAATTGTATTAACCGGAAACTTAGTACATGTGTGAATACATAGACAAACAGAATGTCCCTAGTGTGCCTCTACTAGACTAGCTCGTTAATCAAAGATGGTCAAGTTTCCTGACCATAGACATGTGTTGTCATTTGATCAACGGGATCACATCATTAGAGAATGATGTGATGGACAAGACCCATCTGTTATCTTAGCATAATAATCGTTTAGTTTTATTGCTATTGCTTTCTTCATGACTTATACATATTCCTTTGACTATGAGATTATGCAACTCCCGAATACCGGAGGAACACTTTGTGTGCTATCAAACTTCACAACGTAACTGGTGATTATAAAGATGCTCTACAGGTGTCTCCGATGGTGTTTGTTGAGTTGGCATAGATCGAGACTAGGATTTGTCACTCCGTGTATCGGAGAGGTATCTCTGGGCCCTCTCGGTAATGCACATCACTATAAGCTTTGCAAGCAATGTGACTAATGAGTTAGTTACGGGATGATGCATTACGGAATGAGTAAAGAGATTTGTCGGTAATGAGATTGAACTAGGTATTAAGATATCGACGATCGAATCTCGGGCAAGTAACATACCGATGACAAAGGGAATAACGTATGTTGTTATACGGTTTGACCGATAAAGATATTCATAGAATATGTAGGAGCCAATATGAGCATCAAGGTTCCGCTATTGTTTATTGACCAGAGATGTGTCTCGGTCATGTCTACATAGTTCTCGAACATGTAGGGTCCGCACGCTTAACGTTCGATGACAATTTGTATTATGAGTTATGTGATTTGATGACCGAAGTTTGTTCGGAGTCCCGGTTGAGATCACGGACATGACGAGGAGTCTCAAAATGGTCGAGAGATAAAGATTCATATATTGGAAGGTTTCATTCGGACATCGGAATAGTTCCGAGTGATTGGGACTTTTTTCCGGAGTACCGAGGGGTTACCAGAACGCCCCGGGGGAATATTGGGACTACATGGGCCATAGGGGAGAGGGGAGGCAGCTCACAAAGGGTGGCTGCTGAGGGAGTCCTGGACTAAGGGGTCCTCGTGTGTCCGACCTATTGGATATGGGCCGGACTGATGGGTCGTAAAGATACGAAGACCGAAGACTCTACCCGTGTCCGGTTGGGACTCTTCCTGGCGTGGAAGGCAAGCTTGGCGACCAAATATGAAGATTCTTTTCTCTGTAACCGACCTTATGTAACCCTAGATCCCCCCGGTGTTTATATAAACCGGAGGGCTAGGTCCGTAGAGAGATATCCCCCATAATCATAGTCAGGCTAGATCTTTAGGGTTTAGCCATTACAATCTCGTGGTAGATCAACTCTTGTAATACTCATATTCATCAAGATCAATCAAGCAGGAAGTAGGGTATTACCTCCATAGAGAGGGCTCGAACCTGGGTAAACATTGTGTCCCCTGTCACCTATTACCATGGATCCTAGATGCATAGTTCGGGACTCCCTACCCGAGATCCGCCGGTTTTGACACCGACATTGGTGCTTTCATTGAGAGTTCCACTGTGCCGTCCTCAAAAGGTTTGATGGCTCCTTCAATCATCTATAACGAGGCCGTCCAAGGGGAAGTCTTCCTCCCTGGACAGATCTTCATGTTCGGCGCCTTCGCACTGCGGGCCAACTCGCTTGGCCATCTGGAGTAGATCGAAAGCTACGCCCCTGGCCACCAGGTCAGATTTGGAAGCTTGAACTACGTCACAAATATCCATGGAGACTTGATCTTCGATGGATTTGAGACCACGGCAGCCGCTCCCTACCACCAGGATGAACATGACGTAAGTCTGTCATCAGTCCATACGCAAGAGATAGTACCTGTAGCTGCTCTAGCCATAGATCCAGAGCAGATCGCGCCATCCGAAGACGAAAAGCTTAACCCCGCTGCGGAAGCCGCAGACTCAGCGGCATTGGAGCCACACACAGACTTAACTTCAAGTGACATCTATGTCACCGGAGCTACGGACTCGTCTCTGGCTACAGGCTCCGAACCTTGTGCGTCCGCGTGCGTCGAGCTTGATCGGTCATCGATCATCGAATTCAGCTCCGCAGACATCTTCCGACACTCGCCCTTGGGCGGCGTGCTAAACTCATTAAGAGCACTATCCTTAGCGAGGGACTCACAACCGAACTGTATACGGTTTGAACTGGAGATTGATAACGGAGAATTTTGCTTCCCACCCACCGCCCACTTCATACACACTGTCGAAGACTTAACCGAGACGCTCGACTACGGCTCCGAAGGCATCAACGGTATGGACGACGATGCCGATGAGGAGTCGGGCCAAGACCCGCCGTTTACTGAACGCTGGACGACCACCTCTTCCTACGACATGTACATGGTGGATACACCTAAAAGAACTAGTGACGATGAGAAAGAAGATCCAGTTGAGGACGAACCTCCTGTGATACAACCAAAACGCTGGCGTCAGCGACCCGCTCTAAGTCACGTCATGGAATATACGGCGATACTGGCACAGGGGAAAATAGCGCTCCGGAAGGTGCCGAATACAACAAAGACCCCGTCGATGCAACTGCTGTACAAAACAAACGGGAAGACGAGCAAGTTAGCCCTGATGGACAGGCCACACAAAAAGACTTGGAGAACGGTAATTATCTTCCGCTCTCCGAGGTTGAGGCGAGCTTCGGCAGCAAGGATTTCATCGTTCCTAAGGAACCCCAGGAGCAGGAGTGCTTTAAATGCGACTGCAAGGAGCCTGAAAAAGAAGCAGCAGCAGCTTCAAGCTGACCAAGATCTGCTCAACGACAGATGGACTGATGTCCTGGTAGCCGAAGAACATGGCCTCAAGCACCTAGCCAAAAGCTACCCGAAGCGCAAATTACTGCCTCAGTTCGACGACGAGGCGCCGGAGCACATACCATCATCGCGCAATGCGGCTGACCGACCACCACGTGGTCAGGATAAAGCGACAACTCAAACCGAACACCAGCCAGCCCCACCTCATCATAAAGGCAGAGGCAAAACAGCTCGAGGTCATACATAGGACCTTCGACAAGACCTGGACAACAGAACAGGACATACCAGATTGATCTACGGATCGCGAGGACGTGCCCCGACACGCTACGACGACTATCTAGTCAGATGTAACAAGCATAGTCACTCCCGGGCCGAAAACCGCAGACTGACTCCATCGGAGCTACGCCACAATGTGGCCCAGCACAGAGGCGCCGCACACCCTCTTTGCTTCACAGACGAAGTAATGGAGCACGAATTCCCAGAAGGGTTTAAACCTATAAATATCGAATCATATGATGGAACAACTGATCCCGTGGTATGGATTGAGAATTTCCTTCTACATATCCATATGGCCCATGGCGATGACCTTCATGCCATCAAATACCTCCCGTTAAAACTCAAAGGTCCAGCTTGACACTGGCTAAATAGTCTGCCTGAAAATTCTATTGGCAGCTAGGAGGATTTGGAAGACGCCTTCCGTGACAACTTCCAAGGCACATATGTCCGGCCACCAGACGCCGATGACTTAAGCCATATGGTTCAACAGCTCGGAGAATCAGCCAGGAAGCTCCGGACTAGGTTCTTAGTTAAAAAGAACCAAATCGTCGACTGTCCGGACACGGAAGCCCTAGCAGCCTTCAAACACAGCGTATGGGATGAGTGGCTCGCCCGCCACATCGGTCAAGAAAAACCAAAATCCATGTCAACCCTTACCGCTCTGATGACCCGCTTTTGCGCGGGAGAGACAGTTGGCTCGCTCATAGAAGCAACAAAGCTAATGATCCATGCACTTCCGAAGTCCGAAACGCAATGGCAAACCTCGACGTAGCAAACACAAACTTCGCAATAATAATGAAAGAACGCGCGACACAGCGGTCAAAGCCGGATTCAGCGGCCCTGTCGGGGATATACCCCGCGGCGTAAACCGGTCGGAAGTATAACCCAGCCGAACTAGGCGTTTCATTGGTAAACCGCCAGAGGATTGGCGGTTTACGTGATTGGCGGTTTACATGTCTGGCGGTTTACGTGTCTGGCGGTTCACTTGCATGACGATTCACGAGCCTGAAGATTCATTAGTGACCCAGAGCGTATTCCAAATGCATGACAAGGCCCAAGGACCAGCAGGCCGGTTTAGGTTAATGGTGGGCCGGTTTAAGAGGAAAGGCCTGAGGAACATTTATCTTACAAGGAGCTAAGACCTGGACTTGTATCCGGTTTGTATTAGAGATAGACTAGTCCTAATCCTAATAGGACTCTACATGTAACCTGCCCCTCCAACATTTATAAGGAGGGGCAGGGCTCCCCAAAAGGGGACAAGATTCACAAATTCCACAAGTTGGATAAGTTAGGTTTAGACAATAGCTCTCAAGATAGAGCACTCTTGTAACCGTGATCATCATCATCATCAATATCAATGAAGCAGGACATAGGCTTTTACCTCCACCGTGAGGGGCCGAACCTGGGTAAAATCTCGCGTCTCTCATCCCGCTCAACCCCTCTCAAGCTACCACATAGATGCGTTGGCCTCGCGACTAAGTCCTGACACTAAGGACATCTGCCGTGACAATTCCACAACAGTTAGCGCCCACCGTGGGGCCTGCGCATGGTGGTGTTGAGTTCTTGAAGGGATCTCTCCTAGGGATTGAGGTGTTCACAATTCCCGGATGAAGAAAAGCTGGTTTGAAAGGATTTGCATCCGTGTCACGTTCATCAGTCTAGATTTGAAGATTTGTGAGATTTCAGGTTCAAGGCAATCAGGGTTATGGGCTGTTCCACCAACATTTATTGAAAAAATCGCCGAGACCAATGGAATTCCGATCAGGCGCTTGTTCAGACGTCAGGAGAATCATACGTTTCTGAAGGTCAAAAGTTTTAGTATATCAACAATATACATCGGCCAGAGGGCCTGCCTCCGAGTGATCCCGAGCCGCTGTCGCCGGTTTTCTTCCGCCGTTTCAAGTCGAAGTCAACGCGGCCTCATCGTCGTTTCTAAACCGCCGACACAGCAAGTCGCCAATCCTGAAATTGCAAATCAACGACCCGGAATCAGACTTGGCCACGAGAGAAGCCCAAATTCAGATTCGTCAAGAGTGGCCACGACCTGAACTTCTCAGCCGTGGAGTTTCCGCTGACCCGCCGCCATGTTTTTAGGGCTCCTTTGATTCAAAGGAATTGCATAGGATTTTTGGAGGATTTAAACCCTTAGGAATTTTTTCTGTGATGCTCGTTTGATTCGTAGGATTGGCATTTTTAGGAATTTTTCCATATGATCCATTTGTACTACATTTTGGAGAAAAATTTCCATCCACTCAAACCTCTTTGTAGAATTCCTTTGTTTTTCCTATGCTATCAAACATTCTTTTAAATCCTGTAGGATACTATGGGACATGTCACCCTATTCCTACATTTTTCCTATTCCTTTATTTTGACAATCCTGTGAATCAAAGAGACCCTTATCCGTGGCCTCATCCTCAAACTCCGTTGAGCCGACGTCGTCGATCCTTCGAGCACTGTCTCCGTACGAGTGTCTCTCCGCCTTTGCCTTTTCCTCAAAGGCCATGACTCAGATATAGATACGGATACGACCCGGAAACAGAGCCGGTCCAGACCCGGATTCCCCTGCCATGCACTCACCTCCGCCGGCCGCCTCCGTGCCTCACCTACGCCTTTACGCTTCAAGCTGACCTTGTTGCGCGGCTGTCTCCGCCATGGCCTAGAGCCGCCATCGTTGCCGCCTCGGAGAGCCGCCGTTGCAGCGGTGGAGCCGCTACTGCTAAGTCGCCGATCCGCTGCTGTCTCTAGTGAGCCGTCGCTCCGCCACCGCGAGTCGCTGCTACCGTGGTCTCCGCCGGCGTCTCTGCCTCCGCCGGTACTCGTCGAGCCGCCTTGTAGGTCTCGGCCCTGCCTCTTCCGAGCTGCCGTCGCCCTCGACTACTCCGAGTCGCTATTGCGGCCTCCATCATCTTTAACTTGAGCAGCTAGTCGTCCGAGCCGTGGTTACTTCTACGGCTTTACCTTCAAGCCGGCCCTCGACCGCAGCCCACCCGCGCTCCGACTCCGTCGAGCTGCCCGGTTGATCCCGCGTTTCAACAGTCGTCTTTGCCATTCTGACCCGCCTAATCCCGTTGTGAGTCGTTCCTGCCGAGGCGCGACCCGCCTCCGTCCCTGTTGCTTTGAGCCGCTGCTGCAAGGATACAATCACGTTTGAGCCAGCCTACCGCCCAGTCAGACCACCATGGAGAACGCTACACCGCGCGTCGGTCAAATCGCCTTCATCGACCCATCGGTCGCCGCACCCCGCTACCCTCAATCGGCCTCACGATTGTATTGAGCCGCCTTGGAGTGGCCCATGCTTGGGTCCGCTTGGGATTACTAGAAGATATATATGAACGCTACTTACAGACCATTCGTCATCCTTACAAATCAGGTGATATCCATCTAAATCTATTTTTGACATATATTGTTTTTGTAAAAAGAACAATTATGTTGGTTTTGCATATTTTTATATGCAGGAAAATTATCCATCACAAAGTGGTATTCCACCATGGAGATGAAGACACGCCAAACATTATTTGGCACAGGTGGTTGTCCTTACTCAATGGATTCCTGCACCGGATTACCACGCCGTGGCCGTCTCTCGCGACTGCGCCGGCTTACAACCCTGTGGCCGTCTCTCGTGTCCGCGCCGGCTTACAACAAAGAGGACAACTTGCTCGTCTGCACCACCTTACAACACCACAGACGACTCGCCCGTCCGCCATGGCCACCGGTTCATGCGTCCACGCATGCGGCCGACTCATTGTCCGCGCCGGTTTACAAACATCACGGCCAACTCACCCGTCCGCACCGGTTTACCACACTGCGGCCGGTTCACCCGTCATTAATTTCAGCTTCATACAGTTATCATCAACTTCATGGCGGGTTATTTCCGGCCTAAACACATCAGGTGATACCCATATGAAATATATTTTATTAGCACATATTATTTTTATCAAAGAGCAGTTTATCTTTGCCTTGGTCTGCAATACTGTTTATGCAGGACAATTGTTCATTACAAATGAGGCGCTATGTTACGGGCACGGAGCATGCGCTAGCAACGTTCTGCACTGGCGTTTCGTCCGTGTCCTACCACCCGGTGAATGAACGTGAGAAGGTCGCCGTCCCTGTGGCCCGGTTTACATCAGCTTGCCAGGACCGCGCCCGCGATTAACTCGCCCGTCCGAGCTGGTTTACGACACCGGTGCCGATCTTCCCCGTCCGCACCAGCTTACAATGCCACGGCCTACTCATCTGTCCGAGCTTCCTCTGATGTTGCGGTCGTCCTTGTCGTCCGTATCTCGCGGCCTGGTCTACATGAACATACCAGGCCGCACCTGTCTGCATGAGCTGTTTATTGAGTATGAGCAAGTCACAGCTTGGGTAGCCCGGTTTTTCTTTCAACAAAATGGGGGCAAATCATCATATACTATCAACCGCCGTCTGCACTGGGGGGTTCAATGGGCAGGTGCACAAATCGCCGCCACTATAGTTTGGTTAACTTCAAATCACCAGTTGGAAGGAACCATTGGCCGAGTTGCTGACACGGCTCATACGGGATCATTTACAACCCGCCGCAGTTACCTCAACCTTCTGTGGATTCACATCGTGCTATCAACACCAATGATATACAAGTTATGCCGGTTTATATCACGGTCAAATATGAAGAATCTCAAGCCAACTCCTCGAGTTACCTTGAGACTTGGGGGCTACAATGATATGACTTAGCAAACGTTGCCGGTTTTCAGTGAAGTCAAGAACCCCAATACGTTGGAGGGAAAGATAACCCGGTCCCGGATTCACATCGTGCTGTCAGAAGATTTCCGGATTAGAAAGTATATGACAGTTACAAAATCCCGGCTCAATGAAGAAGTTTCGGGTCATCAGAAAAGGATTCCGGTTTACAATCCGGTACAAGGGAAATTTGTTCTCCGACAAAGCTCTGAAACTCTCAAATCTGGTTTAAAAATGTCCGGTTCAAAAAGGAATTAACTTCTCACAAGTTCGAGTTTAAAGGCCGTCAGAAAATTTCCGGCTAAAAATGAAGATTCCGGTTTAAAATCCGGTTCAAGGGAAAGATGTCTCCCACAAAGCTTTGAAGCTCTCAATATCCGGTTCAAGATCCCAGTTCAAGAAGAATTTATCTCTTGCAAAAAGTTAAAAATTGTCAAAGAGGACCTGCTGCCATAATGCGCGGTTCAAACATGGGTATCCCGCCTTACTGGCCTCACATATTATTGATCACATGGGGGCTTCTGCTTCATAAAGCGGGGTCTCTGTTCTTTTACATCATGCGTGGTTACACGGAGCTGTTCTACCTTAAAGCGGCCTCCGGTTTACCCCTTGAAAAATTTATAAACATCACTTGGGGGCTTGGTCGTGTCCGAACCAATGCAACACCTTTTGATAGGCGAAAGCCACCAGATCACTTGGTGACATGGTCAAGTCTGAACCAGTCACGCCTCTTGATCGGCCTAAGGCCATAGAATCACTTGGGGGCTTGGTCGAACCCAAACCATTGCCATGCCTCTTGATCGGCATAATGCCACGGTTTCATTTGGGGACCTGGCTGACTTGAACCATAGCTACACCATTGGGGAGCTTGGTCGTTTCCGACCATGGTAACACCATCTGATCGGCTCAATAAGCCTCTTTTTGCAAATGGTTTTATCATTGCCTTTGCTTCAATATTTTCCTTGATAACTGTTTCTTTTATTTTTGTTGTGTTTTTAAACCGACAAAGTTTTAAACCGGTTCAAACTGTCAATTACAAATTGACGGAACACGGTCAAATCTTAATCCGGAGACTATCTGCCCGGTTTGATTTTCTGTTACCATCCTATTATGGAGTAAACCGGTGTTTATCACAACCCGGCACGGTTTTATCATAAACCGGCACAATATGGAAGGAGTTATCAGTACTCAAGAATTGGGTTATCACCCTTACTACAAAAAGTTGGTAAAACCAACAATGTGATTCAATGTCACAAGTATGATATATTTCATATTTGATTATTCTTAAGTGCAGCCTTGGTTATAAACCCGGGTTATATGTTGGGCATTACGACCCGTCCGGCGGTAAACCGCCAGGACACTTTAAACTTGTTGTATGCAGGAACATGTTTGTTAAACCGGCCTGGCTTTGGACTATAAGTCGCCAGTATATATATATATATATATATATATATATATATATATATATATATATATATATATATATATATATATATATATATATATATATATATATATATTTGGATTGCACCATTGGAATCATGCGCTTATAAATCATTGGGTTATATTATTCAAATAGCCAAGTTTGGCTGAATTTTCAGTATGATATTGAATGAATAAGGTTTTCACTGGATTATATTATCTTCAATAGCCAACATGGCTGGATTTTTATGGTTATTAATAACCGGTATTATTGAGTTTTCAAATTCGCTATAGCATAATGTCTACTATTTTATCAAAGGATATGATTTATTCTACAATGGAAGGAATAGTCCCGAGTCACTGCAGGCTTACAACCCGGTACTTGGGGGCTACATTATTCAAATCGAGATTACATGCAAGTCTCATGTCGCTGCAAGCATGCATCATGACACTTGGGGGCTAATGCCAAGTCATTTTTTAGTCTTACTGAAGACCCGACTCATCATATTATAATGAGCCGTCCCTTGGGGGCTACCTCAATTCCACGACAATTCCACGACAGGCCCCAAACCTGGTCAACGAAAAAATCCATTCAAGGCAAACAGAGACAAACCATCAACCTTAGACAAGATATTGGATCGACCCTGCCAGATTCATGGCAACCCCGATAAACCAACTAATCACACCAACAGAAGTTGTTGGGTCTTCAAGCAGGCCGGCAAACTCAATGCCGAACACAAGAGGAAAAGACCGCCCAGTGATAGCGATGATGAAGAGATTCACCAACCAAATACCGGGGGTTAGAAGAAATTTCCCCCTGAGGTAAAAATAGTGAATATGGTATACATGACACACGCCCCTATAGAGGAGCATGAGACGTACTCCCTCCGGATTAAGGATCATACTACGTTCCCTCCAGCCGGAGTACAAGTCGGCCTTAGTAAACCGCATACCTTGTCGGCCATTAAGCCGCCGGTCTCCATTCAGCAGGACCGACCAATTATGGAGCTGGACTAGCAGTTCGGCCTCCGCCATCCGCCTCATACACCTATGAAATCTATACCGTGCATACATAACTATGCACTTAAAATACCATGGGAATCAGCGGAGGCACAATACAGACGGGCTTACAAGTACTTCTATAACCCCCTTCTTTTCAATTCTTTTCTGACCACTTTTTCTTTTTTCATTATACTTTATCATAGGTGACTCGTAGGCTGGTCATCTCAACGACTCCATCGGAGTTCCGGTTTGTACATTCATCCAAAAGTTACTCCCTTTAAGGAGCCCCTTCATCAAGGAAAGGCGGCGCAGACGTGCGACAGGAGGTCCAAAACAACTTTTTTTAGACCGTACTCTTTATTTTGCGAGCCTGTAAAGTGCCTTCTACCTCAGCCGTCGACCCTTGGCATGTCAAATAGCCAGGGTCGTGGCGTTATTATATATGAAACAATGATTGGCATGCCACTCAAGTTCTAGTGAATATAATCTATATCCCGTATTCACTTTTCGCTAAAAAACTGTATTTTGCTCCTTGTGTTCTTTCACACGCCCCGCCAGGGGCTCGATATGGAAACAAACTAAATTGCCAATAAGTCCGAACAGCTTTATAGCATACTTCGGCGTCGCGAGTTTGGCCTTATATGCATCAGCTCCGAATCATGTCTTGGGTCAATAGTTGGGTTGCCCGGCTCCTGTGCTTGCTACCTTACGTTCTGCTCTATCGGCTAAGGTAGTAAAGGGAGAACTACTGCGATTGTGCCCTGGTTTACCCAGACGAGCACCTTAGTAGAGAAAGCCAAAAACTGACTGTCATGATGCGGCGAGAGCTGGTCAACCACTCGACGACTTATCAAAATCTTTCACGATTCCCTCCGTATTACACGAAGGACCTTTCTTTAGGTCATACATGTAAACACACCACATTCGGATAACAACGTACATACCAGGGTTTATATCATAGACCCACCATAAAACTCCTATGGCTAAGTGAAAGTGTTAACGCCCTATAGTCTGATTGCCTCGTTCACCGCATTGACACCTCCTTCATGGACCAAGATGTTGGGTTAAGAGTGATCATATGCTTTTCCGAACACCCCCATATTTTCCATGTGGGGGCTGAAGCCGACGACTGGAAAACTTTTAGATTATGCGAAAACTGCTGCACAGGAGGAACCAAAAGCTTTCAAGCAAAAATCATAACATTATCATCATATTGTCTTTTACAATTCAATACATTTCATTCAAATATCATATCTTTCGAGCACTGACCCTCTATCAAGTGGGCACCCTCTAAGACATCCTCGAAATAGTGTTCGGGTGTGTGATGGTCCTTACCCTTGAGGGGACTCCTCGCTGCTATGTCAGTAGCCTTCATCTTGGCCCAATATGTTTTGACACAGGCAAAGGCCACCCGTGCATCTTCAATGCACGTTGAACACTTAATGGCGTCGATACGCGGCACCACATCCACAGGCCGTTGCACCAAACCGAAGTAACTATTTGGAATGGGCTCAGTCAGCCGGACTATGATGTCCTTCATGGTGGAACCGGATATCCTGTGGAGCTCGGCCCACTGGGCCATCTATTCATTTAGTAACAACTGACGCTTTGGCGTGCCGAACTGTGACCAAAAAGCTTCTCCATGGCACACCCTTCCTGCACTTGGTAAAATTGCGCGACATCGGAGGCACTCTTCAGCAGGTCCAAAAAGGAGTCCAGAGAACTCCACATTTGGTTAAGTGGGGAATACTTCAGATCGCCGAACTTCATCTGTAATAAGAAAGGCTTACCAGCCGCCATCTCCCCAACTTGTCGGATCTCTTCCCGGGCCTCTCTAGACTCAGATCGTGCTTCTTTCGCCTCTTGTAAGGCCTTGTCGAGATCGGCCGCTTTGGCCTTGTTATCTTTCTCGAGGAATTCGCACTGGACGGCGATCTCCTCCAGCTTGCGCGCCATGGTAGTAATTCTTTCCTCACACTAGCGCCGAACAGCCTGTTCGGTTTTTAACTCTTCAGCCACCTTATGGGCAGCCAAATTGCTCATCTGGGTTTGCTCCTTGGCAAGGACAATCTCAGCCCGAAGGGCCTCCACCGCAACAGTACCATCTATAGTTAAGCATGTCTCAGTATACAATTCCAGCTTCATGCTCTTGTTATCATGCATAAATATACTGGCTGACCCAAAAACATACCTTGTGCCTCGTCAAGGCGCCTGTTGATTAGCATGATGTCATCATCCGCCACAGCAATCTTCTGCTGCAGATCCGCAACCTCTGCGGATCTGGCAGTTGCAGGGGAGGTAACAGCATGTGTTCCACGTAGTCATATTATTTCGTTGATAAATATTTTTGATCATCTGATTGCCTCCCTTGGGAAGCTTATCAGAGTCTCAGGGCTACTATCTATACACAGGAATATTTTGTGAATAAAAAACAATTGAAAGCATTACATCACAAACCTTGAAACCTCTTAGTAGGCTTGTGAAGGCCTCATTCAATCCGCTTTTCGTGGATAGGACCTTTTCAACCACCGTACCCATCAAGGTACAATGGTCTTCGGAGACGAACGCCTATCTCAGCATGTTCGTCAATATATCCGGCGCTTCTGGATCTCTGGAAGCAGCCGTAGCAGCACGACCCCCCTTCGACAGGATCTGTTTATTTGCCCCTAGAGTTGTCTCCGGCTGAAAGCCGGACAATCTGGAGCCCTTATTGTTGGTCCCTGGACCCTGGGCTACCAAAGTATCATCTTCGGTTTGTGTTTTCGTCACCCCTCACATCACTTGCGGATCAAAAGAGACCCTCAGGGACGACACCTCGAAGTCATTCGCCGTATTGGGCGAGGAGACTGGTGGAGGCCTCTCGCTTTCCATCATCTCTGGGAGAAGATCTCCCGATGAAGATGATTGTTGAGAAAGATTGTGCGCCGAGCTGCAAAAAACATACATTTTAGATGTTACCCTGGTCACAGGAGAGGAATGGGGTATGTGTAAAACACCCTTGTTCTCTTACAATTTAGGCTTGGCCTCACTGGAGGACTGCGCGATAATGACGTCCTTCAAGCCCGAGCCGCCCGACAGTGGCATCTTGCCTCGCTTGGGAGCCTTTTCCTCCCAATCTTCGGAGATGACCCTTTTCTTACCATAGGGAGAACGAATGTTGTCTTCTCCTCTACTTTTTTCTTCGGGCGATGGGATTCTCATCTCCCCAGACACGGTGTCTAATATATCTTCGCGATGGAGGCCATCTTTGGTCCTCCCGTTCTCCGTCTTGTCCTCCTTCACAGACATCTGGTATGGTGCCGGGGCCAGCATCCTTGTTAATACGGGATCCGCTGAGGCTCTGGGAAGGGGGCCGAACACCTAATTAGCTCTGCTTTCTTTATCCAGCCCTAAAAGAAGATAGTTTGCTCAGTAACATATTACGATATACTTAACTACAAAGTGTTCGGAAGACAAGTGCTTATCGGGGTATCCGGATGGTTATAGTCAAAGCCGACGTCTTCAGTGGTGTCTGGCCAATGTTTTCATTTCCCAAAAAACATCTTCCACATCCCTTTGTGCGTAGCGCCGAAGAAGTGTTGGAGGGTTCGTGGCCCTTTCGGATTAAAATCCCACATGAGGAGAGGCCTACGCTGGCATGGCAGGATTCGGCGGATTAGCATTACTTGAATCACGTTGACAAGATCAATGTCCCTCTCTAGGAGGGTTCAGATGCGGCTATGTAGAGTCCGTACTTCATCAACTGATCCCCAGTCCAGCCCCTTATTGACCCATGATGCAAGCTGTACCGGAGGGCCGGAACAAAATGCAGGTGTAGCTTCCCACATGGTGCTACGGGGTTCCATAACATAAAACCACTCTCGCTGCCATTGGTTGGAAGTTTCAGTGAAACAGCCTTTTGGCCAGGGAGTGTTGGTAAGCTGGCTCACTACAGCACCGCTGCACTCCTCCTGTTCCCCGTCGACTACCCTTAGCTTCACACTAAAGGTCTTGAGCCATAAGCCGAAGTGTGGGGAGATTCGGAGGAAGGCCTCGCGCGTGATAATAAACGCCGAGACGTGAAGGAAAGAATCCAGAGCTAGATCGTGAAAATCTAGTCCGTAATAAAACATTAGCCCCCCGGAGGAAGGGGTGGAGAGCGAACCCTAGCCCTCAGAGGAAGTGAGAGATGAATACGACCCTCTCACTGGATCTGGGGATTGGAATAACCTGTCCTTGAGCAGGAAGCCTATCGGGGATCTCCGCAGTCAAGTATCTAGCCGCCCGAAGCTTTGCAATATCCTCCTCTGTGACGGAGGAAGCCACGCATCGGCCTTGAGGGCTGGGCCCGGACATGATGGGAAAGCTTGAAGCAATGAAGTCGAACCTTGGGTGCTAGAACTCGAGGTTGGAAAGGTTGAGGAGAAGTTTGGCATAAAGGGACGAGCGTTGGTTCCTTTATAAAGGCAGTGGGTATTGAACGCCCCCCTAAGCCTGAAAAAACTGCCTATTCCTAAGGAATCTTTCCAGTAGAACGGTTGGGTTACCCACGCTTGTATTAATGAGGATCCCGCAATAAGGGGACATGATCTCAGCTTCGACAGAACGTGCCAATAAAAACCACGCCTCAAAACATGGAACAGGAAACGGTTCAAAATAGTGACCGGGCGAACGTGATGTCACGTTACAAAAGTTGTGAGCAGGTTGGACTCATGAAATATTATGCTCTCCTTGGTTGTGTGTGGGGTACTTGTGCTGCAGATCCGGACACGTTTTGTTTCATACAAGACTATTTTGGAGTATTCGGGAGGGGAACCCGCCTTGCAATGCCGAAGAAATCTGCGCGTCGGACACCTCGTCATTGAAGCTCGGTTCAGGGGCTACTGAGGGAGTCGTGGACTAAGGGGTCCTCGGGTGTCCGACCTATTGGATATGGGCCGGACTGATGGGCCATAAAGGTATGAAGACCAAAGACTCTACCCGTGTTCGGATGGGACTCTTCCTGGCGTGGAAGGCAAGCTTGGCGACCAAATATGAAGATTCTTTTCTCTGTAACCGACATTATGTAACCCTAGATCCCCCCGGTGTTTATATAAACCGGAGGGCTAGGTCCGTAGAGAGATATCCCTCATAATCATAGTTAGGCTAGATCTTTAGGGTTTAGCCATTATGATCTCATGGTAGATCAACTCTTGTAATACTCATATTCATCAAGATCAATCAAGCAGGAAGTAGGGTATTACCTGCATAGAGAGGGCCCGAACCTGGGTAATAATTGTGTCCCCTGTCTCCTGTTACCATCGATCCTAGACGCATAGTTTGGGACCCCCTACCTGAGATTCGCCGGTTTTGACACCGACAACCGCGCCCCCTCCCTATAGGGAGTCCGAATTGGACTAGGGAGGGGGGCGCCCCCTTTCCTTCTCCTCTTCCTCTCCCTTCTCTCTTTCCCCCTCTCCGTAAAAAGAAAGAGTCCAACTAGGATTGGGAGTCCTAGTTGGACTCCCCTCTTTGGCGCGCCCCCTAGGCCGGCCGCCTCCTCCCCTCATCCTTTATATACGGCGGAGGGGGGCACCCCAAAGGCATAACAAGTCTTCTCTTAGCCGTGTGCGGTGCCCCCTCCATAGTTTAACACCTCGGTCATATCGTCGTAGTGCTTACGCGAAGCCCTACACCGGTAATTTCATCATCACCGTCGCCACACCGTCATGCTGATAGAACTCTCCCTCGTACTCAACTGGATCAAGAGCTCGAGGGACATCATCGAGCTGAACATGTGCTGAATGCGGAGGTGCCATATGTTCGGTACTTGGATCGGTTGGATCATGAAGACGTTCGACTACATCAACCGCGTTACTAAACGCTTCCGCTTTCGGTCTACGAGGGTACGTGGACACACTCTCCCGTCTCGTTGCTATGAATCTCCTAGATAGATCTTGCATGATCGTAGGAAGTTTTTTGAAATACTGCGTTCCCCAACAGTGGCATTAGAGCCAGGTCTATGCGTAGATGTTATATGCACGAGTAGAACACAAAGAGTTGTGGGTAATAATAGTCATACTGCTTACCACCAATGTATTACTTTGATTCGGCGGTATTGTTGGATGAAGCGGCCCGGACCGACATTACATGATCACGCTCATGAGACTGGTTCTACCGACGTGCTTCGCACACAGGTGGCTGGCGGGTTGATACGTCTTTGTCGTATCTACTTTTCCAAACACTTTTGCCCTTGTTTTGGACTCTAACTTGCATGATTTGAATGAAACCACTACAAAAAAATACACTTCCGTGATGATACGTGTTTGTCACAGTAGGTCGCATTTTCTGTCATGCATGTACATCCATGACGATTTTATGACAGAATCAAGATAGTCATACTTGTGCTGTCATAGAAGTGTTCCATGACATTACCAAAATTATCATCACGGAAGTGTCCACTTCCATGACAATAAATCCCGCGTCACAGAAGTGCTTTCGTCAAGGGTGACCGACACGTGGCATCCACCGCAACGGAACGCCGTTAAGCTACCGGGTCGGGTTTTGGATCTGATAACCCGTTAACAGCCCCGGCCAATGGGGATTTTCCACGTGTAAAATCATCATTGGCTGGAGGAAACACATGTCGGCTCATCGTTGGGACAGATGTCATCCACTCATTGGACAGAAGGCGCCTATGATACGTCAACATGTGGCACGGCCCAACATAGGCCCATTCTTGTGAAAAGGCCGGCCCGTTTGACTTGGTCAAAAGGTGGCGAGCCGGCCCATGTGAAGCCTGTTAACGGCATGTTCGCATATAGCCCATTTACAGCCCGCTAACCCAAGGCCTGTTACGCCCTATCCGAATTAGGCCCAGTAGCATCATCTGGGCCACCCAATATGATTCCAGCCCATTTTCACTTCTGGCCCATGTATGGCCCATGGCGTCTTTCGGTCCATATGAGGCCCTATGTAACTCTTGGCCTATTAACGGCCCGTGGTGAAACTGACCCATAATGAACAGTGTATCACTTTACACCCATTAACGGCCCGTGGTGAAACTGGCCCGTAATGAACAATGTATCACTTTATACCCATTAACGGCCCGTTATTCTGTTGGGCCGTTTCCAGCCCATGTTATATTTCGGCCTTCTCAGAGCCCATTTATTCTTGGGCTCATTTCCAGCATTCGTTTACTTACGGCCCGTTACTGTCATTTTCTGCTTGTGGGCCAAATTCAGCCCGTGGTTACAGTCGGCCCGTTTGTGGTTCGTTAATACATTGGGCCGTTTTCATAGCGTCATCAAATACGGCCTATTAACGATGGCCCGTTATGGTTGGCCCATGAATGAATGATTCCAACTCTAGCCCGTTTACGACCATAATGCGGTTTGTTTGGCCCATGTTTGGCCAATCGATCATACGGCCAGTATAAGGTCCATTGATGATACGGCCCGCAGAAGGCCCATTGTTTCTACGGCCCATAGAATGCCCATTGTTTCTACGGCCCGTAGAAGGCCCACTGTTTCTACGGCCAGTAGGAGGCCCAGTGTCACTACAGTAAATATTAGCCCATGGTTATTGTGGCCTAGTTTTAAAAAATAGGTTATTGCAGCCACTAGCTAACCGCGGAAAAAGAACTGCAATGACTACAAGCAAACAAATAAACAAGACAACAAGGAAATAAATAAGCAAGCAACTAACGCTAGGCTATCACGGCTATTACACATATTACATCCACTGGGCATCAAAGTTTGCCACCAGTGCAAATATAGGGAACAAAGCAGCATATCATATACACTGGTTGTCTAAGTTGGAGACCAACGCAAATAAACGCCGCAGCAAAACAAATCTAGAACTGAAACCACTTCAGAAGATCTCAAGAAACAATATCCTGGGTACCCATAATGCTGGCAAGATGCTTAGCAAGCTTATTAACTTTCTCTTGTTTGGCGCTTAAATCCTCCAGCGTTTGCTGTTGCACCAGAAAATATGCATCTGAATTCTGTAGGGACTTCCTCAGTCCTTCAGCTTCCTGTCGCAGCACATCTGATCGATGTCTTTCAACTTGACGTCGAGACTCAAGAAGACGAACTGATTCAGGCAACGAGTTCGAAGAGCTTGTGCCAGCAGTAGTAGCCAGTAACTCGAACACTACATCAAGACAGGACTTATGGATTCCCTCACTGTGTCAAGATAGTTTTTATCAGCTTTGTTGGAGACCAACAGGGATGTCTCACTATCTTGAACCTTATCTGCATTACTTCCTTTACCATTGGATAACACGGTACTGTTCTCCAATATTTTGTCCGCATTCTAAAAGAGAAACAAGCAGACACATCACATGTTTACCATGTTGTATATGAAACTCATTTTGGTAAATGAGTTCAGTAGTAAAGTGGACAGGATAACAACATGAAACAAACATATATCTATGTACCATGGTCACTTTATGGTCTATATCATTCTAGTTTTTGTTGCCAAATCAAGATAGAGACACAGTTCAAATAATATTTGTTTAAGACAAAGCAGAATAGACAAAATATAAGTGTGGGTAACTATAGAGCAATAACAACACTTGTAATGTGCATGACATGAGAACATAACTGTTTATTCAATTGAAACTGAAATCAACATAGAGCAAGTTACAACAGCAAACCAGTTAAAGAAATAGGTTTAAAACATACCTGTTGTGCCATTGGAGTTTCAATTCCATCCTTCAAATTTGAAAATAGTTGGTATGAGTAAATACAGTAATGCAAGAGCAAAGGAGTATGAACCATAGCTACAGAACCTGACCTGAGAACAAATCTTCTTCTCCTTTAAGCGTTGAGTTGGGATTCGGGGTGGTGGTCCTCGTGCTTTGGGCACTGCAGTTCCCTTACTAACTGCTCGTGTTTGGGTGCTCTGTGGTGGAGACGGTGCTGTGTCAACTGGAACTGGGTTACTATCTGCCGGGGTTGGGGTTAGAAGGGGTGTAGATGGTTCTCTGTCCAACTGGGTAGGGGTATAATCTGCGAGAGTCTGGGTTATGTGTGGTGGACCTGGTCCTTGGGCAAGTACAACCGTGGTCCTATCTGCATCAATTGGTAGCACTATCTTTTCTGAAGACCGTGTTGTTACTCCCTTAGATACCGCCATCACGCTCTCCAATTCAAATAGCTGATAAACAAGAAAAGTAATTGAAAGTATAGACATTGTATGATAGACAGGTGCAATGGATAGTGGGGAATAAAAGAGGGCATGAAATAATTCATATTTCTGTTGTCTAACCAAACAGGATAACATGACACAGTTTCACATATATGATGGCTAACTAAACAGGATAGCATGACACAATTTCACATTATGATGGCTAACTAAAAAATATGGAAAGACATAGTTCAAAATATGAGACTATGTAAACAGGATGACATGACATAACTATATAATGTGTTTATTAAATAGGTTGGCATGCCATAACTCACATACATTCACGGATAGAATGCCATAATTCAAAATATGATGACCATAAACACTAAACAGGATGAGATGATATAACTATATGATGTCTTTTTTAAATGGGTTGCCATGCCATAATTCAGATAGATGATGTGTATGTACTATGTAAACATGATGGCATGATATAATTCATATATATGATTTATATAGTAATCAAGTAAGCAGATGGCAATCCATATATGATGTAAAAACTAAGCAATGCAAGACAACATGCATGACATGGGTAATATAACCCTGCCAAGTTTGAGCATAGACCTCAGGGGGGAAATAGGACTGGTCATCAGTCTCTGAATCCTCCTCTGAGGAGCTCTCTGTAACCAGCAAGATGCCTGCTTCAGCAGGTAGCATTGTCTGCCCTGAATACCTTGTTTTCACTCCAGATATTTCCATCACCGCTTCAAATGGCTGATGCACAAGAAGAGTAGTTGAATATACAAACGTTGTCGACAAATGGAACACGTAATACAAAAAAATTATAGCATGATATAATTCACATACATGATGATTGGCTAAACAACATGGCATTGCATAATTCACCTATATAATGCCTTTGCAACAAGATAGCGTTGTATAATTCACATATATAATGTCTTGCAACAAGATGGCAATGCATACTTCACATATATGGTAATTAGACACTGAACAGGTGGCATTGACACAAAGCATGTCTAAACTAATCGAATGACATAGCAATGCGAGACACCATACGCACTATATGAGCAACATAACCCTGCCAAGTTAGAGCATACACCTCGGGGGGGGGGTGTCGGTGTCAAAACCGGCGGATCTCGGGTAGGGGGTCCCGAACTATGCATCTAGGATCGATGGTAACAGGAGGCAGGGGACACGATGTTTACCCAGGTTCGGGCCCTCTTAATGGAGGTAATACCCTACGTCCTGCTTGATTGATATTGATGATATGAGTATTACAGGAGTTCATCTACCACGAGATCGTAGAGGCTAAAACCCTAGAAGCTAGCCTATGGTATGATTGTTGTATATATCTATCGACTAGCTTGGCCTCGGTTTATATAATGCACCAGAGGCCTAGGATAACAAGAGTCCCAGCCGAATACGCGGTGGGGAGGAGTCCTTGTCTTGATCGCCAAGTCTTGTGGAATCTTCCTTGTATGCGGCAGCTGTCCGAACTGGCCCATGAGTATGCGGCCATGGGGGTCCTCGGCCCAATCCAACTGATCGGGAGACGACGTGATGAGTACCCCCTAGTCCAGGACACCGTCAGTAGCCCCTTGAACCGGTCTTCAAGTTAGGAACGCTCCTCAATTCATCCAAACTGTTCTTCATCTTCGGTCGTCGGTCTTGAAAACTGGTTCAACAAATCTTCTCATCTTCGATCTTGAGGATCGCCGAAGTGCATCCGATGAGTTTACACGTCGGGTATCCGAGGAGCCCCTTTAATTTTCCGGCCTTTATCAATGACTTGTTATTTTTATGCCACACCTCGGGTTTGAAGTTGTTCCCAGGCGGCAGTTTCCTCTTGCGTCCAAACCCCAACGCCGGACTGCATTCGAGGTATCTTTTGTAGCCGAGCACCAATGCAGGACTGCTTCCGACCTCCAACGCCGAAATGTATCCGAGCTCCAACGCCGGACTGTGTCCAAGCTCCAACGCCGGACTATATCCAAGATGTCATAGATCATCTTGGTACAAAAAATTTGAAGGAGTTTAGCCGAGCTTAATGCCGGAAATTCCCTCTATGGAGCTAGCCGCTGGCGCCCGAGATTTATGCCAGACTGCTTCCGAGGTGGTGCACCACCTGACAGCGGGCTGATATTTTGTGAATTTTTTTATTGCTGCAATTTATTCTCTACCGAGATATATAACCGGTATATGTATATCCAGTAGCCCTCAAGGTGTGTGTCGGTCTAAAACCCGAGATGCACCTGAAGGAAAACATGAAACCGATGTTCCCGGTAGCCCCTGAGACTCGGGCCGATGCGCGAAATCAGCCTGAGGATCAACTCCTAGCTCGGCAGCATACATAGGAATAAAAACACAGTGTAATATATTAGAGATAATAGTGATTGGCGAATGGGCCCTTGAGAGAGGGTCTTGAAAAGTTGCCATAATTTATTTAGCTTGACGCCGGATAGGTCCAAATGGTACCTATTGTTATCCGAAGACACGTTTGCCCATAGTTCGGTCAAGCCGAACACTTGGCATTTGGAATTTTCTGCATTGAAATTGAAGGAAATATGCCCTAGAGGCAATAATAAAGTTATTATTTATTTCCTTATATCATGATAAATGTTTATTATTCATGCTAGAATTGTATTAACCAGAAACGTAATACTTGTGTGAATACGTAGACAAACAAAGTATCACTAGTATGCCTCTACTTGACTAGCTCGTTAATTGAAGATGGTTATGTTTCCTAACCATAGACATGAGTTGTCATTTGATTAACGAGATCACATCATTAGGAGAATGATGTGATTGACATGACCCATTCCATTAGCTTAGCACCCGATCATTTAGTATGTTGCTATTGCTTTCTTCATGACTTATACATGTTCCTATGACTATGAGATTATGCAACTCCCGTTTACCGGAGGAACACTTTGTGTGCTACCAAACGTCACAACGTAACTGGGTGATTATAAAGGTGCTCTACAGGTGTCTCCAAAGGTACATGTTGGGTTGGCGTATTTCGAGATTAGGATTTGTCACTCCGATTGTCGGAGAGGTATCTCTAGCCCCTCTCGGTAATACACATCACTTAAGCCTTGCAAGCAATGCAACTAATAAGTTAGTTGCAAGATGATGTATTACGGAACGAGTAAAGAGACTTGCCAGTAACGAGATTGAACTAGGTATTGAGATACCGACGATCGAATCTCGGGCAAGTAACATACCGATGACAAAGGGAACAATGTATGTTGTTATGCGGTCTGACCGATAAAGATCTTCGTAGAATATGTAGGAGCCAATATGAGCATCAAAGTTCCTCTATTGGTTATTGACCGGAGATGTGTCTCGGTCATGTCTACATTGTTCTCGAACCCGTAGGGTCCGCACGCTTAACGTTACGATGACAGTTTCATTATGAGTTTATATGTTTTGATGTACCAAAGGTTGTTCGGAGTCCCGAATGTGATCACGGACTTGACGACGAGTCTCGAAATGGTCGAGACATAAAGATCGATATATTGGACGACTATATTTGGACACCGAAAAGGTTCCGGGTAAGATTGGGACAATACCGGATCACCGGGAGGTTATCGGAACCCCCCGGGAGGTATATGGGCCTTATTGGGCCTTAGTGGAAAGGAAGGGAAAGGATCAAGGGAGGGGGCGCCCCCCCAAGCCCAATCCAAATTGGGAGGGGGGCCGGCCCCCCTTTCCTTCCTCCCTCCTTCCTCTTCCTTCCCTCTCCTACTCCTAATAGGAGAAAGGGGAGTCCTACTCCCGGTGGGAGTTGGACTCCCCCCTTGGGCGTGCCACCCTCCTTGGCCGCCCCCCTCCTCCACTCCTTTATATACGGGGGCAGGGGGGCACCGTAGAGACACAACAATTGATCATTTATCTCTTAGCCGTGTGCGGTGCCCCCCTCCACCATAATCCTCGATAATATTGTAGCGGTGCTTAGGCGAAGCCCTGCGAAGGTAGAACATCAAGATCGTCACCACGCCATCGTGCTGACGGAACTCATCCCCGACACTTTGCTGGATCGGAGTCTGGGGATTATCATCGAGCTGAACGTGTGCAAAAACTCGGAGGTGCCGTAGTTTCGGTGCTTGATCGGTCGGGCCGTGAAGATGTACGACTACATCAACCGCGTTGTTATAACGCTTCTGCTTCCGGTCTACGAGGGTATGTAGACAACACTCTCCCCTCTTGTTGCTGTGCATCACCATGATCTTACGTGTGTGTAGGAAAAACAGTGGCATCCAAGCCAGATTTTATGTGTTGATGTTATATGCACGAGTAGAACACAAGTGAGTTGTGGGCGATATAAGTCATACTGCTTACCAGCATGTCATACTTTGGTTCGGCGGTATTGTTGGATGAAGCGGCCCGGACCGACATTACGCGTACGCTTACGCGAGACTGGTTCTACCGACGTGCTTTGCACACAGGTGGCTGGCGGGTGTCAGTTTCTCCAACTTTAGTTGAACCGAGTGTGGCTACGCCCGGTCCTTGCGAAGGTTAAAACAACACCAACTTGACAAACTATCGTTGTGGTTTTTGATGCGTAGGTAAGATTGGTTCTTGCTAAGCCCGTAGCAGCCACGTAAAACTTGCAACAAACAAAGTAGAGGACGTCTAACTTGTTTTTGCAGGGCATGTTGTGATGTGATATGGTCAAGGCATGATGCTAAATTTTATTGTATGAGATGATCATGTTTTGTAACCAAGTTATCGGCAACTGGCAGGAGCCATATGGTTGTCGCTTTATTGTATGCAATGCAATCGCCCTATAATGCTTTACTTTATCACTAAGCGGTAGCGATAGTCGTAGAAGCATAAGATTGGTGAGACGACAACGATGCTACGATGGAGATCAAGGTGTCGCGCCGGTGACGATGGTGATCATGACGATGCTTCGGAGATGGAGATCACAAGCACAAGATGATGATGGCCATATCATATCACTTATATTGATTGCATGTGATGTTTATCTTTTATGCATCTTATCTTGCTTTGATTGACGGTAGCATTATAAGATGATCTCTCACTAAATTTCAAGATAAAAGTGTTCTCCCTGAGTATGCACCATTGCCAAAGTTCGTCGTGCCCAGGCACCACGTGATGATCGGGTGTGCTAAGCTCTACGTCCATCTACAACAGGTGCAAGCCAGTTTTGCACACGCAGAATACTCAGGTTAAACTTGACGAGCCTAGCATATGCAGATATGGCCTCGGAACACTGAGACCGAAAGGTCGAGCGTGAATCATATAGTAGATATGATCAACATAGTGATGATCACCATTGAAAACTACTCCATTTCACGTGATGATCGGTTATGGTTTAGTTGATTTGGATCATGTGATCACTTAGAAGATTAGAGGGATGTCTTTCTAAGTGGGAGTTCTTAAGTAATATGATTAATTGAACTTAAATTTATCATGAACTTAGTACCTGATAGTATCTTGCTTGATTATGTTTGATTGTAGATAGATGGCCCGTGCTGTTGTTCCGTTGAATTTTAATGCGTTCCTTGAGAAAGTAAAGTTGAAAGATGATGGTAGCAATTATACGGACTGGGTCCGTAACTTGAGGATCATCCTCATTGCTGCACAGAAGAATTACGTCCTGGAAGCACCGCTGGGTGCCAAGCCTGCTGCTGATGCAACTGACGACGTTAAGAACGTCTGGCAGAGCAAAGCTGATGACTACTCGATAGTTCAATGTGCCATGCTTTACGGCTTAGAACCGGGTCTTCAACGACATTTTGAACGTCATGGAGCATATGAGATGTTCCAGGAGTTGAAGCTAATATTTCAAGAAAATGCCCGGATTGAGAGATATGAAGTCTCCAATAAGTTCTATAGCTGCAAGATGGAGGAGAACAGTTCTGTCAGTGAGCATATACTCAAAATGTCTGGGTATAATAATCACTTGATTCAACTGGGAGTTAATCTTCCGGATGATTGCGTCATTGACAGAATTCTCCAATCACTTCCACCTAGCTACAAGAGCTTCGTGATGAACTATAATATGCAAGAGATGGATAAGACAATTCCCAAGCTCTTCACAATGCTAAAAGCTGCGGAGGTAGAAATCAAGAAGGAGCGTCAAGTGTTGATGGCCAACAAGACCACTAGTTTCAAGAAAAAGGGCAAGGGGAAGAAGAAGGGGAACTTCAAGAAGAACAACAAGCAAGTTGTTGCTCAGGAGAAGAAACCCAAGTATGGACCTAAGCCTGAAACTGAGTGCTTCTACTGCAAGCAGACTGGTCACTGGAAGCGAAACTGCCCCAAGTATTTGGCGGATAAGAAGGATGGCAAGGTGAACAAAGGTATATGTGATATACATGTTATTGATGTGTACCTTACTAGAGCTCACAGTAGCACCTGGGTATTTGATACTGGTTCTGTTGCTAATATTTGCAACTCGAAACAGGGACTACGGATTAAGCGAACACTGGCGAAGGACGAGGTGACGATGCGCGTGGGAAATGGTTCCAAAGTCGATGTGATCGCGGTCGGCACGCTACCTCTACATCTACCATCGGGATTAGTATTAGACCTAAATAATTGTTATTTGGTGCCAGGGTTTGATCATGAACATTATATCTGGATCTTGTTTGATGCGAGACGGTTATTCATTTAAATCAGAGAATAATGGTTGTTCTATTTATATGAGTAATATCTTTTATGGTCATGCACCCTTGAAGAGTGGTCTATTTTTGATGAATCTCGATAGTAGTGATACACATATTCATAATGTTGAAGCCAAAAGATGCAGAGTTGATAATGATAGTGCAACTTATTTGTGGCACTGCCGTTTAGGTCATATCGGTGTAAAGCGCATGAAGAAACTCCATACTGATGGACTTTTGGAACCACTTGATTATGAATCACTTGGTACTTGTGAACCGTGCCTCATGGGGAAGATGACTAAAACGCTGTTCTCCGGTACTATGGAGAGAGCAACAATTTTTTTGGAAATCATACATACAGATGTATGTGGTCCAATGAATGTTGAAGCTCGTGGCGGATATCGTTATTTTCTCACCTTCACAGATGATTTAAGCAGATATGGGTATATCTACTTAATGAAACATAAGTCTGAAACATTTGAAAAGTTCAAAGAATTTCAGATTGAAGTTGAAAATCATCATAACAAGAAAATAAAGTTTCTACAATCTGATCGTGGAGGAGAATATTTGAGTTACGAGTTTGGTTTACATTTGAAACAATACGGAATAGTTTCGCAACTCACGCCACCCGGAACACCACAGCGTAATGGTGTGTCCGAACGTTGTAATCGTACTTTACTTGATATGGTGCGATCTATGATGTGTCTTACAGATTTACCGCTATCATTTTGGGGTTATGCTTTAGAGACGGCCGCATTCACGTTAAATAGGGCACCATCAAAATCCGTTGAGACGAAGCCATATGAACTATGGTTTGGCAAGAAACCAAAGTTGTCGTTTCTGAAAGTTTGGGGCTGCGATGCTTATGTGAAAAAGCTTCAACCTGATAAGCTCGAACCCAAATCGGAGAAATGTGTCTTCATAGGATACCCGAAGGAGACTGTTGGGTACACCTTCTATCATAGATCTGAAGGCAAGACATTTGTTGCTAAGAATGGATCCTTTCTAGAGAAGGAGTTTCTCTCGAAAGAAGTGAGTGGGAGGAAAGTAGAACTTGATGAGGTAACTGTACCTGCTCCCTTATTGGAAAGTAGTACATCACAGAAACCAGTTTCTGTGACACCTACACCAATTAGTGAGGAAGCTAATGATGATGATCATGAAACTTCAGAACAAGTTACTACTGAACCTTGTAGATCAACCAGAGTAAGATCCGCACCAGAGTGGTACGGTAATCCTGTTCTAGAAGTCATGCTACTAGATCATGATGAACCTACGAACTATGAAGAAGCAATGGTGAGCCCAGATTCCGCAAAATGGCTTGAAGCCATGAAATCTGAGATGGGATCCATGTATGAGAACAAAGTGTGGACTTTGGTTGACTTGCCCAATGATCGGCAAGCAATTGAAAGTAAATGGATCTTCAAGAAGAAGACTGACGCTGACGGTAATGTTACTGTCTACAAAGCTCGACTTGTCGCAAAAGGTTTTCGACAAGTTCAAGGAATTGACTACGATGAGACCTTCTCACCCGTAGCGATGCTTAAGTCTGTCCAAATCATGTTAGCAATTGCTGCATTTTATGATTATGAAATTTGGCAGATGGATGTCAAAACTGCATTCCTGAATGGATTTCTGGAAGCTCCAGCGATCCATTTATGGACTGGTGCAAGCATCTCGGAGTTGGAATAAACGCTTTGATAGTGTGATCAAAGCATTTGGTTTTGTACAGACTTTTGGAGAAGCCTGTATTTACAAGAAAGTGAGTGGGAGCTCTGTAGCATTTCAGATATTATATGTGGATGACATATTGCTAATCGGAAATGATATAGAATTTCTGGATAGCATAAAGGGATACTTGAATAAGAGTTTTTCAATGAAAGACCTCGGTGAAGCTGCTTACATATTGGGCATTAAGATCTATAGAGATAGATCAAGACGCTTAATTGGACTTTCACAAAGCACATACCTTGACAAAGTTTTGAAGAAGTTCAAAATGGATCAAGCAAAGAAAGGATTCTTGCCTGTGTTACAAGGTGTGAAGTTGAGTAAGACTCAATGCCCGACCAATGCAGAAGATAGAGAGAAAATGGAAGATGTTCCCTATGCTTCAGCCATAGGCTCTATCATGTATGCAATGTTGTGTACCAGACCTGATGTGTGCCTTGCTATAAGTCTAGCAGGGAGGTACCAAAGTAATCCAGGAGTGGATCACTGGACAACGGTCAAGAACATCCTGAAATATCTGAAAAGGACTAAGGATATGTTTCTCGTATATGGAGGTGACAAAGAGCTCATCGTAAATGGTTACGTTGATGCAAGCTTTGACACTGATCTAGACGATTCTAAATCGCAAACCGGATACGTATTTACATTAAACGGTGGAGCTGTCAGTTGGTGCAGTTCTAAACAAAGCGTCGTGGTGGGATCTACATGTGAAGCATAGTACATAGCTGCTTCGGAAGCAGCAAACGAAGGAGTCTGGATGAAGGAGTTCATATCCGATCTAGGTGTCATACCTAGTGCATCGGGTCCAATGAAAATCTTTTGTGACAATACTGGTGCAATTGCCTTGGCAAAGGAATCCAGATTTCACAAGAGTACCAAGCACATCAAGAGACACTTCAATTCCAACCAGGATCTAGTCCAGGTGAGAGACATAGAGATTTGCAAGATACATACGGATCTGAATGTAGCAGACCCATTGACTAAGCCTCTTCCACGAGCAAAACATGATCAGCACCAAGGCTCCATGGGTGTTAGAATCATTACTGTGTAATCTAGATTATTGACTCTAGTGCAAGTGGGAGACTGAAGGAAATATGCCCTATAGGCAATAATAAAGTTATTATTTGTTTCCTTATATCATGATAAATCTTTATCATTCATGCTAGAATTGTATTAACCGGAAACGTAATACTTGTGTGAATACATAGACAAACAAATTGTCACTAGTATGCCTCTACTTGACTAGCTCGTTAATCGAAGATGGTGATGTTTCCTAACCATAGACATGAGTTGTCATTTGATTAATGGGATCACATCATTAGGAGAATGATGTGATTGACATGACCCATTCCATTATCTTAGCACCTGATCGTTTAGTATTTTGCTATTGCTTTCTTCATGACTTATACATGTTCCTATGACTATGAGATTATGCAACTCCCGTTTACCGGAGGAACACTTTGTGTGCTACCAAACGTCACAACGTAACTGTGTGATTATACAGGTGCTCTACAGGTGTCTCCAAAGGTACATGTTTGGTTGGCATATTTCGAGATTAGGATTTGTCGCTCCGATTGTCGGAGAGGTATCTCTGGGCCCTCTCGGTAATACACATCACTTAAGCCTTGCAAGCAATGCAACTAATAAGTTACTTGCAAAATGATGTATTACGGAATGAGTAAAGAGACTTGCCTGTAACGAGATTGAACTAGGTATTGAGATACCGACAATAGAATCTCGGGCAAGTAACATACCGATGACAAAGGGAACAACGTATGTTGTTATGCGGTCTGACCGATAAAGATCTTCGTAGAATATGTAGGAGCCAATATGAGCATCTAGGTTTCGCTATTGGTTATTGACCGGAGACGTGTCTCGGTCATGTCTACATTGTTCTCAAACCCGTAGGGTCCGCACGCTTAACGTTACGATGACAATTTCATTACGAGTTTATATATTTTGATGTACCGAAGGTTGTTCGGAGTCCCGGATGTGATCACGGACTTGACGAGGAGTCTCGAAATGGTCAAGACATAAAGATCGATATATTGGACGACTATATTTGGACACCAGAAAGGTTCCGGGTAAGATTGCGACAATACCGGATCACCGGGAGGTTATCGGAACCCCCCGGGAGGTATATGGGCCTTATTGGGCCTTAGTGGAAAGGAGGGGAAAGGAGCAAGGGAGGGGGCGCCCTCCAAGCCCAATCCGAATTGGGAGGGGGCCCGACCCCCCTTTTCCTTCCTCCCTCCTTCCTCTTCCTTCCCTCTCCTACTCCTAATAGGAAAAAGGGGAGTCCTACTCCCGGTGGGAGTTGGACTCCCCCCTTAGGCGCGCCACCCTCCTTGGCCGGCCCCCTCCTCCACTCCTTTATATACGGGGGCAGGGGGGCACCCCAGAGACACAACAATTGATCATTGATCTCTTAGCCGTGTGCGGTGCCCCCCTTCACCATAATCCTCGATAATATTGTAGCGGTGCTTAGGCGAAGCCCTGCGACGGTAGAACATCAAGATCATCACCACACCGTCGTGCTGACGGAACTCATCCCCGACACTTTGCTGGATCGGGGTCCGGGGATTGTCATCGAGCTGAACGTGTGCAAAAACTCGGAGGTGGCATAGTTTCGGTGCTTGATCGGTCGGGCCGTGAAGACATACGACTATATCAACCGTGTTGTTATAACGCTGCCGCTTCCGGTCTACGAGGGTACATAGACAACACTCTCCCCTCTCATTGCTATGCATCACCATGATCTTGCGTGTGCGTAGGAATTTTTTTGAAATTACTACGTTCCCCAATAGAAATAGGCAATGCAGTAGCCCCCGAGACACTGGTCGGGTGGCAACACCAGATCAGGGGATCGATGTGCCCCTTTATTTTTTTGTAAATAATGAGCGCAAAGCCCAGTAGCCCCCGAGCCTTAATGTGGGCACGGGTGGCCGAATTAAGGATTGATATCCAAAGTAAAATCACAGATTATGTGTAACGATTCTATGTATCCAAGTACTTTACATCATTATTTTGACTCCATTGTGACCGTTTATCAGTTGAAAGTGGCCCGTCGTCGACTTCTACACCTTGGTAGATGCTACGCAGGGTGTTTCCGCACTAACAAAACAACCCTTAGCTGATGTCTCGGTGCCCGGAGGCGGTTGTGTCAGCAGAAACGAAGCAATCAGATATGCGGGCTTTATAACTTTCCCTTAGTCATAGGAGCTTTAAACTAGGGAAGCTAGCTATGAGCCCCCGGTTACTGTTCGGTGACATCCGAGGTCAAGCCGTAAACACTTCGGCCAATGTTATGAACGGCCCGTAATTTAATATAGTCATCGGATCGCTGACCAGTTTACGCTTATTGTGATAGTCAGTTTTCGGCTTTCTCCACTGAGGTGCTTGACCATGCGAGCTGGAAGCACAATCGCAGTGGTTCTCCCTTTGCACACCTAGCCGAACAAAGGGGAACGTAGGAGGCAATCATAGGAGCCGGGCAACCCAACTATTGACCGAAGACACAATTCGAAACCCATGCATATATAACAATATCCGAGAATGTTTTTGCCGGATCCCTAAAGGTGTCCAGCGTTGCATTGCGAGACTAATGCTGGAAACGCACAAATAGTTTAAAAGTGCCATAGGCTTGGAAAACCAAAAAACGTCAGAAAAAATCGACGTCTGAACTAGATCAATTGTTCGATGCCAATCAGAAAATTGGAAAAAGTGCTTATGTCGTGCTTTAACATGACACATCCTATCTCAAGACTTCAAGCGGGTCAGCCTACGGCTTCAACCTCCTATCTCGAAGGAGGAGTACTTCTCATTAGGCCAGTTTAGCAAACTAAACTCTAGCGGCTTTGAGAGAGAAATTAGGCTCCCCGGCTAGTGACCACACACTCGTGTCGAAAAAAGGAGTGATGAATAATAATAGTAATAAAAACTTTGCAATAACTAAGAAGAAGAACACTTATTATAAAATGGCTCATATAAATTTAAGAGCCCCCAAGTGACTTGGGTAAAAGAATTTTATGTATAATGATTGTATGTACCGAAGTACTAATATCATATATTTGTTCACTCGAACTTTAGACGCGTCTTAACCGACCGTCGGCTTCTCCCTCTTCGGTCAAGGACCGAAAAGTGTTATGTACTCCACATGTTAAGAATATCGACAGTGTTTCCGATAACCAGGCAACCGGGCCATAAGGCTGTAACAGACAAAGCGCGTTCATGGAACTTATGCTATATTACAGATGAAGTGTAAGAAGCATTTTCGAAGAAAATAGTACCCCCACCGATACCTTTCTTCGGTGCTCATTATTACTATGAGACTTGTGCAATATATTTTTTGTACTCATGAGTTCCGTTGTGTGCCGACCATGATTGAAAACAATAAGAGCGCTAGCTTTCGGCTTCACCCAGTCCGAGGTCAGAGCTCGGAGGACCCGATCGTGACAATCGCAGAGGTGCTCCCTTTACTCCCTAGCCGAACAATCGGGAACGTAGGGGTAGGCACAGGAGCCAGACAACCCAGCTTGCAAATCACTTAAGTCAATATGGTGCATATTGTGGTGTAATACACGAACAAGGAACGAAGCCGTACAAGTATAATCATATGCAAGAGGAAAAGCTTCATAAAGGAAGCCCCCAAATAAACCGGGTATTTGAATTTATGCGTCACAAACAAAGTTTGGACAAGGAAATTTTTAGAAGCAACTTTTTTTTTCCAAAAAGGTATAATGCTTGGTTGAACCGAACACAAGTTAAAAATTTAAATCTTGGAGCATGAAGGCAACTTAGCTGTTTAATGTGTTAGGTATTGACGACGCAGTCCAAGCCTGATGCGGGACAAGGTTCCATCCCCCAAGCCGGTCCGGAGGTGGTGGAGCAAAGAGCTCGGCACTCCGAAGTTGTGACATAGCACGGTCAATGCAGGCCGACAGAGTGATGCCGAAGTCCCCGGCATGGGGTAATGAAGTGTTGACGAAGCCCCCCGTCCAGCCGAGGTGACGCCAAAGGATATAGTCCGTCTGGATCATTTTCCTGTGCACAAAAAATAATGCAAACCGGAGATAATAGTAATAATAATAATAAATTGTTGCATAATAAATAATTTATGCAAAGTGAGTAATAAAAGAAATATGTCCTGGCGCCGAAGTCAATATCGATGCAGGGCGTCAGCGTGATGCGGTAAAGGCGTGGCAAAGCCTGAATTCACAGGTCGGTCCGAGTTCCGGATGCGGCGTTCGCCAGACTATGTAGGAAAACTTGACCCAACTACCATGCGATCGTTGTTAATGCGGCCACCATTTGATAGACCCATTGCCTGATGGGCGATAAAGCGACGGCATCGCTATGCTGGCAAAGGTTGGCTCGCCGAGGCAAAGCCCTCGGTCCAGCTAACGTGACGGAGCTGGTCGGCTAGTGACGCCGAAGTCTCCGAAATATAGGTTGATGAAGAGATGGAGAAGCCCCCGGTCCAGCCGAGATGTCGAAGCCTCGATGTTAGCCGATGAGTCGAAGTAGGTCGGCGTGATGGACACCGGCTTGAAGAAGCAACAGTGCGGCCCTGCCGATGCAGGTCGTGATGTGGTCGATGCCGGCTTGATGAAGTGACCGTGCGGCGATGCCGGTATGCCCGCTCCGTGTAATTCGTGGGGCGGCGATGTTGGTGATGATTTATCCTTCGTGATGCCGGACACTTGTTCGGCTTGCCGAGATGGCGATCCGAAGAAGTTGAGCTCGGCTCAACAAAGTGGCGACGCATCTAGCGCAGGTCGGCAACCGTGGAGCAATATTGCCGAACTGGTTTGACATCAGCATAATGTTGAAGGTTATGTTCAAAAGATTTTAAAGTTAGTGGGATGTGTTCGGGAACAAAACACAACACCCCATACAAAACTTCCTTCAAAAAGGATGTCCGAAATCCCGTTCATAAAAAAAGATGAACTCGGGTCGGATTCGTTTTCGCGCGGAAAACAGATCCGAAAAGTGATGCACTAATCGGAAGGTTCCCGGAGTTTGGACGGTCGGATCGAGCTGAAATTTTGAGGGGTGGTAGATATAGGAATTCCGCAGCAGATCAACAGTTGGATCTTCCAAAGGACGTCCGAGCTAGAAGCCGGACACCACGCCCGAAACTCGTCCAGATTCTTGTCCAGATTTGACATGGCTCCGGTATATCGAAGATTGTCAGAGATTCCTCCATCGGAACTCGATGAAATTTTGCGTGGTTGTTGTAGACTTAATTCCACACAATTCCACCAAAGGGATCGTCAAAGCGATGCTCAAAGAGGTGGTGGCAGCGAATACAAGTTCGCTGTTCGGAAAAACAGCACGGTTGCCCGAGGGCAATGTTGACGTTGAGCCCCCGAGCTCCATGGATGATTCCTCCATGATCTTGATAGAGATCGGAGTTGATGTTGATGAAGGCCCTCGTCCGAACATGACATTGGAGATGGAGTACAGTCCTTGGTTGAGCCAAGGTGACCAGTCGAGCCGGTGACGAAGATGCCGGCATCGCAGTTGACCTACAGACGAGCCATCGATCCTTTTGCCGATCACACAGCGGAACTCTCAATGAAAGCACCAATGTCGGTGTCAAAACTGGTGGATCTCGGGTAGGGGGTCCCAAACTATGCGTCTAGGATCGATGGTAAAAGGAGGCAGGGGACACAATGTTTACCCAAGTTCGGGCCCTCTTAATGGAGGTAATACCCTACGTCCTGCTTGATTAATATTGATGATATGAGTATTACAAGAGTTCATCTACCACGAGATCGTAGAGGCTAAAACCCTAGAAGCTAGCCTATGGTATGATTGTTGTATATATCTATCGACTAGCCTGGCCTCGGTTTATATAATGCACCAGAGGCCTAGGATAACAAGAGTCCCAGCCGAATACGTCGGTGGGGAGGAGTCCTTGTCTTGATCTCCAAGTCTTGTGGAATCTTCCTTGTATGCGGCAGCTGTCCGAACTGGCCCATGAGTATGCGGCCATGGGGGTCCTCGGCCCAATCCAACTGATCGGGAGACGACGTGATGAGTACCCCCTAGTCCAGGACACCATCAGGGGGGAATACGACCATGTTTGCATAGTCTGCTCTGAAGACCATGTTTTCACTCCAGAATTTTCCATCACCGTGTCAAATGGATGATGCACACGAAGAGCAGTTGAATGTACTAACATTGTTGACAAATGTAATATGTAACGAAAAAAGGATGGCCTGATATAATTTACATATAAGATGACGTGCTAAGAAAGATGGCATTGCAAAATTCACATATATGATGCCTGGCAAAACAACACTACTAGGAAAAGGCCTACTAATGGGGCACCAGTTTTGCCTACTAATGGCGCATCACTGGTGCGCCATTAGTATCACGCCACTAGTATTTATTACTAATGGAGCATCACTGGTGCGCCATTAGTATATAACACCATGCGCCATTAGTATGCCTCCCAGGGCCATATTTAACCATGTGCATTGGCACACTAATGGCGCACTGCGGATGGATGCGCCATTAGTATCCTTGGCATACTAATGGCGCACTCTGTAGTGATGCGCCATTAGTATGAATATTAGGTTTTTTTACTTTTCTGATTTTTGCACAGGTTACAAAATATATTATTTGACAGAATATAGACAGTAGCACACAGCAACAGCAGATTCATCGAATACAATAGAAGATTAGTCTCCGAATACAATTCATCATATTAGTCTCCGAATTCAAGAGACCGAACAAAGATAAAACATTACAAGTCTTGAGACCGCGAGTATCGAGTTTGTCGGAAGTAATACTAATGCTAACAAGTCTTACTAATCATCATCATACAACTTCTACTCGTTATTCATAACAAGTCATACGATCATCATCTTGATAGTCATCGAACCAACCCTACTTAATTGTTCTTAGCACATGATCACTACTAGGGAAAAGCCTAGCAGCAGCGCGGGTTTTAGGCCTATCAGCAGCACGGGCACCCGCGCTACCAATAATGCGCTACAGCTAACTAGACAGCAGTAGCGCAGATGCCACCCACGCTACTAGTATGTCTGTTAGTAGTAGCGCAGATGGCAGCGCGCTACTACTATCTCAACCAGCGCTACTACTATCCTAGGTAGTAGTAGCGTGCACTTATCCTCCCATGCTACTAGTAGCTAATTAGGAATTAAAAAAAATAAAATTTAGATGCATTATTCCTGGATAGAAAATAGACATGCCCAGTGCAAAATAAACTCATGTCAAGGAACAACATCTCAACCGAAAGAAATCACAACATCCCATTTAACATCAGACTCATGTCAAGGAACAACATCTCAACTGAAAGAAATCACGACATCCCATTTAACATCAGACGAACACAACCATCATCTAAAGGTGGGTACCTTCCCTAGCATTCCACCACCAACCTAAACAGACCACTTCTCTAGATGTATCTACTAAGGCTTGGAGTTCAGACATCGGTGGACCTCCCCCCAGACGGTGGCGTCGAGGACCTCCACCTTGGCGACCTCCGACATCACGATCACCTGGATGATCATCTGTGTGCAGTAGTCACTAGGCTTCACGGTGAAGTCCGCCTCCAAGTGGTTGAAGAGCACGACACCCACCGGGCCACGAAAATCCTCCTCGATCACCCCTGCACCCATGTCAGGAAAGTGAAAACTTGTTGGTTCACGTGCTGTGTCCAAATCTAGTATTGTATTTTCTTTCGTTTTTGCGCATGCACATGAATCAATAGTAACAGCCGAAGGCTGGTCCTTACTTGTTGCTCGACACGTGAAGAAGGCCGGGTACCCTCCTTATTGCACGAACGAATCCAAGGAAGACACTGTTGGTGGCTCCGAACACGGCTTCCGCTTATCTGTAGACAAGGAATAGTTTCAGCTAACAAGGAAAATGAGAACAAAGAGCAATCAGTAATTCTTAGGCAAGAAATAACTTCTGTTGTAACCCGTGCATTGTATTCTATCCCAAGCTAAACTACCTAGTATCTGTCGTAGTCATGGTGAACTCGCTTTCATTTTCAGAAAATCCTGTATCTGTCATGTTCCTCCGCAGGTTTACGCCGGGCTCATTTGGCTCCGGCAACGTGGCATTCTCACCGGCCAGCCTCATGACAACCAAAGACATCACCGGCCAGTTCTACAACATGGGCCTTTTTTTATAAAGAACCTCTACCAGAACCAGACTCGGATGGTGTTTTTTTCCTTTTAGTATGAACTGGTGGTGGTGGTGTTGAGAATGCAACATGTGAGGGGACACCGACAAAATGGAGATTCTCCTGTTGCTGTTGTCTAGGAGGGGGGACATGAGATGGATAGTGCATTGGCTGGAATGTTGGCGTTCGTGGAATGCTTGATAAACTAAGAAAACCATCAGGTGGATGGGTATACATCCGCCTGAAACAAATAAGAGGAAGTAAGACAACATTTACTTAACAGCAAAGTAAAGAAATTAACGCTTGCTGTTAGAATCTGCTCCTCCATCTTCCTTCCCTTCAGCAGGATAGCCTCAATCGCACATGATATACTCATATATGCCACTGGATTAAGTGCTAAAAATAGGTTGACCAAGTAAGGAAAATCACAGATCAATATTAACCTATACTGCATGTAAATATATAGTTCACAAATCGACGTCTTGCTGTTTGCACATTATGTCAACGCATCAATCGCCTATGAAAAAACTTCACTGGGACAAAGATGCAAACAGTATGGTGAAGTGCTAAAAGCATGGTTGACCAAGTAATGGTCATGAATTGAAATAGGTAGTTAGGTGTAGAATTAGGCAAAAAAGAAATCTGATATCCTTGTAACGATGTGTTCTAAAAATTCAGAGGGAAAGCCATAATGGAAACATGCAGACCATCATTTAATATGTCTGTCATGCATAATTTACAATCAAAAGCGTGGTCTTCTCTTTACACATTGAGCACAGCAGTTCCAAGTTTCTGAGAGGAGTAAGAGGTGAGTGACCATGGTCGGGTTGGATGAATTCGTCAGTGTTTGACTCGACTAACTGAACCGAACTGAATTCAGTTTGATTATGCAAAAGGATTGCTACCGATTTACATATACGTGCAGATGTCCTTTAGTTAGTGATACTTCTGAATATGCTGATACTACTACTGTACATACTTCATTCCTTTCAATTGTGTACAAAAAATTTTATCTAGTGATACAGGTTGACTTGCGTAGAGTAAAATCAGTATGTTTCAACAACACTCAAATTAGACTGTCATGGTGTGCAAAAGAAACCGATGAAGTGTACTTACTATAAGAAAATAATATGGCAAGAAACTCGGAATCGATGGAGTTAGATTCCAGTTTCTTATCAAATTAGATGGCCATGATTTCTGAAAAACTGATACTAAATCAATGGATGACTGCAGTTTATATCCAACTAGGAATTCATGGACATGTGGAAAATTAGATTGAAAAGAGTAATAAGATAGAAGTGATCTATCAACCTGCGGTCATGCAGTCATGCACGAGAAGTGATTCAATTGAAAAATTAGATTGAAAAAAATTTGCGACAGCAAACATATACTACAAGGACATATCCACGACGCGCTTAACACTAGAGAGAGATGCTACAACCAAACAAATCATGACCAAACACATATCATCCAGTCCAGGACTTGCTCACTGCTATTTTGCTTGCAGATTCTGCCTTCAGGTTACAGCAACCAACTGAAAATAATACTATGTAGAAATCACAAGTAGTCTTTAGCCTACGTGCAAATACAAATACTTGGTTCTCTCAACCGCATAAAAGTGCAAATACAAATCACAATACAAACTGTCCGCAGATAATGCACAATGCACGACACTCTTCTTTCCCGATCCAACTTTTGATTCATATGGGATCATATGGGATCCCTATAAGCAGCACATTGGCTCGTTGCGACAAAAATTCAGAAGTGTGGTAGGGGTATCAGTAATTTTAGGAGGAAATTATTGCCGCTTAATTGAGGAAACTAAGCGTGCACGTGGTGTTTCTTGGACTTACTAATTTTCTATCTTGAGTTGGACTTCAAGATGTTTTTATTTTGTTTGAGAAACAGATTGAGACGTTGACTGTCAGCATTGTGCGTGTTAATTCAAAATGATCCGGTCTCCGGATATCCATTCTGTCACTTTACGGACACTTTGTGGTGTCAGGTTGGTTGCATGCTGGAAGGAAGCATCGAACTTGTTGTTTATTAATATATATATATATATATATATATATATATATATATATATATGCAAAACGGGTAGCAATTAGCCTAATCAGTGTCTGTTGGGACGTCAATCCCTGCATAAAAGTGCAGTAGTTTTCTTCAGTGGAATCCTTGTGACATTCCAGTCTTGGTCTCCAATGTGACCAACCAACCAGAGATCTAAATAGTGCAGCATCTACGTACAGAACATGAATAAACTTGATCGATTGCCTTGGGCAAGATAGAGATCTGTGAAGAGGGAGGAAGGAGAGGAGAGGAGAGGAGGGCATACCTCGGCTAGGAGTTGCTGCTGTGGGAGGCGCAGGTGGAGCCGTCGTGTACCTCGCCGGCTCCAACATCCATGCGTGGCGTCGGCCCACAGCAGGGAGGCGTCGGCGGTCTCTTGTGACCTGCGTTGCGTGAGGAATCCAGCCAAATTGAATCAAAAAATGGCAATTCAAATTGAATCGAACAACATCCGGGTCTGGCCAAATCGTATCCAACACACACACACGCATGAAGTGAAGGTAGGGGGGAGAGACCTCCATGGCGTCGGTCGGAGCACCATCTCCATCTCTCTCCCTCACGCGGGCATACTTAGGAAGACATACGATCGAGGGTGGAGAGACCTCCGGCGGTCGTATGACACACTCAGGGCGGCGGGCGGGCACGTGCGCGGCGGAGGGGGGCGGGCAGCGGCGCGAGACAGGGAGCAGCGGGCGCGCGGCTGCCGGCGTGGCGCACGCGGTGGGGGGAATGGGGTCGGACGGACAGAGGAGAGGAGGTGGAAGGGAGGCCGGCGGCGAGTGGGTTGGGAGAGGATAGGAGGTTGGGGATCTGGATCAGGCTGCATGGTTTTTTTTGTGAGACAAACGGGGTTGGGTGGACAGGGCCGGTTGGTGGGGTGCGGGGGTGGGGATCGGGCCGGGGTGGCCACGCTTAGTAGTAGCGTGGGGGTCTCACCCGCATACTACTACTTACTTAGTAGTAGCGCCAGTTTTATACCCCTCGCTACTACTATGGCCTATCTTGGGGGCATTGTTGGAGACCATTTAGTAGCAGTGCGGGTTTATGCCCCTCGCTACTACTATCAACTTAGTAGTAGCGCGGTTTTTATACCCCTCGCTACTACTAATTAGCAGTAGCACCCATTTTTAAACCGCGCTGCTGATAAAGTTCTCTGTATAAGGTTTTCCCTAGTAGTGGATCATCAGTATTAGGCAGGACCTAAATACCCTATTTAAGCTAAAATAGCATCAAACAATATAGACCCTGACTCTCCATTATGGAGAATGGAGAACATCCTGTCTCCAATTCTTGCGCTTCGCTTCCTTTTGCTTCCAAGAAGCTCCTTACGACTGTCCATACATTTTTTCCATCCTTTGATTTTCATGTCTCCACTTCTTTTAGAAATCTCGTATGGACAGTTGAGATTCGTAGGATGACCTGGCTGTATGTTCAAAACATTAAGACTACCTTTTTGATACATCATATGAGGCACACAATTCTATGGGATTATCTGTTGAAAAACATAGTAATAACTTCATAGTTATCAATGATGTACTAGTTTTAGAAGTATGCAAAAGATGCACGGATGTTGTAATAGTAAAAATCTTACCAGGGTATCTCCATAGTAGTTACCGTAGTTGAACACATCCACTAGTGGCACGTATTTACCATAATGTTGAGGAGTTTGATTGTGGATATTGTAATTCTCAATGTCAGTATAAAATCCGACCAGATGATTTTTCTCCTTGTAAGTTGTTAATTCGGAGCCATCGGTGTAGTGGGTTTTGTCTACCATCTCCCGCACATTCTTTGAACAATAAAAATAAGCTGTCAATGGAAATAAGCTGTCAACTATTTTGAAATAAACAATATAAATTAGCTAATAACTATGTTTGAGAAACTCACATAGCGGTAGAACTGGAGGCGTATCAACAAGGGCCCAAATGTCCATATTGTCTTGGTTGATGTCAGGATTACCAAGATCCATGGTGATAAGCATACCCTCATCAAAACCATACATCTTGCAAAATGCTACCCAATTTTTGCAACCAAAATAGGTTACGCTCTCAGAATTATATAGATTTACTTCAAAGTCCACATCGTGATGAGTCCTTAGGTGAATTTTCTTTGTTTCAGAAATTTCATGGTCTTCAAAATCCATCCTCTCCAAGACATAGCGTCTTGCATGGCATGGGATAAGCTATACTCGATTCTAAGGAGAATTCTAAGTTGGGCCTAATCACTTGGCTCTATTGCCACCTATGGTTTAATGCAGCAAGAATGGCGGGGCAGTTGATCCTACTTAACTAAGTACTACGATACCCCGGACCATGCATTAGTCGCAAGTACCCCATATGTCCTATTTTTAGCAAAGTCATGCTAAAATTCACGGAAAATTTCAGCACGACCTTTGCTGAAAATAGGACATATGGAGTACCTGAATTTGCCGGAACGTAAGTTAATCAACATTCCGGCAAACTCAAGGGCCTCTCGGGGTACCTGCAAATTCATCACGACACAATGGTCGGAGACAAAACCCAGCCACAGACCATATGGTCCTCTGCTTTCATATGGAAAAAACTCAGCTCAACTTATGTGAGCTTCCATTCCAGATATAATAGGTCACCAAACAAAAAATCATCCAGATATAATGGTACAGCAAAGAAACAGCTTAATCCATGCCTCAGCTTATGAACAATCATTACTTCAAATACAGAAGAAGGAACAATTTATTTGTGACATAGTTACAAATGATGACAAAATAAAGCAACACCCTGCACTAGCCTAAAAACAAGTGAAGTTTCACCCATATAAGAACAATTTTATAAAATCAGAGAAGTTGCTAAATTTTTTGTATCCTTCATATACACTGGAGTACAATGCTTTATAATGTTCCATCATCATTACAGAAAATTGACAATTGTCCATAAAAGTTAACTGAAATTTTTGCCTCATAGCTTGGGTGGGTTAAGTACTAGGAGACTTTGTAATGTGCAGTACAGGTGCAGTAACAGGCTTCTGAGTTAAGAAAACATTTTTGTTTGATTTTCAAACCACACACTTACTTTCAACTATAAACAAAACTGACTTGCTGTTAATGAAACTCATGGTGGAAGTAACTACTAGCAGCATGTCATTATCATGGCAGTCCACTATATATTTTTATGACAAAATACATCATTATCAGGGCACATTATGGCCATTTTCTTACATGATGCTAACTGTACCTAACTGATTTTTTTGACAGTAGCTCAAGTTTTTGACAGTAGCTCCTAACTGCACCTAACTGAATTTTTTGACAGTAGCGCAAGTTTTTGACAGTAGCTCCTAACAGTAGGTCCTAACTGAATTTTCTGCTTAAAGGGAAGGCTGACTTAAGTGGCAAGATGATACAATTTGCATAACATAACAATATATGCATCTTAATATAACACCATCTCCTAACAGAAATAGTATCCAGATCTACTAGGGGGCAAAGTAGAACTAATATTCTTTTGCTGACCTCTAGTACAAGGTATAGAAGAGGAGGTAAGAGAAGAAATAGTGACATTTCTCTTAGCAGGAGACTTTTTCTTTCTTCTAGAAACTACAGTAAATTTCTCCTCCTCTTCCACTACAGTATCATGCCAACTTAGACATAGGGAGGAGACATTTCCATTCGAGTCATGAATATCTAAACAGTGTTCAGTTTTCTTACTAATTTGTTCCTTAGATAATTCCAGAGGTATATCAACACCCATCATTGATGCTCTAAACATAATCTCCTTAGCTACTTAATTCCCCAACCCTAGCTACTTAATTCTCCAACCCCTTTTCTTGTCCAAAATTCTCCAACCCCTAACCCTAGAACACATCAGAAGGAAATCAAGAGGGGGAAGAGGGGGAAGCGGCTCGGGTGCTCACTGGGGAGGTCGAGGGCGACTCGGGGTAGCCGGAGCTAGTCGAGGTGGCACGAATTCGGTGTCGAGCGGTGGTGATGGTGGCCGAGGCGGAGGAAATCGGTGGGCGTACGAGGGCATCCAAGCTCGTCCGGGTCCTCGTAGTCGAAGAGGAAGACAACAACGGTCCTCCTGGGCAGGCCGCGCGGTGTTGGACAGCGACCACGAGCTTGACGCAGGCGGGGCCGCGGCGAGAGGGGGCGCTTGGGCGGGACGACATCGAGGGCGCGGGCATGGGCAAAGGGGGGACGGCGAGGGAGGCGGCGCTCGGCTTGAGGAGGTGCGGGGGCGGCGACGGAGACGGAGGAGTGGGGGCGGCGGCGGCGTGGGGGCGGTGACGGAGACGGAGGCGCGGGGGTGGCGGCGGCGTGGGTCGGGGCAGCGGGGGGAATTAGCTAGGGGGCGAGGGAGAGGGACGAAGGGGATTTGGCGAGAGGGAGGGAATTAGCTAGGGGGAATCTTACTAATGGCGCACCCGCAGTCGGTGCGCCATTAGTAATCTTTTTTACATAGCAATGGCGCACCAGGCAGATGTGCGCCATTAGTAATCTTTTTTTACATAGCAATGGCGCACCAGGCAGAGGTGCGCCATTAGTAATCTTTTTTTATATATAGCAATGGCGCACCAGCCAGAGGTGCCCCATAAGTAATTTTTTTTGTTGCATGTAATAATTTTTTAGAAAATGAATATGAATATGAAACAGTAACATTTTTTATAAAAACAGTAATAATTGTTGTTTAACAACAATTGTAGTCTACACTTTTTTATTATTATTTTTTAAAAAATGAAGAGGGGAGAGGAGG
>NC_041384.1:706503871-706519490 GCF_002162155.2 Triticum dicoccoides
GTGGAGCGGGGGAGGGTGTAGTGGGTCGACGGCGGCGGTGGAGCTAGCTGGGGAGGGTGTGGGTGGGATCAAGATCGAGATGGAGGGGGAATCGAGATCGAGATGGAGGGGGATCAAGATCGAGTGTCCTCATGAATATTCAATATTTTATCATATTGAATATGAAAAAATATCATCAAATTTGAAAAAATATTCATGAATTCAAAAAGTGCCCATGAAATTTAAAAATATTCATGATATCAAAAAGTGCCCATGAAATACAACCGAGAAATGAAGACTACGATTTAAATACAGTCGATCTTAGCTAGCTATCTGTTCATAATCTTCTTGCCCTTCTTTTTCGCAAATGGAGTTCTTCTGTGGAACTGACGTCCTTTAGGTAGGGTGGTCCAGCTTCTTCTTGTGGTGTATGCTGCTACTTCATCGTCGTCGTCATGTTCGATCTTCGGGTCGCCGTACTTGTCGAAGTCTTTCTCATTGGCTACTCCATCCATTCCGATGATCTTCCTTTTGCCTCTCCTCACGACAACACGACTGGGCTTTGACGGGTCGGTAATGAAGAAGCATTGGTCCACTTGGGAAGCCAGTACCCATGGCTCATTTTTCGCGTTGACGTTTGCGCCCGCGGTCTTGGATTTGGCTTCGGGTCTAACCATGATGGTGAAATACCGGTCTTCTTTTAGGACGCTCTTGGCCCATCTGACACGGAACATCGGGACCTTCTCTCCAGCGTAGCTCAGCTCCCAGATCTCCTTGATCCTTCCGTAGTATCTGTCCTTGTCGTTACCGGTGTAGGATTCCATCGTTACCCCGGAGTTCTGATAACCATCTCTCTTCATGTCATTGTCCTCGGTGTAGAATGTGTAGCCGTTGATATCGTACGCCTCATAGGTCATCAGGTTGTGCTCGGCGCCCTGTGACAAGGCGAATATGAGTTGTTCTTCCGCGGAAGAATCCTCATGTAAAGGGTACGACAGAAGCTTCTGCTTGAACCAACGCGTGAAACATGAGTTGTGCTCTTTGATTATATCTCCGTCCGTCCTCTGTTGGCCTTGTTCATTATACGTCTTCTCAATAAAGGTTTTGTGCTCTACCACCCAAGGATCGACCACGTCTATGTGTTGTAGCGCAACTAGGTTTGCTCTTTCAAAGTCGGCGAGTCGACCCTTGAAGTCGACATGCATTTCGCGGCGACCCTCACGGTGACCCCATCCAGCGAGCCTGCCGAGGTGCTTGTTGACGGGCAGACCAACGGGGTTCTCGATGCCTAGATAATTCGTGCAGTAGGAGATGCATTCTTCGGTCCGAAAGCCCCTGGCTATACTTCCCTCTGGACGTGACATGTTGCGAATGTATCCTTTGATGACACCATTCATCCTTTCGAATGGCATCATGCTGTGCAGGAACGTCGGCCTGAGTTGGATGATATCCTCCATGATATGGACCAGCAGATGCACCATAACGTCGAAGAATGCGGGCGGGAAGTACATCTCAAGCTCGCATAGTATCACCACGATCTCTTCTTGTAGCCTTCTGAGTTGCCTCACGCCAACCGACTTCTGAGAGATGACGTCGAAAAAGTTGCATAGGCCAAATAGCGTTTCACGGACGTGCGCGTCCATGATCCCACGGATTGCAACTGGAAGTATCTGCGTCATCAGCACATGACAGTCGTGAGACTTCATCCCGCTGAACTTCTGCTTCGCTGGGTCTAGGTATCTACTTATCTTCCCCGCGTAACCGTAAGGAAGTTTTACTCCTACGAGGCAGGTGAAAAACTGCTCGATCTCCTCCTGACTTAGAGTGAAGCACGCGGGAGGGTAGTCATTTCCGGTCTTCTTGGCCTTTTTGCCTTTGTGACGACTTTCTATGTCCTGCTTCGCCTCATCATCATCATCATCATCATTAGCGTGAAGATCCTGCCTGATGCCCATTGATTTCAAGTCTGCCCTTGCTTTCGGCCCATATTTGGTCCTCTCTGGCATGTTGAGCAGGGTACCAAGCAGACTCTCACACACGTTCTTCGTGATATGCATGGCATCAAGGCTGTGAGGCACATGGTGGATCTTCCAGTATGGCAAGTCCCAGAAAACATACCTCGTTTTCCATACCTTCAGCAGCGGCTTTGGCGCCTTTCGCTTCTTTCCCGGCTCTGGCGCCTTTTTCTTCTTTCCCGGCAGTGGGCAATCTTTCCAATTTTTCAACAGCCCGTCTATTTCCTCGCCGCTCCGCGTACGCGGGCGTCTTCGGAGTTCGGTTTCACCATCGAACATATCCTTGCGTTTCCTCCACGGGTCATCGTCGCGAAGCCACCTACGATGTCCCATGAACATGGTTTTCGAAGACCCGGGATCTCTATCTAGCTGGCGATACGTTGTGTCATCCATGCACCTGACGCATCCAGAAAATCCGTGGACCACCTGCCCCGCGAGATATCCATAACCGAGATAGTCATGCACCGTCGTGAGCAGTGCGACTCTCATAGGGAAATATTCTTTCTCTGCGGCGTCCCACATATTGGCTGGCGTTTTCCATAGCGTGTCTAGCTCCTCTTTCAGCAGCCCTAGATACAGATTGATGTCGTTCCCTGGTTGTTTCGGCCCTTCAATTAGCATACTCATGTGAATGTACTTCCTCTTCATGCACAACCAGGGGGGAAGGTTGTACATCCACACAAACACAGGCCAGGTGCTATGTGTGCTTCTCTGGCTGCCAAACGGATTGACTCCATTGGTGCTCGCGCCCAGCATGATGTTCCTTGGATCCTTCCCAAATTCTGGGTGTTCGAAGTTCAACGCTTGCCACTGGCTCCCATCCTTAGGGTGACTTAGAATCTTGTCTTTTTTATTTATCTCCGGATCATTTACGTCATCTTCTCGCTTCTTCTCCTCCCTATCTGCGTGCTAACGTAGGAGCTTTGCTACCTTAGGGTCCGCGAAATACCGCTGCAGACGAGGAGTGATCGGAAAGTACCACACCACTTTTCGAGGAGCTTTCTTCCTCTTCTTGTATCGAGTGACGCCGCACACCGGACATATGGTAGACTCCGCATGCTCGCCCCGATAAATGATGCAATTGTTCATGCACACATGGTATTTCACGTGCAGGAAATCCAGAGGACACACGACTTTCTTCGCCTCCTCGAAACTGGTCGGGCACTTGTTCCCCTTGGGAAGACGTTCGTGCCAGAATGACATGTTCTCGTCGAAGCATGCGTCGGTCATTTTGTGTTTTACCTTCATCTCCAAAGCCATGAGCGTTACTTTCAGGCGGGTATCCTCGGGTCTGCATCCTTCATACAATGGAGTAACCGCGTCTATCTCCAGTTGATCCAGCTTGGCTTTCTCTTGGGCGGCAGCTCTTGCGTTATCCGTCTGCTTGAGAAGCAACTCTTGAATATGAGGGTCCTGCACCCAGCCCATCAATGGTCCATCGTCGTCTGCTCCTCCGGCATCTAGATCTTCGTGATCATGCCCTTCGTCTGCTCCGACATCTTCCTCATCATCATGTCCGGCATCTTCCTCATCATCATGTCTGACATCTTCTACATGATGACTGTGTACAGCATCGCCGTCGTGATCATGTCCTGGAGATTCTTCGTCTTCTCGCCCGCCCGAGCTATGGTGGTTGTCTTGCTGCCCTTCCTCATTTCTTGCCCGGCCCCCATGGACGACTTCATAGTCATCTTCATCACCTTGCCACTGATAGCCATCCATGAAACCACGCAAGAGCAGGTGGTCCCGCACCTGCCCGGAATCCGGGTCTGCAATAAGGCTCTTCAGCTTGCATCTTCGACACGGACATCTTATCTCCTTCTCGTTCTTTGGAAGCATCTCGGCCTTCACGGAGCTCAAAAACCTATTCACGATGCCTTCGGTCATCGTGCGGACCATGGTCGCCTGCGGGGTAGAGCAAAACGATATTTTAGAACCAAGAAAAAAAATTTGGCATGACTTTCCCTAAAAATAGGACCAAAAAGAATGCATAGTGCCAAAATTCTCACCGAAACGGAAATGAATCAACATTCTGGCAAAATATTGGCAACTATCGCATCTTAAATACCGGTACCTGCAAACACAAACATATATGCAACACCACAAACATATGCAACACCACAAACATACATAGATCTAGCTAGGCCACAAAAAGTGCATGTGCACGTTGTTGGAGCGAGCTAGGGAGAAAAAAAGTAGATCTACAACATGAAGATAGCTTTCCCCTTACTTACCTATCAAAAAAGGTAATTTCAACACTTAATTTTGATGAATCTATGGTGCAAATGAGGTGAGGAGGAGGAGGCAGCCGACAAGCTTAGAGAAGGAGGTGGGGGGGATGAAGTGGGGAAAGTGAGTGTGTAGGTGTGGCTGTCCAAAAATATCTAGCTGGTCCCAGGTTACTAATGGCGCACCACAGAGACATGCGCCATTAGTAACCCAACATACTAATGGCGCACCACACAGACATGCGCCATTAGTAGTTTTGCAAAAAAGTAAAAAAATAATAATATTTATACTAATGGAGCACCGTGGCATAGTGCGCCATTACTAGTTTAAACTAGTAATGGCGCACTATGCAACGGTGCGCCATTAGTAGTTTTGCAAAAAAGTAAAAAAAATACAGTAGTGGCGCACTCTATGGCTGGTGCGCCATTAGTAGTTCTAACTACTAATGGCGCACTCTGCCCGGAGGCGCCATTAGTATGTTTGAAAAAAATGAAAAAAAACATTTTGTTACTAGTGGCGCACCGTGTGCCTGGTGCGCCATTAGTGTCTTCCACACTAATGGCGCACCAACAGATGGTGCGCCATTAGTATATAGTAATGGCGCACCACATGTCTGGTGCGCCATTAGTGTCAATTCCATCTATAGCCCTTTTCCTAGTAGTGCAAGATGGCGTTGCATAATTCACATAAACAATGAATAAACTAAACAGATGGCATTCGCACAAAGGATGTCTAAACTAAGCAGATGACATATTTGATGTATAAAGTAAGCAATGCAAGACACCATATGCATGATATAACCAACATCAGCATGCCAAGTTAGAGCGAAGACCTCAGGGGGAGAATAGGAGGTGTCTTCTCCTTCTGAATCCCCCTCAGAACAGATATCTTCCTCTCGATTACAATCCGAAATGCGTGGAGGGGGGCTGCCTTTGCGCCTACCATGGAGCGACGTCTGCATGAAATTTTATTGCCACGCAAGGCTCGTCTCTTTTGCTCTACATGTTTAGTTCCATTGTTTACAATAACTGTCATGCATAGGAATAAAACATAGTGAGATTATGTAAGGAGTGCATGCAGAAATCCAGAGTGATGGTAGCAACCTGTGGATAGACCCAAAACCTATAATAGCATGCGGATAATGGCTTCAGTTAAAAAATACAGATAATGGCTTCTTTACTGTTTGTTTCCCACCCAACATGAAACTCACAGTAGACACCGAAGATTAACCAGATAGTAGATAGATACTATTGATAGCAGCCCCGATATGTACCCCACAAACATTTAAAAACTCAAGTTTGACCATTAGTTTGGAGCTGACTCAGAGTCTAATCGGTAAACATGACAATAAAGTAGCATGTAATATTAAGCGATGCATAACGTAAGCAGACACGAAAGAGTGCGACCTCTCTTGCGGACCCGTGTAGTCCTCGAGGTCATCTGCTTGGTTGATGATGGTAATGCAGTTTTCATGGCTGCCAGCGGCGGGGAAGAAGATCTAAGGTGGCAAAAGACAGTCTGGAGGCCGGATCCCTGCTGTGCTAGACCCTTCTGTCATTGGAGCAGCTGAGCTGGGGTGGACGACGGCGCAGCAGGAGCGGGACAAACCACGCAAGGTTTTCTTTGACAACTATTTGTAAGAGAAGTAATTCTGTAAGGGCTCGTTTGAATTGGAAGATTCCAACAATGCAGGGATAGGAAATAGACAAGAATAGGATAGGAATGCACGTGCAAAACAGAGAATTTAAAAACACAGGATTTCTGCCAATCTGGGTGTTTGATTCACAACAATTGGAAGATCATAGGATGCAAAGAAGCATGGTGAGATTAAGTCAAATCACAAGAAAATGTACGGTAATAATGCTATTATGCTACTATCTCTTAGTCTTGTGCTTCATGAATAGGAATTTGAAAAGGAGGACAAGTGAAAATTAAAATTCCTATGTTTTTTCTTTCAAGGAGACACTAAAGGAACAAATCCGTGTGCTCAGTGGACAATATATATATATAACATGTAGAGTAAAAAAGAGATGCAACAAGTGTATAACCTCTTTGGCGAAGCCTTGTCAATCTTGGCATGATTTGGTTGGCCGGTGAGGATGCTCCGGCTAACTTTGCTGTCAGAGGAGGGGAAGAAGATCTTAGGCGTCTGGAGATGGATCCCGAGGTACTGCTCCACTGCGATGGAGGGTTTCGTAGTTGGAGCAGCTCCGGTGAGTTGTACGACGCCGAGGTTGAAGCAGGACAAGAGAGACAACAAACAACGTTAACCTGAGTGGAATTCTAATAGCATCTCCAATACATGACGTAAAATACATAACCACAAAGTGCTAGATGTAAAATACATCAGCCGCTCATCTCTGAACTTAACTGTCGAAACTGAATTTAACTGTCGAAACTGAACTTAACTGTCGAAACTGAACTTAACTGTCGAAACTGAATTTTGCTGTCGAAACTGAATTTTGCTGGACTGTTGGACTATGAAGATACAAGATTGAAGACTTCATCCCGTGTCCGGATGGGACTCTCCTTGGCGTGGAAGGCAAGCTTGGCAATACGGATATGTAGATCTCCTTCCTTGTAATCGACTCTGTGTAACCCTAGCCCCCTCCGGTGTCTATATAAGACAGAGGGTTTAGTCCGTAGGACCAAGAACAACCATCATACCATAGGCTAGCTTCTAGGGTTTAGCCTCTCTGATCTCGTGGTAGATCAACTCTTGTATTACTCATATTATCAAGAACAATCAAGTAGGACGTAGGGTATTACCTCCATCAAGAGGGCCCGAACCTGGGTAAACATCATGTCCCCTGTCTCCTGTTACCATCCGCCTTCGATGCACAGTTCAGGAACCCCTACCCGAGATCCGCCGGTTTTGACACCGACATTGGTGCTTTCATTGAGAGTTCCGCTATGTCGTCATCGTTAGGCTGGATGGCCCCTTCAATCATCAATAACGATGTAGTCCAGGGTGATACTTTCCTCCCCGGACAGAACTTTGTATTCGGCAGCTCCGCACTGCGGGCCAACTCACTTGGCCATCTGGAGCAGATCGAGAGTTACGCCCCTGGCCACCAGGTCAGGTATGGAAGCATAAACCACATGGCCGACATCCATGGAGACTTGATCTTCAGCAGATTCGAGCCCTTGCCGAGTGCGCCGCACTGTCACGATGAGCATGATTTAGCTCTACCATCGGACAGTGTTCGGGAGATCGCACCGGCGACCGTTCCGACCCTCAACTCGGAGCCCATTGCGCCATCCAAGGACGGGTGTATAGACCCCGTCACGGAGGCCGCATCTTCAGCGGCGATCGAGCCAAATACCGACCTTACCCTTCACGGGAGCCGTGACGCCGAACTGCCGGACTCTTCCCCGGCCACGGACTCCGAACCGCCTGCGCCTGTGCCTATCGAATCTGACTGGGTGCCGATCATGGAGTTCACCTCCGCGGATATCTTTCAGCACTCGCCCTTCGATGACATACTGAATTCATTAAAGTCTCTCTCCTTGTCAGAAGAGTCCTGGCCGAACTATGTCCGGCAGGTGGGATGTGGATGACGAAGAAATTCGCCGCCCACCCACCACCCACTTAGTAGCCACTGTCGACGATTTGACCGACATGCTCGACTTCGGCTCCGAAGACATCGACGGTATGGACGACGATGCAGGAGGCGAACAAGAGCCAGTGCCCACAGGGCACTGGATGCCCACTTCATCATATGATGAATACATGGTAGACACACCCAAAGAAAGCGACGACAAGGAACGGAAGGACGCTGCAAAGGATCGATCCCTCGAGAAGCAGTCAAAGCGGTGGCGTAAGCGCCGCTCCAAATCCCGCCTCGGCACAAACAACGATCATATAGACCCAGCGATAGAACAGGGTGAGCCAGCGGATGACGAACACGACATTGAACCACCGTCCGACCACGACAACACGGAGATTCAAACCGAACAACCCGTCTCCGACGAAGATAGCAGTCCGGATGACATCACACTGGACAAGCACCCAGAGCAACAGAATCCCCATCAAAGGATTGTTGCCACTGCGAGGAGTCTGAAAAAGCAGAAGCAAAGGCTCAGGGCTGCACAAGACATACTCAGAATTAGATGGAGTAAAGTACTCAACACCGCAGCAAAGTACGGCGGCAGTGGCCACACAAAGAGCTACCCGAAGCGAAAGCTACTACCTGAATTCGATGATGAGGCCTTAGAGCCCCCGCAATCAAAAAACAAAACAACCATCCAGTCGGATAGACAACCTCGTGGCCAACATAGAGCGGCAAACGACGCCGCACACAAGCCCGTAAGCGATCCACGTTAGGACGCGCAGCAAAAGGACGATGCAACCAGATCCATTTACGGGCCAAGCAAGCACGCTCCAGCAAGCAATGCAACACAACAAAAATCCGAACACCACGGTACACCCAAATACATGGGTGCCGCACACCCCCTATGTTTCACCAATGAGGTGCTGGACCATGGATTTCCAGAGGGATTCAAACCCGTAAACATAGAGGCGTACGACGGAACGACAGACCTGGGGGTCTGGATTGAGGACTACATCCTCCATATCCACATGGCTCGAGGAGACGATCTCCATGCCATAAAGTACTTACCCCTCAAGCTCGAAGAACCTGCTCGGCACTGGCTTAAAAGCCTCCCCGAAAACTCCATTGGAAGCTGGGAAGAGCTCAAGGACGCTTTTCAGGCAAATTTTCAAGGGACCTATGTCCGACCACCGGATGCAAACGATTTAAGTCACATAACTCAACAGCCCGGAGAGTCAGCCCGAAAGCTTTGGAATAGGTTTCTCACTAAAAAGAACCAAATAGTTGTCTGTCCGGACGCCGAAGCCTTAGCAGCTTTCAAGCACAGCGTTCGATACGAATGGCTTGCCAGACACGTCGGCCAAGAAAAGCCGAGAACAATGGCAGCATTAACAAGCATCATGACCCGCTTTTGCGCAGGCGAGGACAGCTGGCTAGCCCGATGTAGCACCAGCGACCCAATTACATCCGAAGTCAGGGACAGAAACGGGAAGCCACGACACAACAAAAACAATCACCGGAATAAAGAAGATAGCCCGAAGAGCACATCGGTAAATGCCGGATTCAGAAGGTCTCGGCCAGGTCAGCAAAAGCTGGCATCCAAAGGCAACAGAGACGAACTGTCCAGCCTAAACAAGATTCAGGACAAAATATGTCAGATCCACAGCACCCCCGATAAACCTGCAAATCATACCCATAGAGAATGTTGGGTCTTCAGGCAGTCTCGCAAGCTCAAGGCCGAACACAAGGGGTAGGGTACACCAAGCGAAGATGAGGACGAGCCTCGCAAGCAAAGCACTGGGGAACAAAAGAAATTCCCACCAGAAGTCAAAATAGTAAACGTGTTACACGTGATGAAGGGGAGAAACAAAGTGGCACTCCAAGAGACACATGCCCCAGGGCCTATCACCGCGGAGTTCTGCCACTGGTCATCCCAACCGATCACCTATAACCATCAGGATTACTCGGCAAGTATCCGGCATGCAGGATGGGCTACCTTGGTGTTAGACCCGATAATTGACGGATACCACTTCACACGAGTCCTGATGGACGACGGCAGTAGTTTAAACCTGATATATTAGGACACAGTCCGCAAAATGGGGATAGACCCAACAAAAATCAGCCATAGCAATACTACCTTTAAAGGAGTAACGCCAGACCCAGAAGCCCATTGCACGGGCTCCCTGCTACTAGAGGTTATATTCGGCTTTCCCGATAACTTCCGCAGCGAAAAGTTAACCTTCCACATCGCTCCGTTCCAATGTGGCTATCAAGCACTACTCGGACGTGAAGCTTTCACTTGCTTTAACACAATACCGCATTACGCTTCCCTCATGCTTAAGATGCCCGGTCCACGTGGCATCATTACAGTAAATGGAAATATTGAGCGCTCCTTGCGCGCGGAAGACCGTGCGGCTGCCTTGGCAGCCGCACACTAAACGACCTCACCAACTAGAGCATTTGACAGGTCGTTAAGACAACGGACGCGGTTAGACGAGTCTGGTGTAGCTATATATAATTGATATAGGTTTGATGGCTATACCCCTATAACAATACAAGGGGCTCAAGGCATGTAAACAAGTGACAATTAGGCTCAACGTTACTCATCTTGAATTGTACATGGTTTATTTAGTATAACCTACCTTTTGCACGACAACTTTTTAGCTAAGTTCCTCTCTTTTACCGATGACCATAGTGCTACACCCGTCCAGGATACAGCACAACGGAGACATAGGCGCAGACGTGCAGCAGGGACCCGTTCCAAGGATTCTGTTTAGATTAAGACCATGCGTAAACCTTTTTTACTGTCTCTTGTTGATACACATCCTCCGAATTCTCAGTACAATTGAGAAGGATGCTGACGTATTGGCATGTGGCCACGTCAGAATATTACACGTACGTGGACACCAGGGGCTTATTACAAAGGGCACTGTTTAGCCAGGTTTACATCATAAAGACCGAATACCTTAGGGAGTGTTCGGCGTCGCGAGTTTGGCCTTATATGCATCAGCTCCGAATCATGTCTTTGGTAAAATGTTGGGTTTGCCCAGCTCCTGTGTTTTGCTGCCTTACGTTCCACTCTATCAGCTAAGGCGGCACCACGAGAACTACTGCGATTGTGCCCTGGTTCATCCGGATGAGCACCTCAGTAGAGAAAGCCAAAAACAGACTGTCATGATATAGCGTGAGACTGGTCAACCACTCGATGACCTAGCAGAATCTTCATGATTCCTCCGCCTTAACGAAGGGCCGTTTCCCGGCCAGGCATGTACGCGCCCCGAATTCGGATGAGCGCGGAGCCACCAGGGGCTATATAGTAGCCCCACTGTCAAACGCCTCTGGCTAAGTGAAAGTGTTAAAGCATTATAGTCCGATTGCCTAGTTCGCTGTGCTATCACCTCCTTAATGGACCAAGACGTTGGATCAAGTGTGAACATGCGTCTTCTGCGAGCACCCCCGCATTATATGCATGGGGGCTGAAGCCGATGACTGCCATCTTTCAGGTTATATACATATATACATAAACGGCCGCACATGAGGTATTATAATTCTTTCAGGCACAAGTATAAAATAGCCTTTACAATTCAGTAAAACAATGTTTTTCAATGGGAATACATGTCATTAGAACATAATATTCTTCGAGCACTGCGCTTCTACTGAACGAGCGCCCTCAAGAACTTCTCGAAAGTAGTGCTCGGCTGGTACTCGGCTCTCGTCCGAACCTTGGGCTGCAATGGCGGTGGCCTCCATCTCCGCCCAGTATGTCTTCACACGGGCAAGGTCCATCCGCGCACCCTCTATGCACACCGACCTCTTCATCACGTTGATGTGCGGCACTGCACCAAGGAACTGCTGCACCAAACTAAAATAATTGTTCGACTTTGGCTTTTCCGGCCACAGATGATCCACAACAGACCTCATGGCAAATCCGGATAACCTATTCAGCTCGGCCCATTCGGCCAACCGATCAGTCAATGGAAGCGGATGTTCTGGAACGTTAAATTGTGACTAGAACAGCTTTTCCACTTCGCGATCTTTTTGATCTCGGAAGTATTCGGCCGCATCGGCAACACTCGCCTCTAAGTCCAGATATGCATCCGCAGAACTCCACAGCCGGTCCAGAGGGGCGTACCTAGGATCTCCGAACTTCATCCACAGCATAAAGGGCTTCCCAGCCACGATATCCCCGGCTTGACACAGCTCTTCCTTCATTGCTCTCATTGCAGAGCGGGTGTCTTTGGTCGCCATCGTGGCCTTCTCCAGGTCTGTCCTCTTCGCTCGATCTTCCTTTTCAAGAAGCTCGTAACGGTCAGCGACATTCTTTAATTCCACAACCATCCTGGCTATCTCATCCTTGCTTTGGCAGTGAGCAGCCTGTTCGGCTTTTAGCTCCTTAACTGCCTTTAGGGCAGCCGCATCGCTTTTCCTGGCTTGTTCTTTGGCTCGGGCAAGTTCCGCCCGAAGGTTCTCCACGGCCGCAGCTCCATCTGCATTCACACACATGTTATAGATACTGGCATCATGCTCCTCTTCCATGTGTCGCCGGAGGAATCACATTCCCTGTGCCTCGTCAAGCCCCTTGTTGACAAGTACGATGTTGGCATCTGCCACATCAAGCTGCCGCTTTAGCTCGGCAAACTCATCAGTCCGGCTGGCCACCGGACCCTTCGCCACCTGCATATTAAGGCGACACGATTATTCCTGGGACTATGATCCTCTGTGCGTCGTCGTCTTCGACAACACCCAGAGTCTCAGGGGCTACTATCTACACAGGGCACAACTAAAAATGTGCGGTACTGTCAAAAATGTACATCATTTCGCATACCTCAAAACCCGTCAGAGACTCATAAAGGCTTCATGCAACCCGCTTTCGCCCATCAACATGCGGTGCTCTTCTGAGATAGCTGCTCGCTCTAGCAGATCCCTCAGTACGTCCGACCGCACACCAGACGGTGCCGGACTCTCCCGATTGATCTCTTTAAGAGCCGGATACTGAGGACTTCAGGAGAAACCCTCCACGACGACACCTTAGGGTCGCCCGCCTCCTGAGGCGGTATGGCAGGGGGAGGCGTTTCGCTCTCCATCATCTCTAGAAGAAGATCCCCCGAAGACGAGCTCTGCTGAGAAGGGCTAAGATCCGAACTGCAAAATAAATGCTTTGGTTATTTTCCTCAGAAGTAAAGCGAGGTATTTTCATTATTAAGTACCCTTTTACTTACAGCTCGGTGGAGGGATGATCCCCTTGAGGGCATAGTGCGGCCGGGGTAGCCCCCGGGGCAGGACCCTCCGGCGAAGGTTTCTTCCCCTGTTTGGAGACCATTGTCTCCGGGTCCTCAGAGGCGGTCCTCTTCCTTCCCTGGGGAGAGGAAGTTTTAGTCCCTCCTCCCCGGCTAACCTCCTTCGCGGAGGCGCTAGCCTCCTTGTTCCCCCTTTATCTTCTCCTAAGGGCGCTTGATAAGGCACGATCTCCAGCATCCTGGTTAGCACGGGATTTGGTGAGGTCTCTGGGAGGGGGGCCAGACACCTGATCAACTTTGCCTTCGCTATCCAATCCTGGTCAAAGAGCGGCTTTTTAGGGCGACGTTGCGATAAATAAACGGACAGTGTGTTCAGATGTGGGGCTACTTACTTGGGTATCCGGGCGATTGCAGCTCAGACCTGCATCCTTAGTGATGTCCGGACACATTATTTGTGGTCCGAAGAACAATTTGTACATCTCCTCGGGCGTCATGCCAATGAAGTGTTGGATTGCTCGCGGTCCCTCCGGGTTGAACTCCCACATGCGGAGGGGACGTTGTTTGCAAGGCTGGACTCGACGAACTAGCATAACTTGCACTACCATAACCAGACTAAAATATCTCACAAAGAGATCTCGGATACGGCTTTGCAGTATTGGCACGTCCTTGGCTGGACCCCAGCTCAGCCCCCTGCTAATCCATGATATCAGTTGTGGTGGGGGGCTTGAGCGAAAGTTCGGGGCAGCTACCCACTTGGCACTTTGGGGAGCTGTGATGTAGAACCACTCCCACTGCCACAATCCGGACACCTCTGGGAAGCTACCCTCAGACCATGGAGCGTCAGCGATTTTGCTTATTGAAGCGCCTCCGCATGTTGCGTGCTGCCCCTCGATCATCTTCGGCTTCACATTGAAGGTCTTGAGCCACAGGCCGAAGTGAGGGGTAATGTGGAGGAAGGCCTCACATACGACAATAAATGACGAAATGTGAAGAAGGGAATCCGGGGCCAGATCGTGAAAATCTAGCCCATAATAGAACATAAGACCCCTAACAAAGGGATCCAGAGCGAGGCCTACTCTCAGAGGAAGTGGGAGACGAAGACGACACTCTCGTTGGGTTCGGGAGTAGGGACGACTTGCCCTCGGGCAGGCAGCCGACGCGAAATTTTGGCGGTCAGATATCTGGCCTGTCTCAACTTCTTGATGTCCTCCTCCGTGACGGAGGAAGGCATCCACCGACCTTGAAGGTTGGATCCGGACATCGTTGAAGGTCCAAAGTGCCTAAACCTGAGCTTTGGGTATTGGAACTCGAGGCGGGAGGCGGATTCGATTAAGATTGAGAGGAAAAAGCCTTGTCCCCTATATAAACAGGGTGAATATCAAGCATACTCCTCGTGGCCGTTTGGGACTTGCCTAAGATCTAGGAGTCCTACCCATAGGCACGGTTGGGTTACCCACGTCCGTATTGATGAGAATCCCGTGATAAAGGGGACACGATCTCTGCTTCGAGAAGATGTGCCAAGGAAACCGCCTCGCGAAACACGCCGAGATGGGTTATGAAAAACGATTCAAATAAAGACCTGGCTGTGGTGTGATGTCACACTACATGGTACATCAGCAGATTAGATTTGTGGAAATATTATTCTCTGTACGGTGGTATGTGGAACTCGTTTTGCAGAGCCGGGCACGATCCTCGTGTTCAAAATCTTCTATGAAGTATTCGGAGGAGGAACCCGCCTTGCAATGCCGAAGACAATCTGCGCGCCGGACTCATCATCATTGAAGCCTTGTTTAGGGGCTACTGAGGGAGTCCTGGATTAGGGGGTATCCGGACAGCCGGACTATATCATTTGGCCGGACTATTGGACTATGAAGATACAAGATTGAAGACTTCATCCCGTGTCCGGATGGGACTCTCCTTGGCATGGAAGGCAAGCTTGGCAATACGAATATGTAGATCTCCTTCCTTGTAACCGACTCTGTGTAACCCTAGCCCCCTCCGGTATCTATATAAACCGGAGGGTTTAGTCCGTAGGACCAGGAACAACAATCAATACCATAGGCTAGCTTCTAGGGTTTAGCCTCTCTGATCTCGTGGTAGATCAACTCTTGTATTACTCATATTATCAAGAACAATCAAGCAGGACGTAGGGTATTACCTCCATCAAGAGGGCCTGAACCTGGGTAAACATCTTGTCCCCTGCCTCCTATTACCATCCGCCTTAGACACACAGTTCGGGACCCCCTACCCGAGATCCGCCGGTTTTAACACCGACATGAGGCTAAAAGTCAGTCGACTAACTTTTTCATCCCTGGTCAGTCGATTTTGCAGCCGTTGGATACGAAATCAAGGGCCTGCGGTTCATCTTCAACCTCCACCCCCCTGAGCCGCCAGCCACCACCGGCCAAACAGCGGCCCCCCGCCACCCGCAGCCGGCGGTGCACCGCCCCGCCTGCCCCAAAAACACTCCCCACCGCCGGTCCGCCGCCGCTCCGGCCATCCCTCTAGGCCCCCTGTACCGAGCTTTTTCTCCGGCGATCCCCACGCCACCACCCCGCCAACGCCCCGCCACCGCCGGCGACCATTGCCCTCATCCTGAACCCTA
>NC_041384.1:706519573-706549763 GCF_002162155.2 Triticum dicoccoides
CATATAGCTCATTGAGCTAATACTATTCCAAGATAATTATTTCAGGAAAGCTCAATGATTGGCATGGCATGGATGTGAAAGTGGAACCCTCAAAATGCTAAGGACAATGGATTGGCTCAAGCTCAAAAGCTCAAGACTCTTCATTTTATATTTTAGTGATCCAAGATCACATTGAGTCCATAGGAAAAGCCAATACTATTAAGGAGGGATGAGGTGTTGCTTAATGAGCCTCTTGCTTCATGTGCTTAGTGATATGCTCCAAAAACCCTCAACTACTTTCCCATATCCACATATGACCTAAACTCTAAGCCAAACTCGGTCCTACCGATTCTTCCTATCCGGCGCCACCGAGTTTCACTTGTCATTAGCCACTGCCAAACCCTAGCAATTCGGTTCTACCGATAAGGATCTCGGTCTCACCGAGATGGGGTTGCAAACTCTCTGTTTCCCTTTCGTAACTTTTCGGTCCCACTGAAAGAGCGAATCGGTCCCACCGAGATTGCAATGTAAACTCAGTGTTTCCCCTTTGTAACTTTTCGGTCTCACCGAGTTCCACTCGGTCTCACCGAAAGAGCAAATCGGTCCCACCGAGTTTGCCCGACCAACTCTCTGGTTATCTAATTACCAAATTCGGTCCAACCGAGTTTGTGTAATCGGTCTCACCGAGATTACGTTATGCCCAAACCCTAACCAAATCGGTCCTACCGAGTTGCATGTCAGTCCCACCGAAATTCCTAACAGTCACTAGGTTTACTATTTCGGTCAGACCGAGTTTTCTGATTCGGTCCCACCGAGCTTGGTAAATTGTGTGTAACAGTTGGATTTTGTGTGGAGGCTATATATAGCCCTCCACCTCTTTCTCATTCCGTGAGAGAGCCATCAGAACACACACACCATTCCAACTCATATGTTCTGAGAGAGAACCACCTACTCATGTGTTGAGATCAAGACATTCCATTCCTACCATATGAATCTTGATCTCTAGCCTTCCCAAGTTGCTTTCCACTCAAATCTTCTTTCCACCAAATCCAAATCCTATGAGAGAGAGTTGAGTGTTGGGGAGACTATCATTTGAAGCACAAGAGCAAGGAGTTCATTACCTACACACCATTTGTTACTTCTTGGAGAGTGGTGTCTCCTAGATTGGCTAGGTGTCACTTGGGAGCCTCCGACAAGATTGTGGAGTTGAACCAAGGAGTTTGTAAGGGCAAGGAGATCGCCTACTTCGTGAAGATCTACCGCTAGTGAGGCAAGTCCTTCGTGGGTGATGGCCATGGTGGGATAGACAAGGTTGCTTCTTCGTGGACCCTTTGTGGGTGGTTGCTTCTTCGTGGACCCTTCGTGGGTGGAGCCCTTCGTGGAATCGCACAACCGTTGCCCTTGGGTGGAGCCCTGTGTGGACTCGCGCAACCGTTACCCTTCGTGGGTTGAAGTCTCCATCAACGTGGATGAAGGATAGCACCACCTATCCGAACCACGGGAAAAACATCCGTGTCTCCAATAGCGTTTGACTTCTCCAAACCCTTCCCTTTATACTCTTGCAAGTTGCATGCTTTACTTTTCGCTGCCCATAAACTCTTTGCATGCTTGCTTGAATTGTGTGATGATTGCTTGACTTGTCCTAAAATAGCTAAAATCTGCCAAGAACTAAAATTGGGAAAAGGTTAAGTTTTTAATTGGTCAAGTAGTCTAATCACCCCCCTCTAGACATACTTCGATCCTACAAGTGGTATCAGAGCCTTGGTCTCCATTTGCTTGATCTCCATAGCTTTTGGTGGTCATAGCCTTGGTTTCACAACCTAGGAGAGTATGGTGTCTAGCGAGGGAAATTATCACCGAAGAGGTCCTTACTTTGATGGTACTAATTTTGCTAGTTGGAAGCATAAAATGAAAATGCATATTCTTGGACATAACCCCGCTGTTTGGGCTATTGTGTGTGTTGGTTTACAAGGTGACTTCTTTGATGGGAGAGAACCAAACCGTGAAGCTACCGCGGATGAGTTGAAGATGTTGCAATACAATGCTCAAGCTTGTGATATTCTCTTCAACGGATTATGCCCAGAAGAATTCAACAAAATCAGCCGCCTTGAGAATGCAAAGGAAATTTGGGACACTTTGATTGATATGCACGAAGGTACCGACTCCGTCAAGGAATCCAAGTTGGATGTGCTTCAAAGCCAACTTGACAAGTTCAAGATGAAGGATGGTGAAGGTGTCGCTGAAATGTACTCTAGGCTTGCTCTCATCACAAATGAGATTGCCAGCTTAGGAAGTGAAGAGGTGACCGATAGATTCATCGTCAAGAAGATCCTAAGAGCCTTGGATGGAAAATATGATACCGTGTGCACATTGATCCAAATGGTGCCAAATTACAAAGATCTCAAGCCAACGGAAGTGATTGGAAGAATTGTTGCTCATGAGATGTCACTTAAGGATAAAGAGGAACTTCACAACAAGTCAAGTGGTGCCTATAAAGCCTCATGTGAAGCCCCTACATCATCAAGTGAGAAACAAGACTTCAATGAAGAATTGAGCTTAATGGTGAAGAACTTCAACAAGTTCTACAAGAGTAGAAGCAAAGATAGAAGCTTCAAGTCAAGGTCCTACAATGACAAAAGATCTTCTAGTCGAGAGAGAAACTGTTACAATTGTGGAAGACCCGGACACTATTCCAACGAGTGTACGGCTCCCTACAAGAAAAGAGAAGATTCTCCAAAAGGAAGAAGCAAAGGATCACCACCAAGAGAGAGAAGGAGTAGAGATGATCGTTATGAACGAAGATACTCACGGAGAAGCAAGGATTCGGAAAGGAAGGAAAAATCATCAAGGAGCTACACAAGACGAAGACATCAAGCTCATGTTGGTGAATGGGTATCTGGCTCCGACTCCGACAGCCACTCCGAGAGAAGTTATCACTCCGACTCCGAAGATACTCAAGATGAAGGTGTTGCCGGTCTAGCACTTGTGTCAACCAACTCCTATGACATATTTGACTCACCAAATGAAGGAATTGGAAGATGCTTCATAGCCAAAGGTCCTAAGGTAACACACCCCGAGTATGTTGATTTCGATAGTGATGAAGATGACTTGTTAGGTGATGATTTTCTTGGTGACAACCCTAGTGATGAATACTATGATGAAAGACCAATTAATCATGCTAATCAAGATAAAACGAATGACAATGATAAGGAGAAGATTAAGGCTCTAACTAAAGAACTAAAAACTCTTAAGTTAGCTCATGACACTATCTTCGAAGATCATCGAGAACTTTTAAGAGCTCATGAGAAGCTACGCTTTGAAAAGCTCAATCTTGAGCAAGAGCATGAGTTCTTAAAGGCAATCAATGATGATCTCCGCAATAAAAGTTCTTCTTACATTGCCAAGCGTTTACTCTTATCCACTTACATGCCTCAAGTCAAATCTAATAAGAAAGATTCTTCCGCTAGTAGTAACAATGATCTTGCTAAATCCAATATTGTTGCTTCTAGTAGTTCTCTTGATTCCACTAATGATTCTCTTAGCCAAGTTACACTTGAGCAAGAAAATAGCTTATTGAAGGGAATTATAGAGAAAGGAGTGTACAAAAGCCTTGCCGGGAGTAAGCAATTCGAGGAAATTTTGCGCAAGCAAGGAATGCACCGGAAGAATCAAGGTATTGGTTTTGAACGAAAGGTCAATGCCAATGGAATTGAATGGGAAGAAGAGCAATACCCCAAGACAAAGTTTGTCCCTCAACAAGAGAAGTTTTTCAAGGGGACACAAGCTCAAGATGATCTTCCACCACAAGACTACGAGCAAAAAGGCAAGAACAAGCTTCAAGAGGAAATTGATACATTTGAAGAAGCTCCTAAGACCTTAGTCAAGTGGATTCTCAAGACTACCTCAAGCTCCACTTCATCGAGTACGACGACAACTCCAAGGATTCCCATCAAGATGATGTGGATCCAAAAGAAGAAGAACTAGAAAGTTCTTGAGGGTGACTCCGCCAACATACTTCACTCTTATCATTTTGGCAAGAACAAGTGCAATCAACTTCCACATCTTGCACTAGTTCAAGGAGTCACAAACCCTCTTGTTGGTAAGACAAGGGACAAGGTAACCTAAAAGTTTTCATGGACATCATCTTTTGTGTGCATCACTCTATGTCTATGGATATCCTTGTTTGTTCCTTGTGGGACTAACCCATGTAGGTATTGAAAGTGCAATTCACTCAAATGGATAGCTCCAAGAGATCTACATCAACATTGAGCATCCACATCTTCAATGTCTACATGAAGTCATCATCGACAAAACCCAAGGTTAGTTCATCCCTCTTAAGGGGGATATCACATCTAGGGGGAGCTTTACTCTAAGACTGAGCTAAAGCAACTCTAAAGATGTGAACAAAACAATGCTTTATGTAAAAGTGGTAACCCCACTTGAGCTTAAACGATGAGTATGACCTACGATCAAGTGTTCTCACTTGACTCCTAAGTCAATATACTCATATATAGATGACCTAGTCATCGCAAATTGCTTGATAGATGCTAGAATTGGTTGTGCATGCTTTGCCACATATTCCATTTGCTATCTTATTGTGTGAGCATGCTGATTGCATATTTTACTCATTCGAGGACATCCACTTGTTGCTTTGATTGTTCGGCTTTATCTTCTTTTGCCAAGTGGATGGACAAGAATGCCTAAGAACCTCCTCTAGGTATCTATGATTTTCTCGTCTCAAACTCAATTCATGCTGCATCACAAAATTTGATCAAGTCAGATTCGAACCACTCTGTGTGAGGAGCGCTCGGAGTCCCCGATTCGTCATAGACTTAAACTTCCAAAACCTCTTTATGATTCTCGGTCTGACCGATACTCCACTTACGGTCCTACCGAGATCATTAAGTTGATCTAAGTTTTCAATCTCGGTGCAACCGATTTGAACCTTTCGGTCTCACCGAGTTTCAGTAACTGCACACAGTTATGAATCTCGGTGCCACCGAGTTTTTCAACTCGGTCACACCGACAGGGTCGGGCTATATATAGTCACGGGCAAAATTTGGAAATTTCTCCGAACCCCTTCGCCCGCGCGATAGCCTGCTCTGCCCTTGAGGTCTCCGGATCGTCTTCTTGCTGCCAGCAGGCTCCAGTCACTGGTCTCCATCGCCGTCAACGGGATTTCTGCCCAGCCATTGCCGCCGTAGCAAGTCCACGCCGAACTAGGGTATGGACTTGATCTTTGTGCTATTCCTCAATCTGATTCCTAGCACATTGTGATCATATTGTTTCTGGCCAAGTTTGATAAACTTCTATCCAGTCAAAACACTCATAGATTAGGTTTGATTCGAAAATTCTAAGTTTAGGTTTCCGCCGAAACCATCTCGGACCCACCGAGTTGAAAAACTCGGTCCCACCGATTTGGCTTATGCCATTGCACAAGTGAGACTCGGTCTGACCGAGAATTACTTATCGGTGTGACCGATTTTTGAACTCAGTGAAACCCTAGCAGTCTCGGTGCCACCGAACTGTGACTCGGTCTGACCGAGTTCACTAGTTTAGGTTCCAAAACTGCTTCGGTATCACCGAGTTTGAAAATCGGTAGATCCGAGATGATTTCAGTGGGAAACTAAAAACTAAGTTTTTGGATCATTCTTTTTGCAAAAATCTCTGCATTTTGTGATGCTCATCCACTCTATCTCCTCTATAATCTATTCACAGGGTCAGCAGTCAGTTTGCAACATGTCAGACCAGAGTGACAGCCAAAACTTGTCAGAGCAGCAAGTGCAGTTGAGTGAGGGCACTAGCCCCTCAAGTTCCTCAGATGAAGGTAGCAGGAGCACTCCTAGCAATTTGCCAAAAGCTGCCACGAGACAAAGGAAGAAGAAAACCTCAGATTCTGAAGATGAGGACTATATGGCAGAGGAAGAGGCCACCTCCAAGAAAGTTGAGCCAGCTCAAGGCTCAAAGCCAGGCCTGAAAATCAAGAGGCCAGCAGGCAGGCAACCCATGTCAAAGGCTAGAGCCTCAACTGAGAAGCCTGCTCCCATTGAGCCCGTTGCAGCTGAGGGCAAGAAGAGGAAAGAAAGAGTGAAGAAGACTGTAGCCAGAGTGCTTGGGAAAGCCTCCATCATGGTAGAGGAGGAGGAGAAAGAAGAGGCAACTGCACCAACGCGCAAGGTAGCCAAACTTATGGGAGATGCCATAAGGTCAGGGGGAGCTGCATCCAAGCCCAAGGAAGCACCTAAGGCTGTATCTAAGCCTAAGAGTGCACCAAAGAGGAACACATGGAGCATTCCTGCAGCTGAGAAGAACAAGGCCCCAGTGCCTGAGACTGTTGCTGAGGATGAGGAAGAGAGTGTCCTTCGGAAGCTCAAGCCCAAGATCCCATACCACAACGATGCTCATCCTGTGGCTGAGGATATGAAGCTCAGGAGAGACTTAGGGCTCAGGAAGTGGAGAGAAGCAGATCCATATGCTTCTAGGAGAAGGACTGCAGTGGACTACAGATTTCATACCAAGGAGCAGCAAGATTTCTATGAGACAGTGCTACTTGACAAGAAGCCAATCGTATGTGACATGAGATGGGTCGACTGGACCTATATCAAGGACAATGAAGAGTACTACCCAGGAGTTCAGGACAGCTTCAAGGCGTGTGGAGTAGAGGACTTTGTTGGGCAGAAGCTCACAAAGTGGAATGAGGAATTGATCATGCAATTCTACTCCACAGCACACTTTTATCCGGATGGCAGGATCACATGGATGTCAGAAGGTACAAGGTACAACTCTACTGTTGAGGAATGGGCGAAGCTAATCAATGCCCCAGAGGAGCAAGCAGATGACTTGGACATTTATGCCAAGAAAAAGATGGACCACAACTCCATGTCCAACATGTACAAGGAGATTCCGAATGAAGCACTTGACACGTTCAAGTTTGGCTCAGTGCATTATCTGCTCTCAGGATTGCCTACAATCAACTGGATCCTTAGGCACACCCTTCTGCCCAAGTCTGGAGATCACAAGATGATCAGAGGTCACGCGATCAATTTGCTTCATGTTTTTGACGAGCCTCAAAAATTCAAAGTTATGAGCCTCATAGTGGAAACGATCAAAAGGAATGCGACAGATCAGAAGAGGAGTTGTGGATATGCCCCTCAGATTCAGGAGCTCATCAACTCCAAGATGGGCACGGGCGTATATTTGTTGGATAAGGAACACCTGCTCATCCGTCCAGATTTCGAGAACAATGAAGTTGTGATGACAGAGAATGAACCATCATCTGCCCATGCACAAGCTCAGAAGGAGAAGGCGAAGAAGGAGAAAGCTGCCAGGATGCCTACTCAAGCGGAGGCATCTGATTACTTCCTGAAAACCAAACAAGAGCAGCTCAGTTACTTGATTGCGTCCACCCTGCGGATTGAGCAGAGTATAGCCACCCTGACTCAGAACCAGGCGAGCTTAGAGAGGATCATGGAACAAAGATTCTATGACTTGGACATCAAGGTGACAGAGATACAGACTGCCGTGGAGCAGCTCCAGGACGACATGAATGAGAGGAGAGGCAGGACCACGACTCATGCTTTTGCGAGGGTGCCACGAGGTCCGAGGTCGTCTGCACTGCCAGTTGCTGACACCAGAGCTACAACGTCTGCACCAGCCATAGCCTCCGTTCCACCAGCTCCAGCATCCACTTCAGCCTCGACTCCGACCACGTCTACCGAAGGTTTTGTCCTTGGAGTGCTCCGGACTCCACCACCACCTGAAGATCAAGCCTGAGCGTCGATCTAGTGCTATGCATTTTCTAGGAACTTTTTGGTAACTTGTTGCCAAAGGGGGAGAAGATGAATAGATCATAGGCTTCGAGAGAGAGAGAGAGAGTGTTGCTTTTCTCTATTGCTTTATTTGGTGGTTTTTCGAACCTTGTTTGCTTGTGTGTGAAATAATACGTCCTTATGCTTGTGAGACATCGATGATCATGTGTTTGATCATAAGCTACACTTAATGTGCGCTTAATGCTTGCTTAAATATTACCATTCTATCTATCGTTTGTGATCATTCACTATTCTTGGTGATGAGTGCATGCATTTTAATCTCATCATTTTGAGCGCTCCACCAAGATGTATGTGACATGGAAGAGTAACCCATGACTCTAACTCTTTGTGCATTTGCAGTCCAAAGCAAATTTTAAATATGCACAAATTTAGGGGGAGCTCTTACTTATCACATACTTCTCAAAGCGATGATATATTTCATGCTTATTATCTTTTGTCGAAGCTTTGATCTATATGTTGTCATCAATTACCAAAAAGGGGGAGATTGAAAGTGCAATTATCCCTAGGTGGTTTTGGTAATTCATAACATCATATAGCTCATTGAGCTAATACTATTCCAAGATAATTATTTCAGGAAAGCTCAATGATTGGCATGGCATGGATGTGAAAGTGGAACCCTCAAAATGCTAAGGACAATGGATTGGCTCAAGCTCAAAAGCTCAAGACTCTTCATTTTATATTTTAGTGATCCAAGATCACATTGAGTCCATAGGAAAAGCCAATACTATTAAGGAGGGATGAGGTGTTGCTTAATGAGCCTCTTGCTTCATGTGCTTAGTGATATGCTCCAAAAACCCTCAACTACTTTCCCATATCCACATATGACCTAAACTCTAAGCCAAACTCGGTCCTACCGATTCTTCCTATCCGGCGCCACCGAGTTTCACTTGTCATTAGCCACTGCCAAACCCTAGCAATTCGGTTCTACCGATAAGGATCTCGGTCTCACCGAGATGGGGTTGCAAACTCTCTGTTTCCCTTTCGTAACTTTTCGGTCCCACCGAAAGAGCGAATCGGTCCCACCGAGATTGCAATGTAAACTCAGTGTTTCCCCTTTGTAACTTTTCGGTCTCACCGAGTTCCACTCGGTCTCACCGAAAGAGCAAATCGGTCCCACCGAGTTTGCCCGACCAACTCTCTGGTTATCTAATTACCAAATTGGGTCCAACCGAGTTTGTGTAATCGGTCTCACCGAGATTACGTTATGCCCAAACCCTAACCAAATCGGTCCTACCGAGTTGCATGTCAGTCCCACCGAAATTCCTAACAGTCACTAGGTTTACTATTTCGGTCAGACCGAGTTTTCTGATTCGGTCCCACCGAGCTTGGTAAATTGTGTGTAACAGTTGGATTTTGTGTGGAGGCTATATATAGCCCTCCACCTCTTTCTCATTCCGTGAGAGAGCCATCAGAACACACACACCATTCCAACTCATATGTTCTGAGAGAGAACCACCTACTCATGTGTTGAGATCAAGACATTCCATTCCTACAATATGAATCTTGATCTCTAGCCTTCCCAAGTTGCTTTCCACTCAAATCTTCTTTCCACCAAATCCAAATCCTATGAGAGAGAGTTGAGTGTTGGGGAGACTATCATTTGAAGCACAAGAGCAAGGAGTTCATTACCTACACACCATTTGTTACTTCTTGGAGAGTGGTGTCTCCTAGATTGGCTAGGTGTCACTTGGGAGCCTCCGACAAGATTGTGGAGTTGAACCAAGGAGTTTGTAAGGGCAAGGAGATCGCCTACTTCGTGGAGATCTACCGCTAGTGAGGCAAGTCCTTCGTGGGCGATGGCCATGGTGGGATAGACAAGGTTGCTTCTTCGTGGACCCTTTGTGGGTGGTTGCTTCTTCGTGGACCCTTCATGGGTGGAGCCCTTTGTGGACTCGCGCAACCGTTGCCCTTGGGTGGAGCCCTGTGTGGACTCGCGCAACCGTTACCCTTCGTGGGTTGAAGTCTCCATCAACGTGAATGTAGGATAGCACGACCTATCCGAACCACGGGAAAAACATCCGTGTCTCCAATAGCGTTTGACTTCTCCAAACCCTTCCCTTTATACTCTTGCAAGTTGCATGCTTTACTTTCCGCTGCCCATAAACTCTTTGCATGCTTGCTTGAATTGTGTGATGATTGCTTGACTTGTCCTAAAATAGCTAAAATCTGCCAAGAACTAAAATTGGGAAAAGGTTAAGTTTTTAATTGGTCAAGTAGTCTAATCACCCCCCCCCTCTAGACATACTTCGATCCTACAACCGAGAGCAAGAGCAGAGCAGCAGCGCGAGTGAGAGCTAAAGCAGCAGCAGCTCCTACTGATGTGGACGTCGCCGCCGAGGGAGAGACGCCATGGAGGAAGTGGCCGGCGACGCCGCCGTGGATGGAGCCGCACCGTCTCGGCTCGAGACCGAGGGCCGGCAGCACCGTGAGATCGAATCAAGAAGAAATTGCGGCGATTAGTGTAGAACCTCTTTGGTGGTGCTGATTAGGTCAAAGCTTCATCCGAGGAAACGGTGATGATGATGCTCTTCTGGTGGTGCAAGTGAAGACGGCGGTGTGGGAATGGAGGTGGCGCGAAAGACGAGGGGAACATCGGGGCAGCTCCTTGGAGGTGGAGGACGGGGTGGCTGAACTGGTGGGACGATGAGATCGACGACGGATCCTCATCCGGTACGGTGGATGAGGGACGTCGAGGTGTTGCTGTGGACGACGTCATCGGGGAAGAGGCTCCGGATGGGTGGCGGACGTAGCAGGGTGTGGGGTTTCATCGCGGGTTTTCGCGGCCTCGGTGTATGAATGGGTGGGCGGATGGGATGGTAGTGGGGAACCATGGCTTAGAGACGCGCTTGTCCGAAATGTGGGGCAAGTTACGAAAGTACCCCCACCGATTTCAGATGGTTCTTTCGGTTTGGGGGTACCACGGGCATTTCACGTGTCGGGATTTCACAGGAGGTGGGAGTTTTCACGCGCGTTGTAATTTCGGAATAGCAAGGAGCGGGTTGAGATGGAGGGAGTTGTCGGAGCACAACGAGACAAAGATATATCTTAAATATTTCAGGCTAACAAGGCGCGGGTTGAAATTTCCGGACAAGCCTAACGTGTATTGTACCAAATCAATGCGCACTAAAAATGTCATTCAAAACATTGAATTAATGTTATGTTCAATTAAAATATTTCGCTACGTGTATAATGCATGCAACCTACTACTCAAATGAACGTTTTAGTGCATTCCAAACGTATATACTACCGCTTCAATATGAACTAAATTTGAATTCATTTCTCTATTTGAATAAGATCTACAGTAATGATTGTTGTGAAGTCAAAGCATTTGAATTCATTTCTATATTTTAATAAGACCTACAATCATCATTATTGTCAAGTTAAACCATCGTTTGTGTATTATCTTCACTGCACACCACATGATTAGTCTCGAGTTACATATGAACTATGTGTACTATATGAACTCGAACTAGATTTTTTGAATCCACTTTATTTTGATTTCAAGTCACATTACATTTCTAGCTCTAGCTAGATCTTCATAATCTAAACCCTGTCTCAAATGTGTAATGTGTTTATCACATTATGTATGGTGCCCCGCCCCCTACGCCTACAAGTATTTAGATGTGAGTTGCAAACACCACACATTACCACAAATTCAAATAAAATGTGAGAATGTTCGATATATAGTATTGTTTAGATTGTTTGATATTTAGTTGTAACCTGCAAACGCCACACATTATCACAAATTCAAATAAAATGTGAGATTGTTTGATGTATAGTATGGTTTAGATTGTTCGGCATTTAGCTGTGAGTTGCAAACGCCATGCATTATCACATTATGGTATAACATGTGCACAGCACGTGTATCACCGCTATATTCATGCATGCAATGTTTAAAACACTATGATCTCCTATTCAAATATATGAATCCGCTTTCATATCAAATGATGATCTTTGTTAGTCTCTTACACCCACACAATCCTCTAACCTTTGTAGCTACCACTAACTTTCTCTCGTGCATGCACACGCCCTCCTCGCCCTCCCCCTCCCTCGGCATTCTATACACCGGGCACATTCATTGTTTTTCTTTAGGTCGTTCTCCCAGAGTCTCCACAACTCCTTTCCGACACACACCAATCGATAAACCTCTCCAGCGATGCCTGCCTACAACATACACACACACACACCTTCAATCTCCTGCTTTATGTGTCCTTGCCTCGTGTCTCTCATACGGTCAGACACACGTGTAAACTCTCGCCCCTCTTTTCATTGATCTCACAACCGCACAATCCTCCCCGTATCTAGCTAGTAGTTGGGCCTCTCGCACCACCTCCTAGCTCCATTCTCTCTGTCTATCCGTCTCCCTGGGCCTTATTTGCCTCTAACAAATGGACGTACACCGACCGATATCTCGCTATACATATAGCTAGCTAGGTCCTTATAACTCATTTTTACCCACACGTCAATCGATCTACCTCATTAGTAATGTCTCTCCCTTCCTTCGACAAACAACAATTGATCTACCGATCTAGTTAGGTTTGGTTACCAAACACATGGTTCCCCTTCATCATCCATGGATGCATCCCGACATATCTATCACGCACAGACACACACAGAAACACATCCCCACTCTTATTGATAACATTGCGGTTCACCCTCAGTTTGTCTAGTAGGCCTCTCCCACCATCTTCGAGAAGCAACTCCGTCACCCATCCAGCACTCTACCCCTCTCCCTCCCTCTCCCTCCCTCTCTCTCCTCTCTCTCTCCGTCCCATCATATTTCCCGTCCTTCAGTTATGTATGGATGTCGGCCGATCTACCTCAAGACATAGCTGGGTCTCTCCTTCTCAACACATATATGAGACGTTCTAACTCTATAGTTAGGCCTCTGCCTACCCCTCCCCCACCGCCCCCCCCACACACTGATACATCGAGCGCTCTAGTCATGTCTCCCTGCCACACACAAACTTGACATGTGCCCTCTAACGTTCCGTTAGGCCAGTCGCCCTATATCTTTGACTTGCACACACACACAATTTCGATGGCTCTCTTCATCGGTCTCTCACCCACCCACTTGATCCTCTCTTCGACTCTATCGATAGCTATGACCCCTCCCTCTCTTCTCGTGAATTACCCGACCCTCTATGTATGATATGGATAGGCCTCCATTTCACACACATTACATGCAAAATTTTGTTTGAGATGTCATCGACACATATTCCCACAAATAATTCATGAAATCAACCCCCACCCCACCCCCACCCCAAAACAAAAAACACTCACGAACGCGGTTTGTATCTCTCACACACACCCATGTAGGTGGGGGACGTGCACGAAGAGAAGAGGTGCATGCACGACGCACGTACTCCCATCTCTTTCCCAACCACACCCGCGCGGTTACACTATGGAGCTCATTTCTGTACAAAAAGGCAGCCCATGTGGTAATTTGGCACGTGTACTAGTTGTCCACTTGGTGGAGGGAGGATCGTCTACCACGGATGAACAAACAAATTGCGACTTGACGTGTTATGTTAAAAAAAGAGGCAAACCATGTGGGGCCTACCTTAGAGGCAAGGCTCTATACACTGGAGTACTTTTGATGTGTCCCGTCAACTCGCAGAACGAGGAGAAGCTTGCTTAATATGTCGTCTCCCCCGTTCCTAGATATAAGTCTTTGTAGAGATTTCACCATGAACCACATGCGGATGTATATAGATGCATTTTAAGTGTAGATTCATTCATCTTGTTCCGTATGTAGTGGAATCTCTACAAAGACTTATCTAATAGTAATAGCTAGCCCCCACTACTAGGAATTCTCTATCCTCTCCTTGAGCCGTTAGATGTAGCCGTTAGATGAAGTAAATTGATGTAGCCGTTAGATGAAGTAAATCAGTCCATAATAGTCGTCTGATCTAGACGTTGAGAGGCTCCGCACTAAGCCACATGCAAGCATGCAGAAATACCGTGGCACATGCATGTGAGTGGGTTTTAAATCACATCAACATGTCTGCATGCAAGCATGCACCGGTAGCATGGATGTAAGTGAGCTTTTAAGTACCATTAACATGTCAAAAAGAAAAATATAATCCCATTATGCAGTAGGAGTTGGTGATCTTTTTCCCTTATGTGGGATGATCTAAATGATGTTGGGAGTTTATTTAGTTTGGCTACCACATTTGTCATGCGGTTAGAAAGTTTTTTTAGTTCTATGAAATCGATAATTTTGCGCAGAGAGATATACCACTGTTCCGCGGCAACGCGCGAGGACTCATCTAGTAATATTTAGGAACGGCAAAGAGTTAGGTGTCGCACGGTGATAGTGTGAGGTGGGCCATGTAATCATTGAGCCTGCGTGTTTTCACTGCTCTTGCACGCCTCCGCTGTAAGAATGGAGAAAATTGTAATCTAGTAGTAGTACCTCCTTTCACCGAAAGCGTGGGACATCCAGCAGTCCTACCACCTCAGTAATAAAGACCAATGAGCCGTCAAATCACATAGACCCAACAGTAACCATCACTCTTGCGCTAGTGAGAGGTCGCGTCCGCTCTGCCCGGGCATGAATGCGGCACCAATTCTTTGGAGCGGCGCTGACCATTTCGAGCGGGAAGCGCGCGCGGGCGATGGAGGGGCTTTGGGTGGGCCAGGCTGGTCAGGAGCGGGCATGGCAACTGTCCGCATGTCCCTACCGGACACGCCCGGAAACGAGAGGATGCACCGACTCTTGCGGCTAAAATCGTACACTACACAACATCTCTCTGTAGGAGTAGGTCGATCTGTCACTCTCTCTAACACACACATGCTGTTAAACACACACACACGCGCGCGCGCGCGCGTGCGCACACACGCACACACGCACGCACCTTGGTCCCGTTGCACCTTCTAACTTGAGGTCTCGGGTTCGATAACTACACTTGAGTATAATTTGTGCCAGGAGGATTCTTTGACTGGTCAAAATGTTTTCTAGGGTTTGCACGCTTCACATTCTCTCTCCAGTATATGTATACACGCTGGAGCCTCAGCGCTTGTAGTTGCTCTCTTCACACTCTCTCACCCTCTCCCTCCGTTCTGAATTACTTGTCGTAGGTATGGATGTATCTAGATGTATTTTAGTTCTAGATACATCCATTTCTTCGACGAGTAATTTGGAACGGAGGGAGTTGTTGCTCTCTTCACACTCTCTCGCCCTCTCCAGATCTAAACAAAACTTCGTTGGCCTCTCTCTCCCCTCACTGCTGCTCAAAGAGCCGACAGGATCCGTCCACCGGGAAGGGAAGGAGGCTTAACGCTGTCGCCGTCGGCGAGGGACTACCGGCGCAGCTGTTCACTTTCCACCCAGCGGCGGCGCGGGAGGGCCTCCGACCCCTTCTTATTCGCCGCCGTCCCGTCGCCCACCGAACCACGCCCCAAGAACATTAAGGTATAATTTACTTACTCCACATGCATTTCTCTAGCTGCATCTATACCATGAATCTAGGACGTGGTTCAAAGAGGAAAGGAGTGGGGGAAAGTAGTAGGAAAAGTTGTATATAGCATGAATCTAGGATGTGGTTCAAAAAGCAAATGAAGGGGGGAAGTTTTATAGCATGAATCTAGGACATGGTTCAAAGAGGAAAGGAATGGGGGAAAGTAGTGGGGAAAGTTTTATAGCATGAATCTAGGACGTGGTTCAAAGAGGAAAGGAAGGGGCGAAAGTACTAGTTCAAAAAGGAAAGGAAGGGACAAGGCTGTAGAGTTTGAGCAGGACTAGATTTGCTGCGCTCACATACGGAAAGGTGTCTAAAGATAACAAAACTAGGACCAACACAAATATGCTCCTTGGTTGTTTGTTCTTTGTTGCAACAGACTGTGCATGACCACAGTACATCGGTAGATGCACATGGTGCTAGTGCGTCCACTGTCCTGTGCAACTCATTAGCTGTTGTTAATCTAAGGCCATGTTCGGTTAAAAACTACCTAGTCCCTACCTGCTTGGTTCCAGGGACTAAACATGGACTAGAGGTTATTAAATGACATGCTAAAAGACCATGTTACCCCTAGTAATGAACTAAAAGAGACAAGCTGCGATGCATGGCAGGGGCAACTGTTGGAAAAAGTCCCAAAAAGACTCCCTCGGGGTCTTCTTTCTTTAGTCCCAAATGCCCACTTTTAGTCCCTAAAAGTCCCTCGTGTTTGGTTTAGATGGGACTGACACGGAGTTTTTTTAGTCCCTACACCAAAATGTCCCTATAAACAAACACCCTCTAATAATGCCGCTGGAAAATTGATGCAATGCCATAGTTAAAATCAAATTACATGTTTAACGAATTTTATTGTTAATGTAATCTCTATGTTAATATTAATCAATGCCACCATTTGAGAAATGCTACTGTCTTGCTTTCTTTCCCATTTAGATAAGGTAGATGCTTCTTTTTGTTGGCTTCTGTGTCATCCACCGTTATTGAGCACTAATTGTTTCCTTTGCACCTCTGTGTAAACATGGTTATCTACTTCACCTTGTTGCCATTGTAACCTTTTGTTGCACTGCACAAAACAGTTTTTTTAAGAGTGTTTTGTGCAGTTCAACCAAAATGTCACACCGACAACGTTGCTTGATTGCTTGACCTTAGTGGAACTACACAAGAGGAGATCTTACTTCCTATCCGTTAAGGTGAATTTGGTTAGATCTTCTTCTTGTGAGTTGTTTGAATTCCGCATCATGAGAGGTCAGTACTAGCCTTCTTTCACATGATTCTGCAGTGTGCTTTCATATGTTGTGCTACTTGTACGATAATGTTGCTTGATTTTAGTGAATTGCACAAATGGAGACAAGACTTCCAATCTGTATGTGCACCATAATATCCCATTGAGGTAATATAAGGATATTTCACAACTGCTGGCCTGTATTTTGCCACTTTCATCAGAAAATTAAGTTTAGTACTATACTTGTGCTCCCTAATTGACATGCCAAATCTTACATCGAAGGTGAAGCTTGTCTGTTATTGAACCAAGTGATGAAGGGGAAGAACAAGCGGAAGAAAAACAAAAATCAACTCCCGGTGCTGTAATGAAGCACTGGAACTGTGATGACACAAGTAATGATATAGTTTTGCATCTTAATTTATTGCTATGGCTGGAACGAGCAATTGTTTGGCCACTGATTTGATGCCACTCTTAATGTAATATGTAATTATCTCAATTTATGCAAACAAGGATCTTCTTTGAAGATACCATATATTTTAGTGGAACTGCACAAGAAGATGTTCGAAACATTAAACTAATCGAGGAGTATATAGTAAGCATGGCCACCACCATAGATAGCAACAGATGGTTATGGAGAAGTGCTTCATCTTATGCTCTACACAATAAGCCTCCTGACAAAGGTTGGTACTCGCCCACTGATTTCATCCATACGATTGAGCTTTGTCATCTCTACTCGTGTTGTGCTACTGTTTAGATACTGTCATGAAAAAGTGGTATTGTCCTTGAGAAGTGCTTCATCTGTGTTGTTTTAAATATTTCCTTTCCTTTTTTTCGAGCAAACAAGGATGCTAGCATCCGGTAGTCCTCTTGTCTTTGCACAACAGGATCATCTTCCTCTGAAGAAGAATATGGATTACGTGGAGTGACTAGTTCCGATTATGCCAGGATGAAGAAGCCTTGTCTATCTTCTCATCAGAAGGAGCAGTTGAAGGATGATTACATTACTCCCCACAAGACTGAACTAACTTCAGCTCAGAAGGACTGACAAATCTCCATCTTTTTGCTGTGATGCGCGAGTACAATGTTGTTCTAGGATTCTTTCTGGTGAGTTCCATTTTTCTAAAAGTGTGCTCTACATGGACCATGTATGTGCCTATTGAAACTGTCAATTCATAGTATAGTTTGCTTTATACTAATCACTTTTTTGTATTTGTTTAAACAGGGGTGCTCAGCTTGATTTCAATGGGAACTGCACAAAATGTTCATGAATACATCGAATCATTCATTTCCACCACAAGCAAGGAGGTGCCGATAAGTTCAAGGCATTACAACATATAAGGGCGAAATCATACAAGCTACGCGTGAGTTTGGTTTATTTTTGTGGAACTGCATAAAAAGAACAGCAGGTTTATTTAGCACGAGGTGCCATGTCTATGTCCGAACTGATGGCAAACCCTGCCCATTCCCCAATCGTAGGCATTTGATATTTTGGAATGGGACAACCTTGTCAAAATTTTCTCATTGATTTTAGCAAGACATGCGTTTGATATTTTCGAATGGGATGCCCTTTGCTGTCAGCAGCGTCGATCAATTTTTTCTTTATTCTTTAGTTGTGAAGTAAATATTGCCTCTGACATGTGAGTCACTGAGATGCATAATCATCGATTGTTTCGAATGTTCTTTATGAATTGCGAGGCCTGTGTGTTTGATTGCAATGTACATAAACGCTAAAAAGCTGCTCAAACTCTTTGTACTCCTTCTGTTCCTTTTTACTTTGCACATTGTGAAAGTGCATACTTTTTTTTATAAGATTGGTCAAAGTAGAAATACTTTGACTACAGACAAAACTTGTATGCAGACTAGAAAGGACCGGAGGGAGTACATGTGAAACTACTGCAAACGAGGTGATCACCCTGGGAATAATGCTAGTACGTATTGTTTTGCATGTTCATCCAATGCCAGTGATACAGGAATTCGAACTAATCGAAATAAATTCATTCATACACTGTCGGATTCATATAGACATGCGAGATTTCATTACATTTCATACATTCTTCAACTAAAAAGGGGTGCGCTGGAGGTATAATTAATTAACCGAAGCTACCCACCTGTGTCCCGCTGAGCCGAACAGAAGTTTCAGTGACTTAACTGTAGATGCAGTTGCGTAACTGACATGTGGCCTGTTGGGCCCAGGTGTCAGTCAGCCAACTGCACCAGTAGTTAAGTAGAAGCAACGTTCTTCTCCAGCGCAGCTCTCCGACTTCACGTCGCCGCCAAGAAGCTAACCGGTCGTCACTGGTCAACCCGCCTAGCTTGGCTTCAACCCAACGGTAGCAGCGGTGGCCTTACTTGGACCCGAGCGACGGCAACCTACCGGTTCTACTCTTCCTCGTTTTCTGTGTGGCGCGGCCTCTTTGGCAGCGAGGCGGGGCCTCGGCGGAGCCGGCGATGTCCTCTGCCTCGTTGTTGGTGGGGCGGGGCCTCGGTGGAGCCGGCGGTGTCCTCTGCCTTGTTGTTGGCGGGGCGGGGCCTCGGCGGGGCCGGCGGTGTCCTCTGCCTCGTTGTTAGCGGGGCGGGGCCTCGGCGGGGCCGGCGGTGTCCTCTGCCTCATTCTTGGCGCCGCGAGGCCTCGGCGGAGCAGGGCTTCATCGACGCCAGCGGAGCTGGGACTCGTCGAAGCCGGCATTGTCCTCTGCCTCATCCTCGGTCTCGCCAAACAGTGCCTTGCCAGCTTCATCGCCCTCTTTGCTAGCCTCTTCGTAGGCGGCCGCAGCCTCCGCCACCTGCATGCGGTACCGCCAGCACTCGAGGCGGCCCTTGCGGGCGGAGCGGTACGAGTCGAGCAGTGCCTCCTGCTCCGCCCGCTCTATGGAGATCTGCTCCTCCGCCTGCAGGTGCTCCTCGAGGAGATGGTGGTTGTAGGCGGCGTCGGCATGCGCCTCCCGGAACTGCTCCTCACGCATCTGCCTCACCCTGTCCATATATAGGGTACGGGCCTCGCCGATGGTCATGGTGCACTACACTGGCGAGGATGGCGCGGAGTAGGGGGTTGGCGCCGGATCATCGACTACCATGTTCTCAATTGGGACGTCGTCGTCCTCCGGCTGCCTGCCGGCCAGCCGGTCGGCAGCAATGGCTGCCATTTCCTTGTGGTCCGTCATCCTCCCGTCCCGAAGAGCACTGGAGCGCGAGGAAGCCATGGTGGGCAGTAGTGGTGTGGACAGGAGAAAGGGAGCGGATGCGGATGACTGCGGCTATGGCCGGTGCAGCAGTTTATATAGTAATGGTGGGCGGGCGGAGGGACAGATGTGTGGCGCCAGAGTAGCCGCCTCGACAACTTCGTATCATTAATGTGGGTGGCAGATGGATGGACGGACGGCACTTGTGTCGTTTTAAGGCGGAGTAATCGCCTGCACTGGGAAGCGGGGAGGGCGGCGCTGACTGTTTCGGACGGAAAGCGCACGCGGGCAAGGAGATAACTTTACTTGGAGAGGATGACAATGGGGACCCACCAGGTCCATAGCCTCACGTACGCAATATATATATATATATATATATATATATATATATATATATATATATATATATATATATATATGACTCCTCTTCTGTACTCTTGGGAGTATGTACTCCCATCCTCAATATACCTCATATACGCATTAATTATACCTTTTTATTATTCTCAATATACTTCATTAAATATTCTAAGATACCCCAATATGAGTTTAGTTGAAAAAATATCATCTGCGACGTACTTTTTGTAATATACCTTTTCACGTACAAACACATCAGTATATACGTAAATATTTAAAAATACATAAACTCACATGAATTTTTTCATGAAACTCATTTTGGGGTATCTAATAATTACTAATGAAGTATATTAAAAATAATAAAAAGATATAAAAGATTCATCTATGTGGTATATGAGGAGCGGGAGTACGTACTACCAGGAGTACACAACCATTTTCCTATCTATCTATCTATACCAATACTAATTACAGACTCCTAAGAAATTACCACGTTAATCAGTAATTAGGAACCGTTAATCTGGTGGGGCCGAGTTATAACAGTGTAGATTTATCCGTCACAGACTCCCAAGAAATTACGACGTTTATCAGTAATTAGTAACCGTTCATCTGCTGGGACCGAGTTATAACGGTGTAGATTTACCCGTAATTTCTTGGGAGTCTATAGTATAGGTATAGATTTCGGAGAGTGGGAAAAAAATCCCAATGCCAATCGAGCCGAAAGACACTGTACGATCCAATCCATCCCCTTTTGCTGCATAGATCTTTTTTTTTGACAAAAGCTCTACCTATTATATATTCTGCAAAAGAACACCTAAACTTATACACTCCAATCTCATCTAAAAAAATAAAATCTCATCTCTTTCCTCCCATCAAAGAAAAACTCCCATTAAAATCTCATCTCATTCTCTCTCTCAACAAGTAATGTCAATTGCTTTGGCTGGAAGGGAATATGCATATGCCACCTGATAAATAAGTCCATGTGTAAATATTACTGCCCTCGGCCTACGTCATGCATGTTCAAAGAGATTGATATCTACCTGCACCGACCAGCACTTCATGTTTTTGTTCTGTTGTTATAGATCTGGTGAGGATGTGCGTCACAATGATGGAACATAAGTGAGGCTACATATATGCTCAACACAACTGCATATTTGATTCCATCAATAATGTAATTAGTTGACGAGGCTCGGTAATCTTTCTGTCTTGTGTGTTGTGTTATTTTTCCGTCACTTCTTCCAATCTTTCTAAAGATGGTAGGTTTAATTGGTTCCCTATTTGACCATATATATAGAAATCTTTTGGAATCTCTACAAACTCAGTCTGCTTAATCAAACCGATATTTTGTTGCATATCTATTTTGGATCCATAAGGGCATCAACATCACTTTGCTTTTCCTGAAGAAAATTGCTGGCCCAGATTGCATGTCGCATGCCTGAATGCTAGCTAGGCGATCTGCTGTTCCACCCGATAGGCCTGAAGATTGGATAAAAGCAGTGCTCATCTTTTAGGTTCTCCAAATGACTGATAAGTTCAATCTGGAGCTGCTGCAATGCTGACACTGGTCTTCGGTGATTTATTTTCTTTTCCTTAATTGATGATGATAATTATATATGTATCTGAACTATATTTCTCTCCTTAACAGCCCAGTTTGTCTTGAATATTTTTTGCTGGTGGCTGGAGATATGGGGATGAAAGGTGGTTCACTGTCCGGAAGTAATACCAGAAAGTCAACACAAAAAAACTACTCCAACAGTAAAAAGTAGTTCTTCTAAATAAGTACTAAAAAGTAGTTCATCACGTATAAAAGGATCCTCACAAATTCTTCTACCTTTCCTTTTGTATTATTTATTTTTTCCTTTAATATATATAGTCATGCAGATCTTAGATCCACATTAAAAAGGAGTATCCAAATAAGGGTGACGGATCCGGGGTGGGAGCTATACTGATTGCATCTAATCTGGGGGCGTACATATGTGTTCAGTAGACCAAGCAGAAGATCATGTTGTAAAAACCAACACCCTGCCCACAAGAGGGAAATTGTGAACACAACAATCAACTAGGCTTATTGGCAAGACAATATCCAAAAGAAAAGGACCTACTAATTGGGATTAAGATTGTATTCAATGGGCAACGACATGGACTGGCACAATGACGAAGATATCCAGATCCCTAATGAGGTTAAGTCGCTTCTATCGCCCTCCTCTATATGGCTGCATTCGAGAGATTCAAATCGAATAGTGAACATCAGATAGCCGATAATAAGCTGTTCGCCCTGTTATAGGTGTTTGACTGCACACTTTGTATGCATGCGTAGTTTTTGCTCTATGCCGCAATATGTAATATAAAGAGATGTAGAAGGAGATGGAATATCAAAAGAAGATGATGACTGGAAGATGAGCATCAGGTATTTTTGGGTTGGCGGTTGTTGTCTACCGTAATCAGTAGGTTTCGCTTTCATATATGTGGGTCGTAAGTAAACTCAATTTCCCATCTAATTTCCTATTCAAACTTTTCTGTTCACTGAGATTTCTCATCCGTCTTACATTGAATTTTATAGGCGGAAGACATGGACTCTAGGACTTAACAATTTACATATTTATGTTTCATCTTCAGAATAGAGAAGTGCATGCAGTACATCACTGTTATAAAAAACGTCATGTTAGAATTGCATCATGCCGAGGTATAGTGATGATTAGGAGCGCTTAAAATATAAAAATAGTGATGGGCGACAAGTGGGAATTAACCTGCTTTCAAAAGTGGCCCTGTATCCTGTGTAAGTATAACGTGGATGGCATGAAGAACTGTGTTGATATATAGGAACTTGAATTACGTGATAACGCAACAATACTGTGTTAGACGGCATACACATAAAATAAAAAAGTTTGTATGTTATTCTTAAATACATGCAATGAAACTTAAGTTAGTATTTTAAGTTTAGCAAGAGAACTGATTCGAGGGAATATATCTCTCAGTATCCACTGATATAAGAAGTTAGAAGTTTGCCTTTACCAGTGTACAACTGTACATCGCTACTTTTAAGTGTGTTTTTGTTCAGATGATTTATGAACTGATCAAACAGTTCGTATCAAAGATCCTGGTAGTTCCATAATTTATTCTGTACAATAATCAAGAAAGCTCGATGGTTAGTGTACATTAGATTTATGCTCGCCACATTTTTATCATGATGCCTATTCAAAAGGCGAAGTATTCTGTCAATAATATTATGATTAGATCGTGCAATATACTTTATATGCAGTGACATCACTCAGTAGATTCCCACATTATTAAGATTCTGATAAGATTTACTGTTTGTAATTAGTACTGCAACAATAACTTTGTAAGAGCTAAGGGTTTTAATATCTGAGCCAAAAACAGAAAGAAAATTATTTATAGTAGCTGATATATTCAAATTGTATGTGAAATGACTACCGTTGGGTGTTTATGTAATGTAGATCATATCAATCATTCTTGGTACTACTTTGGTATTATTTTAAGGCATAGTATTATAACATTATCATTTTTTTGGAGAAGATTTTAAACGATATTATTACTTTAAACAAGTCAGTTTATATAAAACATAGTATATACTAGTATATATATATATATATATATATATATATATATATATATATATATATATATATATATATACTAATTGGAGGCACCAAACGAGGCTCCACACTAATCCTGGTGGTTAGAAAATTCCATCCATTAGATTGAGTAATAATCAATTAACAGCCATCGGATTATCACGAGGCCCGCTCGACCAATTCTATCTACGTGAGGCAACCTGACTCCTCTCTTTCGCTCAAAAATAAAAACTGACTCCTCTCTTTACGTTTCCTTTCCTACTAATAAAAATAGTATAGTAACAAAGAGAAAAAAAACACATCTAATCTCTTTCCATCTCCTTCCGTGATAAAAGGGAGAAAACTAGCTCCTCCTCCCGGCCTCCGTCATCATCATCGCCACCGCCGAACTCCGGGACAGCATCTTCCACGAGGAAGCCGTGGTCATGTTCAAGGATTTATACGCTTACCAGTAAGAAAGATCCACCAGACTAAGTTTCACTTCTTTACTGGCCGGCCATGGAATATCAATATCTGTTTGACTGTCAGGTACGTGTTGGCCGTGGGTGTCATCAGGTGCGCCTACAACCTGGTGGCGGCTTTGTTCGTGGCGATCAACGTCACCGGCAGGAGGAAGATGGTCGGCGGCGGCGAGGCCGGCACTGTGCTCCTCATCTACGCCGACGTCATAAGTATCATCAACTCCACGGAAGTCTGGAACAGCCGATCTTCATGGCGCCTATCACCCATGTGCTCAGATCTGAATTGTAGCAACAACCCACAACAAGATGTGGAGCAGGTGATGATTCATGATGGACTCTCCATCACCCAAGCTTTGTGCACAGCCAGAATATTTGATGGAGGGTTTATCCGGTCAGCACCAGAATTTTGTGGTGTTAGCAATCTGCAATCAGCTGTGAGGAACCAAATTCGTCTACCTAATTTATTTATGGATCTTAATTTCTTACTCTAGAAGCAGACGTGTGGATAATTTCTGGATTCTTAGAGGGAAATAAACCTAGAAGATCTCCACGAAATAAAAACACTAACCAGGCATGTACCTTAAGGATAACGAAACCTACAGATCAGATGCAAAAGAAGCTCATGAGCGTGTTGTCCCGACAAAGTGAAGTGCCGAGGTAGGCCCATGCCAGGAGTCGTTGGCAAGTACTGTCGGCAGCAGGCCAGCTACTCTAAGAGCTTCTTATAAATACCTGTACATGCCTGTTGCAGTAATTCCTCCAGACATGGACAAAGGTAGGCTCGATATTACTCTGCATGTGCTTTAGATATGGGTAGTTCATATGTTTGGGTGATGGCGTGGAATTATCTAATACGTTCATGCCTGTCTCTGCCTCTCGCCCCATTGACTCTCCGTACCGTGACAGACTAAACTTTAGAGGTAGCACTGGCCAGCGCCAAGTTCGTACAGCTGTGGGAAGCAGTCGTGACCTGGTAAGCGCTAAGCATGTCCACTTCCCTTCATGGTCATGCCAGATCTAGAACAATTCTTCTTAGCTATGGGTCATGCATTGAATTGATCTGATAAGATCAATATAATTTTGACTTGCAAGTTCATGGTCACCATCACTTCCAGTGACGCAAGCAAAAAGGGTCTAGATGATGATGGTTCATATGAAAATTGAAACATTCATATGTGATCAGCTTGCAACCGTAACTAAATAATGAATATATAATCTCTTTAACTCATTTTAAATAGTTAATCTTCTGCTATGATATGCCTAAATTGTACCTTTAACTGCTTTTTATAATCTATGGAAATGAGTTATACACGATGTAAACAGTCTACATATTCTATATTAAATCTACCTGCACAAAATGAGTGGATCTTTGACTTTACCTCCACGGTGCGAACTTAGTAGAACAATGACTTCGGTTGTGCTTCCCAGCATAAATAGATTTGTATATGCATATCTAATTTTTGAAAATGCACTTTGCACCAGAAACTTTCAGAGAAATGTTTCTTCAGAAATATATTCATATCGACTGGGATAGGACACATACTTTCTGCATGTATCATTATTACTGGAACTGCATAGGTATGGCACTGATTTATCTCTAGACAGTTCTCTTAGTAAATATTCAATATTTTTGACGACGGGTGGGGAATCATATTTTATTTCCAGAAGAGTATAGTTGAAAACATGTACCTTTAAAGCTTTATCTCTGCAAATAGCATGCACTTATATGTAATTTCCGGATTATTACTCTACTTTTTCTAACCAGATCTGTGTAACTAGATAAGAGTTTCTAATTTACCTGGCAGTGGCGACATCTAGGGTACAAGGCAATGGAAAAGGGTCTCCAGAGGGCAATGCCACTTGCTGCAGACAGGTCTTGCAAAGGGACAGTTAGCGAGAGACGCATGCAAGACGTATGGAGGCAAATGGAGCCAATGGTAATGAAAGGTGAGAGCTTAATCTAACTTACAAATAAGTTAAATGACATTAAGAGACATATAGACGTTTAGGAAAAATGGATCGAGGATGAAAGGTAGGATGATCCGTCCAAGTGCTATGTGTATGAATGAAGGAATGGTAAACATCAGTAGCTGAACGAGAATGAGTCAATTACACAAGAAGGAAATCTCATTGGAATTTGAAAATTGTTGCTCTCATACTTTGATGCGATTGTAAGGTTTAGTATGTTGTACCAGTAAAGTTCTTTGCGCGGTGTTGTATACGTCCATTAATGTTGAACTCATTGTCTATTTTCACCTTTTGTATTCTATTTACAAATTCTTTATGTGGAACGATATGCTGAACCTATTGTTGTGCCTTTAAGGTGTCATGATTATTGTCCTTGCAAGGTCGCCATGTATTGTACATACACTATTTCGGCTAAATTTGTACTCTTTTGTATTTAGGAAATCCTACTGCAACTTAGTTCTTCCATGCAATCTTCTTCATTTCCTAGATAAAATATGGCGCATGCTGCGAAATATCTAATAGATGGTCACTCTTAGAAGTGTAGAATGCATTCAAATGCGGCTGCACTATTAGATTGCTTCTTTGCTCACAATACTACACGTCATTTATAGCTCCATTCATGACACTGACATTATATTAGCACAAAACCAATTATGGACAAGTTTGATTTTTTTTGGAATAATGCACAAGTTTGATTTTTTACATAGAGAGCTATCATCCTAATGTATTCTCAATTGATTTGTTTTTCCATCGAGTGATTCAGCGTAAAAAGGTTATGTGTGTAGGTTGCCCTTTTATCTAATATTAAACTATGTTCAGATAGTACACAGGGTGAAAAATGTCAGATGTTGACAGAGAAATAAGGGTAACTACTCCTAGCATCTTACTGGGAAAATCTAAAGGTTCTGTAAGTGATCATGGAGGAGATATCCATGCCCATGGTCTTTAATTCACTTGATTAGAGATATCCTAATTGGGTGTGTCCTACTGTGTTTGTAGTACTAGAGCCTTGGTCATGTTCACAACACCACTTTTTCATCAAGTATGTAGCCATTTCACCACAACTACAACAATTGTATGATGTTCTATGTGAATCATGGTGTGTGTGTCTGCACTACGGCTTAGCCTTCATATTTCATCCTTGGACAATATTTTAAAATATCTGAGTAAAACTATACTGAAGATAAAAAAGAACATATGACATTAATTCGTTTTTACTATTTAGTGTCTACGAAGTTTACTTACAAGAATAAATAATGTAATCCTTATTTATAAAAAGGGGTTATAGAAAAATACCTAGCCCGTGCAGTTGCACGGGGTGATGACTAGTATATATAACTATAATTTATTTTGCTTCCTCCTGGTTTCCTGACATCACGGTCCCACACCATTGTCAACCTATGTAGTACTCCCTGCTTTCCGGTTTATAGGGCTTATCTTAAAATTTTAGTTTTTCCATTTTATAAGGCTCAATTTGGTTGTTCTCCATCACATGTTCAGACTTCAAGGTGCATTAAATCATTGCATGCAAGTATTAAGAGAAAACTGACCAATGCATGCACTTTATGCATGCATGTATTGCAATTAATGCATTTGTAAATATAGTTTTTTGAGGAAAACAAGAGCATTAATTGGGTTCTTTTGCAAACTACAAAAAATATTCCACCACTCATCATCTACCTTGGTTGGGGAGATTTTTGAATTGAGCCTTATAAACCGGAAAGGAGGGAGTAGTCAATAAACGAGAGAATTGCACAAGAAGCAGCCGACAGCTGGGACCAAGCAACTCGAGAAGTATTTGTGTTTTTGAGGTGTGAGCACAACAGAGTTTTTTGATGTTTAGCCCAGATATTAATTTTTCTCCTCTGAACAACAACGAAAACATCGCTGCAGGTATTAACTGGGCGGGCTGTGGCCCGTCTAGCCCAGGCCAGATATCCAGCCCAGATATTAATTTTTTTCAAGTTGAAAATGGCTATCCCAGCTATAATTTTTTTTAGGAATACCCACGCAAGGTCAAGTTGTTATTCTCCACCCCGCTGGGCTGCAAATCTTTCCTAGGAGGGATGCATTAGGCTTAACAAGAAAATTGGCTTTAAGAAATAATAAATAGGATGTAATTATAAAAACTAGGCAGTAACTATAAAAAAATGCACCAAACACATGATTACTTTATAAGATATTATTTTTGGATATTGAACATTTTAATTTCATTAATTGTTGCGAGCGCAATGTTTCGTTGGATTTTTACGTAATATAAATTTATATTGAAATTATATTTAATCTGACTAGAAAATTCGGGATAAAAATATTTCGGATCCCATCAAAATGTGGGAAATTTTATTGAATTCTGTTTTGAACGGTTGGATGAAATGCGCTGTATTTTTAACAAACTGTAAATGGGCTGTAGTAAATTCGATTAGAATTCAAAAATGGGCTACACATTCTTACAAATCTCAAATGGGCTATAAGTTCTCTGCCACACACTTCTGGCTTTACTAAGTTGACGCGTCCCCTAAAAAAATAGAGTTGACGCGTATGCAAGGCTTTGTCAACTTATAGTCAACACACGGTTCTAGTAGCAGTGGTCGTTGGATGCCCATCCAACGGATGTTGTGCTTCTTCTTCAATCTTGGATATTCTAGCTTCACCCGCCCTAAAAATGATTCCTCCCCCTGACATCTGGGGCGCACCGTTTCGGAAGCTGACCTGTGGGCCTACTAACTTGACATACCAAGGGCTTTGTCAACTTAGTCAATATAAACGATTCTAGCTACAGTGTCCGTACAATGTCCATCCAACGGCGGTCATGCTTCTTCAACCTCTGGTCTTCTTTTGCTCCAGCCGCCCAAAGCAGCGCCGGTCGTGCCGCCTGCTCCTGCCTCCCGTGGTCGGCTGTGGTGCCGCGGAGGCCTCACTGCCCCCTACTATTCCCACCGCTGGCCAGGCCCTGCGGCGACGACAACCTCACACCGTATCCGAACCAGTGAACCCTCGTACTCCTCTCCGCGCGGGCTTCCACTGCCGCGTCTTCCCTGGCTCCCCGTCGTCCCCTTCCTAGGCCTCGCCGTTGTCCACCGCCCTGGTGCTCTCGGCGCGGCGTGGTCAACGTGGTCAAGGAACGACTTCCATCGGATCTGGACTGTACGCGGAGAGGCTGACAGCTGGGTCCACGGCCGCAGCAAGGAAGTGCCTCCTTATTACGTGGAAAATAATGATTCCTCCACTTGACAGCTAGGACCCACCGGACGGGCCACTGTATTTCGCAAAAAAAACGTTTCCCCCTGACTGATGAGACCCACCAGCTACATCTTCGCATGCAAGGAAGTGCGTCCGGGCAAAAAAACGATTCGCCCCCCTGACTGCTGGGACCCACCAGCTACATCTTTGCGGGCAAGGAAGTGCCTGACAGTCGGGACCCACCTGGTCGAAGCGTACGTAGCGTTGTTATTTTGGTCGCGAACGTGTACGTACATATATACTGGTGGATGTAGAGGCGCGCACGTGTCATAGTGGAGGCGTGTACGTGTCATAGTAGAGGCGCACACGTAGCATGTACACGTACATACAGTGGCCAGGGTGCAAGAAAGAAAATACGGCCACGTATGTGTACATACGGGCGGGGTCTCGAACGCCTACTCGCGCATACGTACGGCCAGGGCTCGTGTACATGGCTGGGTCGGAACGGAGAAACAACGTCGTCGTCGTGTTCATGGGGAGGCAATGGAATGCGTCGTGTTCATGGGGAGGTAACGGAATGCGTCATGTTCATCGGGAGGCAACGGAACGCGTGGGAGCCAACCGGCTGGGTCGGAACGGAATGCGTGGTCGTGTTCATCGGGAGGGCTTGGACGGAACAGGTGATGGAAACGAGGCCTGAACGGGGTCCTGTTGATCACGAGGGGTCTGGCGTACCGCAAAACGGAGGAAATGGACCTCCTACGGTCGAAACGGGGGTCATGTTGATCGGGAGGGGTGTGGCATACCGCAAAACGTATGAAATGGACCTCCTACGGTCGAAACGGGGGTCCTGTTGATCGGGAGGGGTGTGGCGTACCGCAAAACGGACGAAACGGACCTCCTATGGTCGAAACGGGGGTCCTGTTCATCGGGAGGGGTGTGGCGTACTGCAAAACGGGACTCCACGGGAT
>NC_041384.1:706549861-706757242 GCF_002162155.2 Triticum dicoccoides
GGAGGGGTGTGGCATACCGCAAAACGGATGAAACAGACCTCCTACGGTCGAAACAGGGGTCCTGTTGATTGGGAGGGGTGTGGCGTACCGCAAAACGGACGAAACGGACCTCCTATGGTCGAAACGGGGGTCCTGTTCATCGGGAGGGGTGTGGCGTACTGCAAAACGGGACTCCACGGGATACTGTTCATCTCCACCGTCGATCTCCTCCAGCCTCCACGGGCTACCGTCGACCTCCTCCAGCCTCCACGGGCTCCTGTTCATCCAGCCTCCACCGCGCGCTACTCCACCGGCTACTGTTCCACCACCCCTCCACCTTCTACTATTCATCCAGCCCTCCACACCACGGGGTCCTGTTCAACCACCCCTCCACGGGCACCCCTCCACCATCTACTGTTCATCCAGCCCTCCACCACACCACGGGGTCCTTTTCATCCAGAGGCAACGCGACTGCTCACTGTTCATCCAATCGCCCGGCTTCAGTTAGCAGCAGTAGCGAAGGAATCGCTCGATCGGGTTCAGGTAACAGCCATCGATCGATCGCTCGGGTTCAGTAACGCGTAGCCTGCAGTGCAATCGCCCGGGTTCAGCTAGAGCCCAACGCCTCGCTCGGGTTCAGTTAGAGCCAACGCCTCGCACACACGTGCGTACGTGTACGAGAGAAACATGCATCGCTCGGCCCCCGACCTCCCACCGTAACCGGGAACTCCTAGAAATTTTCCTCGCCCTCGCTTCTACCACGGTTTTTTCCGTCATGGACGGCCCATAGAATGTCATGCAGCTACGTCTCCGGCCCGCCCAGGACGAAAAGCCCATTTTCTGTCATGATTTTTTGTCATAGAAGTAGGAGCCGGGTTTTGTCTATGATGATACCGGGTTTTGTCACAATTATCGTCATAGAAGTGTCATATGTATGACAGAAAAAAAATTCGTTCGGCCCAAAATGTCACGGATGTGTCTTTTTTTTGTAGTGAACTAACCCGGACTGACGTTTTTTTCAGCAGAATCGCCATGGTGTTATTTTTGTGCAGAAATAAAAGTTCTCGGAATGACATGTAAATCAACGGAGATTATTTTTGGAATATATAAAAAATACTGGCGAAAAGATCCACATCAGGGGGCCCACATCCTCTCCGCGAGGGTGGGGGCGCGCTTACCCCCCTAGGCGCGCCCCCTGCCTCGTGGCCCCCCTGACGGTCCATCGACCTCAACTCCAACTCCATATATTCGTGTTCGGAGAGAAAAAAATCAGAGAGAAGGATTCATCGTGTTTTACGATACGGAGCCACCGCCAAGCCCTAATCTCTCTCGGGAGGGCTGATCTGGAGTCTGTTCAGGGCTCCGGAGAGGGGAATCTGTCGCCATCGTCATCATCAACCTTCCTCCATCACCAATTTCATAATGCTCACCGCCGTGCATGAGTAATTCCATCGTAGGCTTGCTGGACGGTGATGGGTTGGATGAGATTTATCATGTAATCGAGTTAGTTTTGTTAGGGTCTGAGATTGATGTTGCTATGACTTTGCTATGCTTAATGCTTGTCACTAGGGCCCGAGTGCCATGATTTCAGATCTGAACCTATTATGGTTTCATGAATATATGTGAGTTCTTGATCCTATCTTGCAAGTCGATAGTCACCTATTATGTGTTCTGATCCGTTAACCCTGAAGTGACAATAATCGGGATACTTACTGGTGATGACCGTAGTTTGAGGAGTTCATGTATTCACGATGTGTTAATGATTTGTTCGGTACTCTATTAAAAGGAGGCCTTAATATCCCTTAGTTTCCAATAGGACCCTTCTGCCACTGGAGGGTAGGACAAAAGATGTCATGCAAGTTCTTTTCCATAAGCACGTATGACTATATTCGGAATACATGCCTACATTACATTGATGAACTGGAGCTAGTTCTATGTCACCCTATGTTATAACTGTTGGATGATTGATCGCATCCGACATAATTATCCATCACCTATACATTTCCTACGAGCTTTTCATATATTTTTCTTCGCTTATTTACTTTTCCGTTGCTACTGTTACAATCACTATAAAACCAAAAATATTACTTTTGTTGTCGTTACCATTACTATCATATACTTTGCTACTAAACACTTTGCTATAGATATTAAGTTTCCAGGTGTGGTTGAATTGACAACTCGGCTGCTAATACTTGAGAATATTCTTTGGCTCCCCTTGTGTCGAATCAATAAATTTGGGTTGAATACTCTACCCTCGAAAACTGTTGCGATCCCCTATACTTGTGGGTTATCAAGACTATTTTCTGCCGCCGTTGCCGGGGAGCATAGCTCTATTCTTTGAGTCACTTGGGATTTATATCTGTTTATCACTATGAAGAACTTGAAAGATCAAAGAACCAAGATTTTTCCCTTAACTACGAGGGGTGGTAAGGAACTGCCGTCTAGCTCTGCACTTGATTCACCTTCTGTTTTGAGTAAACTTGCGACACCTACACATGCTATTGATTCTGATAGGTCAAATGTTATTGATGATGCCACTTCTTCTTTGCATGATACTTATGATGAAACTACCTCTATGCTTGATAATACTATGCCACTAGGTGAATGTCTTGATGAACAACTTGCTAGGGCTAGAGAGAATGAAATTATTGAAACTGATATACTGATGAAAGTGATGATGAAGATTCTCCCCCTAGATATGAATTTCCTGTTGTGCCTGAGGGTTATGTTGTGGATGAAGAAACTGCTAGAGACTTTCTTGCTTGCAATGATAGATCTGATCTTAATAAATTATTAGCTAAGCTTAAAGAAAAGTATTTGAATGCTAGAATGAAATATGACCCTGCTTTTGCTTCTTCACCTATCTTTATTACTAATAAGGATTATGATTTCTCTATCGATCCTGAGTTAATTACTTTGGTTGAATCTTATCCTTTCTATGGCTATGAATCTGAAACTGTTGTGGCACATCTTACTAAATTAAATGATATAGCCACCCTGTTTACTCATGATGAGAAATCTCGCTATTACTTTATCCTTAAGTTGTTTCCGTTCTCATTAAAGGGTGATGCTAAAACATGGTTTAATTCTCTTGATCCTGGTTGTGTGTGTAGTCCCCAGGATATGATTTATTACTTCTCTGTTAAATATTTCCCCTCTCATAAGAAACAAGCTGCCTTGAGGGAAATATATAATTTTGTGCAAATTGAAGAAGAGAGTCTCCCATAAGCTTGGGTTGGCTTCTCCGATTACTTAATGCTTTGCCTGATCATCATCTCAAGAAAAATGAAATACTTGATATCTTTTGTAATGGACTAACTGATGCTTCCAGATACTACCTGGATAGTTGTGCTAGTTGTGTTTTCAGGGAAAGAATTATTGATCAAGCTGAATTGCTATTGAATAATATGTTAACTAATGAAAATAATTGGACACTTCCTGAACCAACTCCTAAGCCAACTCCAAAGAAAAGGGGTATTCTATTTCTCAGTCCTTAAGATATGCAAGAGGCAAAGAAATCTATGAAAGAAAAAGGTATTAAAGCTGAAGATGTTAAGAATTTACCACCTGTTGAAGAAATACATGGTCTTGATAACCCGACACAGGTAGTAAAGATAAATTCTCTCTATAGATTTGATGAAGGTGATATTCCTCGTTATAAGTCTGCTAGCCAATGCTTAGATGAGTTTGATAATTTTATTGTTAAACAAGAAAACTTCAATGCTTATGTTGGTAGACAATTGAAACACAATGCTGATATGCTTGAACACATGAGTGATTATATGGCTAGTGTTAAAGGTGAACTTAAACTTATTAGTAAACATGCTTCTATGGTTACCACTCAAGTAGAACAAGTGCTTAAAGCTCAGAATGATTTGCTCAATGAATTAAATAATAAGAAGAATGATAATGCTGTTAGAGTTATGACTAGAGGGTGTAAAATGAATTAGGAACCTTTGTATCCTGAGGGCCACCCCAAGAGAATTGAGCAAGATTCTAAGAGAGCTAATGTTGATACACCTAGTCCTTCTAAGAGGAAGAAAAAGAAAAATGATAGGACTTTGCATGCTTCTAGTGAACCTGTTGTTGACACACCTGAGAATCCCAATGATATTTCTATTTCTGATGCAGAAACACAATCTGGTAATAAACACAAACCTAGTGATAATGTTAATGATTATTTTCATGTTGATGCTCAACCTAGCAATAATAATGATGTAGAAATTGAACCTGCTGTTGATCTTGATAACCCACAATCAAAGAATCAACGTTATGATAAGAGAGACTTCGTTGCTAGGAAACACAATAAAGAAAGAGAACCATGGGTTCCGAAACCCATGCCTTTTCCTCCTAAACCATCCAAGAAAAAGGATGATGAGGATTTTGAGCGCTTTGTTGATATGATTAGACCTATCTTTTTGCGTATGTGTTTGACTGATATGCTTAAAAAGAACCCTTATGCCAAGTACATGAAAGAAATTGTTACTAATAAAAGAAAGATACCGAAAGCTGAAATTTCCACCATGCTTGCTAATTATACTTTTAAGGGTGGAATACCAAAGAAACATGGAGATCCTGGAGTACCAACTATACCATGCTCCATTAAAAGAAACTATGTTAAAACTACTTTATGTGATCTTGGAGCCGGTGTTAGTGTTATGCCTCTCTCCTTATATCGTGGACCTGATTTGAACAAGTTAACACCTACTGAAATATCATTGCAAATGGCCGATAAATCAACTGCTATACCTGTCGGTATTTGTGAGGATGTTCCTGTCGTGGTTGCAAACGTTACTATCTTAAAGTACTTTGTTATTCCCGATATTCCCGAGGACGATAGTATGTCCATTATTCTTGGAAGACCCTTTTTGAATATTGCAGGGGCTATTATTGATTGCAACAAAGGAAATGTCACTTTTCATGTTAATGGTAATGAGCACACAGTACACTTTCCGAGGAAACAACCCCAAGTCCACAGTATCAATTCTATTGGAAAATTCTCAACGATTACTATTGGAGGTTTTGAATTCCTCTTCCTACTGTCAAGAAGAAGACACTCAAATATAAATTGATATTTAACAAAAATTATTGTGAGTTTATTACTTTGTCTGCGCCCTCTTTGTTCAACATATTTTCAGGCATGTACCTTGTTCTGCCGGAGGCCATTCATGCCTACCGGAGCCTGACGTCAGCTCCTGGGCCCGAGCCGGAGCCACCACTTGATCCTCACCGCCAGTCTGTTTATTAGTGAAATCCGAAGGAGATCGCCAACTAGTGGCAGCCTGAGGATCCTCCTCGGTACACCAGAGAGAGCAGCTTTGATCCATGGGCATAGACCAACTTAGGCCAAGAGCCTAAGCTTGGGGGAGTACGTATCTCTCACCGACATTACATTCATGTTCACACACTCATGCCAATTGTTGGTGCTCATACTTTTTCATTGTATCATCCATGCTAGTTTATTTTCTTTTTCTCGCTTTCTTATTGTGTGTTTGAAAAACCATAAGAAAACCAAAAAAATTAGTTGTAACTTTTAGCTAGTTTACTTTTCATGCCTTTAGTAGTACTAATTAAATAGAAAACCTAAAAAGATTTCTCATTCTTCTTTTGCTTGTTGGGAGCTTTCCTGTGTAAATAGTTTGTTTTATTTCTTTCCTTAGGGGGTCGAGAGGAGAAGACCATAATGAAAATGTTAAATGGCTCTCATATGCACTATTGTTGATCTAACAGAGAGCCCACATTACCTTGGCTTCTCTCTTGAATTGAATGCCTGCAGATTCCAGCTTAGTCCAATGCACGTGCACTATTATTATTATCCACACTATTCGGTTGTGCAAGTGAAAGGCAATAATGATGATATATGATGAACTGATTGAGATGAGAAAAGCTTGTATGAACTCGACCTCTCTTGGTTTTGTAAATATGATTAGTCCATCGTTCCTGATTCAGCCTATTATGAATGAAACATGTTTGCAATGACAATTAGAGATTATAGTTGCTTATGCCATGCTTAATTTGCTAGGAGTTTATAATGGTTTACCTTGCGTGCCAACATGCTATTAAAATGGTTGTGATGTGGTATGATAGGGTGGCATCCTCCTTTGAACGATTCAAGTGGCTTGACTTGGCACATGTTCACGCATCTAGTTGAAACAAAATCAACATAGCCTCTATGATATTTATGTTCATGGTGAATTATATCCTACTTATGCTTGCATTCAGTGTTGATTAATTTTAATGCATGTTCATGTCTGTTGTCGCTCTCTAGCTGGTCGCTTCCCAGTCTCTTTCTAGCCTTCACTTGTACTAAGCGGTAATACTGCTTGTGCATCCAATTCCATAAACCCCAAAGTTATTCCATATGAGTCCACCATATCTTCCTATATACGGTATCTACCTGTCGTTCCAAGTAAATTTGTATGTGCCAAACTCTAAACCTTCAAATAAACATTCTGTTTTGTATGCTTGAATAGCTCATGTATCAACTAGGGCTGTCTGTATCCTCCATGCTAGGCAGGTTATTCTCAAGAGGAGTGGACTCCGCTCCTCACTCACGAGAAAATGGCTGGTCACCGATGTTGGTGTCAAAACTAGCGGATCTCGGGTAGGGGGTCCCGAACTGTGCGTCTAAGGCGGATGGTAACAGGAGGCAGGGGACGCGATGTTTTTCCCAGGTTCGGGCCCTCTTGATGGAGGTAAAACCCTACGTCCTGCTTGATTTATTCTTGATGATATGAGTATTACAAGAGTTAATCTACCACGAGATCGGAGAGGCTAAACCTAGAAGCTAGCCTATGGTATGATTGTATCTTATTGTTCTGTCCTATGGACTAAAACCCTCCGGTTTATATAGACACCGGAGAGGTCTAGGGTTACACAAGGTTGGTTACAAAGGAGGAGATATACATATCCGTATTGCCTAGCTTGCCTTCCACGCCAAGTAGAGTCCCATCCGGACACGGGACAAAGTCTATAATCTCGTATCTTCATAGTCCAACAGTCTGTCCAAAGGATATAGTCTGGCTGTCTGGAGACCCCCTAATCCAGGACTCCCTCAGTAGCCCCTGAACCAGGCTTCAGTGACGATGAGTTCGGCGTGCAGTGTTGTCTTCGGCACTGCAAGGCGGGTTCCTCCTCCGAATACATCACGGAAGAATTTGAATACAAGGATAGTGTCCGACCCTGCAAAATAAGTTCCACATTCCACCGTGGAGAGAATAATATTTCCACAAATCTAATTTGCTGACACGTTTTGGCAACATGACATTATGCCATGGCCCGGTGATTATTTGAACCGTTTTTCTTCAACTAGCTCCACACATAACGCGAGGCGGTTTCTTGACACATCTTGTCAAAGCAGAGATCGTGTTCCCCTAATTACAGGATTCTCATCAATACGGTCGTGGGTAACCCAACCGTGTCTAGGACTCCTAGATTATAGGCAAGTCCCAAACGGCCACGGAGAGGATGCTTGATATTCACCCTCTTTATAAAGGGACAAGGCTTTTACTTTTTTCCCTCCCGTGCTCAATCGAATCCTTCCCCCGCCTCGAGTTCTAACACCCAAAGCCCAGGTCAGGTGCTTCGGACCTTCAATCATGTCCGGATCTAGCCTTCAAGGCCGGTGGATGCCCTCCTCCGTTACGGAAGAGGACATCAAGAAGTTGAGGGAGGCCAGATACCTGACCGCCGTGGTTTCTCATCGGATGCCCGCCCGAGGGCAGGTCGTCCCTACTCCCGAACCCAACGAGAACGTTGTGTTCGTCTCCCACTTCCTCCGAGGTTGAGGCCTCACTCTGGATCCCTTTGTTAGGGGTTTGATGTTCTATTACGGGCTAGATTTCCACGACCTAGCCCCGAACTCCTTTCTCCACATCTCGGCATTTATTGTCGTATGTGAGGCCTTCCTCCGCATTACCCCTCACTTCGGCCTGTGGCTCAAGACCTTTGACGTGAAGCCGAAGATGGTCGAAGGGCAGCATGCGGCATGCAGAGGCGCATTGATAAGCAAGATCGCTGGAGCTCCATGGCCGAAGGGTTCCTTTCCAGAGGTGTCCGGATTATGGCAACGGGAGTGGTTTTACATCACAGCTCCCAGAAGTGCCAAGTGGGTGGCTGCCCCTGCTTTCTGCTCGGGCCCTCCACCACAACTAATGTCATGGATTAGTAGAGGGCTGAGTTGGGGTCCAGCCAAGGACATGCCTACACTGCAAAGCCGCATTCGAGATCTCTTCGAAGGAGATTTCAGTCTGATTACGGTGGTGCAAGTCATGCTGGTTCAACGAGTCCAGCCTTGCAAACGCCGGCCCCTCTGCATGTGGGAGTTCAACCCAGAAGGGTCGCGCACCATTCAGAATTTCCTCGGCCTGACGCATGAGGAGATGTACAAATCATTCTTCGGACCCCAAATAGAGTGTCCGGATACTACCGAGGACGTGGGCCTGAGCAGCAACCGTACCGCCGACCAAGTAAGTAATCCTTTAGCCAAACACACCGCTTTCATTTACCATGACGTCATTCTGAGAAATCGCTCTTTGACCAGGACTGGCTAACAAGGGCGAAGATGATTCGGTGTTCGGCCCCCCTTCCCGAGGGTTTGGAGAATCTAGTACTAGAAAAGATGTTCGAGCTAGCACCTTGCCCGGATCCCTCAAAGGAAGATAAAGGGGGGAATAATGAGGTCGAAAGCGAGCCCCCATCGCTACCAATTCCAACCGAGGGAATGAGCGCCTCCATGAGGGAGGATAACCAAGGGGAAGAATCTGACCTTCTCTCGCTTCGGGGAAGGAAGAGGACTGCCTCTGAAGATCTGGAAACCAAGGCTTCCAAACGGGAGAAGAAGTCTCCACTAGAGGGTCCTGCCTTGGAGGGTGCTCTTGCCGCACATAGTCCGCACGAGGATCAGCCCTCCAACAAGCTGTAAGTAATCAAAAAGTACTTTAATAGTGGAGATATACTACCTTACCTTTGAGGAAAATAACCGAAGCGTTTATCTTGCAGTTCGGATCTTAGCCCTTCTCAGCAGAGCTCATCTTCGGGGGATCTTCTTCCGGAGATGATGGAGAGCGAAACCCCTCCCCCAGACTCCCCTGCTCAAGAAGCGGGCAACCTTGAAGTGTCGTCACGGAGGGCCTCTCTGGATCCGGTGAGGCCAGAAGATAATCCTATAGTAACCCGATGTCCCCAGCGTCCGGCTCTTGAAGAGAGCAAACAAAAGAGTCCGGCACCGTCTGGTATGCGGTCGGACGTACTGAGGGAGCTATTGGAGCGAGAGGCCATCTCAGAAGGACACCGTACGTTGATGGGTACATTGATGGAAAGAATTTCTTCTGCCGAAAGTGGATTGCATTAAGCCTTTATGAGTCTACTAACAGGCTTTGAGGTATGTAAAATGATGTACATTTGTAATGGTACCACGCATTTTTAGATGTGCCCTATGTAGATAGTAGCCCCTGAGACTATGGTTGTCGCTGAAAACGGCGGCAAACAGACGATCGTAGTCCCAGGTAATAACCATACCGCTTTATGTGCAGGTGATGGAAGCTCCGGTGGCTAGCCGGACTAATGAGTTTGCCGAACTGAAGCGGCAACTGGATGCGGCGGATGCTGACATCGAGCTTGTTAACCAGAGGCTTGATGAGGCACAGGGTAAGTGGTATTTTCTGGTGAATGTCACATAGGAAGAGTAGCGTAACGCCAGTATCTTTAATATGTTGTGATTGCAGATGGAGCTGCCACCGTGGAGACCCTTCGGGTGGAACTTTCCCGAGCAAAGGAACAAGCAAGAATTAGTAATGCGGCACCTTTAAAGGCGGCCTAAGAGTTAAGAGCCGAAAAGGCTGCACATTGCGAGAGCAACGACAAAATGGCCAAGATGGCTGTAAAGTTAAGAGACACTGTTGACCGTTGCCAGTTCCTTGAAGAAGAGAACCGAGCGAAGGCAACAGACGTTGAAAAGGCCACGATGGCGGCCAAAGACACCCGCTCTGCCATCAGGGCAAAGAAGGAAGAGCTGCATGAAGCTGGTGATATTGTGGCTGGGAAGCCCTTTTTGCTGCGGAGGAAGTTCGGAGATCCGCGGTATGGCCCTCTGGATCGGCTGTGGAGCTCGACGGATGTATATCTGGACTTGGCAGCGAGCACTGCCGATGCATCTGAGTACTTCTGAGATCAAACAGATCGGGAAGTGGACAAGCTGTTCTGGTCGCAATTCAACGTGCCAGAGCGTCCGCTTCCATTGACTGATCACCTAGCCGAATGGGACGAACTCAATAGATTGTCCGGACTTGCCATGAGGTCCGTCGTAGATCATCTGTGGCCGGAAAAGCCAAAGCCAAACAACTATTTCAGCATAGTGCAGCAGTTCCTTGGTGCGGTGCCACGCATCAATGCGATGAAGAGGTCGGCGTGCATAGAAGGCTCACGGATGGCCCTTGCCCGTGTCAAAGCATACTGGGCGGAGATGGATGCTACCACTGTTGCGGCGCAGGGTTCGGCCATAGGCCGAGTGGCTGCCGAGCACTATTTTGAGGAAGTTCTTGAGGGTGCTCGTTTAATAGAGGCCCAATGCTCAAAGAATATTATGTTTGAGTGACATGTAGTCCTATTGTAAAAACAATGTTTTTATGAAATTTATCAAGGCTGTATTTATACTTTTGCCCGAAAGTAATATGATGCCTCCTGTGCGGCCGTTTATGTATACATGTGTATAACCTGAAAGATTGCAGTCGTCGGCTTTAGCCCCCACGCATATAATGCGGGGGTTTTCACAGAACACGCATATTCACACTTAATCCGATGTCTTGGTCCTAATAAGGAGGTGATGGCGCAGCAAACTAGGCAACCGGACTATAATGCTTTAACACTTTCACTTAGCCATAGGAGTTTGACAGTGGGGCTACTATATAGCCCCTGGTGGCTCCGCACTCTCCCGAATTCGGGGTGCGTACATGCCTGGCCGGGAAACGACCCTTCATTAAGGCGGAGGAATTCTATCATTCCGATGGGTCATCGAGTGGTTGACCAGTCTCACGCTATATCATGACAGTCAGTTTTTGGCTTTCTCTACTGAGGTGCTCGTCCGGATGAACCAGGGCACAATCGCAGTAGTTCTCCTGGTGCCGCCTTAGCCGATAGAGCGGAACATAAGGCAGCAAAACACAGGAGCCGGGCAAACCAAACATTTGACCAAAGACATGATTCGACGCTGATGCATATAAGGCCAAACTCGCGACACCGAACACTCCCTAAGGTATTCGGTCTTTATTGTGGGCCTGAATAGTGCCCTTTGTATGAAACCCCTGGTGTCCAGGTACATGCATTATTCTGACGTGGCCACATGCCAAGATGTCAGCATCCTTCTCAATAGTACTGAGAATCCGAGGGATGTGTATCAACAAGAGACAGTAAAAAAGGTTGACGCAGGGTCTTAATCTAAAAAGAATCCTTGGAACGGGTCCCTGCTACACGTCTGCGCCTGTGTCTCCGTTGTGCCGTATCCTGGACGGGCGTAGCATGATGTTCATCTGTAAAAGAGAGGAACTTAGGTGAAAAAGTTGTCTTGCAAAAAGGTAGGTTTAAAGAAACCATGTATAATTCAAAATGAGTAAAAATTGCCACATGTCTGCGCGTTGAGCCCCTTGTATTTGTAATAGGGGTATGGCCGTCAAACCTGTATGAATTACATAGAGCTGCGCCGGACTCGTCTAACCGTGTCCGTGGTCTTGACGACCTATCGAACACTTTTAGTTGGTGAGGCCGTTTTAGTGTGCGGCTGCCAAGGCAACCGCACTCTCTTCGGTGCGCAGGGACCGCTCAATATTTCCATTTACTGTAATGATGCCGCGTGGACTGGGCATCTTAAGCGTAAGGGAAGCGTAATGCGGTATTGCATTAGAGCGAGCGAAAGCTTCGCGTCCAGGTAGTGCTTCATAGCCACTTTGGAACGGAGCAATGTGGGAGATTAAATTTTAAATACGGAAGTTATCTGGGAAGCCGAATATAACCTCTAGTAGCAGGGAGCCCGTGCAATGAGCCCCTGGGCCTGTCATTACTCCTTTAAAGGTAGTATTGCGGTGGCAAATTTTCGTTGGGTCTATCCCTATTTTGCGGATTGTGTCCTGATATATCAAGTTTAGACTGCTGCCACCATCCATCAGGACTCGTGTGAAGTGGTATCCGTCAATTATTGGATCTAATACCAAGGCAGCCCATCCTGCACGCCGGATACTTACTGAGTATTCCCGATGGTCGAGAGTGATTGGTTGAGACGACTAGTGGCAGGACTCCATGGTGATAGGCCCTTGGGCATATTTCTCTGAGAGTGCCGCTTTGTTTCTCCCCTTGATCACGTGCAACACGTTTACTGTTTTGACTTCTGATGGAAATTTCTTTTGTTCCCCAGTGTCTTGCTTGAGCGGCTCATCCTCGTCTTCGCTTGGTGTATCCTTCCCCTTGTGTACGGCGTTGAGCTTGCCGGACTACTTGAAGACCCAACATTCTTTGTGGGTATGATTAGCGGGTTTACCAGGGGTGCTATGGATCTGACATATTTGGTCCAGAATTTTGTTTAGGCTGGACAGTTCATCTCTGGCACCTTTAGAGGGCGGCTTTTGCTGACCTGGCCGAGAGGTTCTGAATCCGGCGTTTACTGCCGTGCTCTTCGGGCTGTCTTCTTTATTCCGGTGTTTATTATTTTTGCTGCGTCGTGATTTCCTGTTTCCATCTCTGACTTCGGGTGTACTGGGGTCGCTGGTACTGCATCTGGCTAGCCAGCTATCCTCACCCGCGCAAAAGCGAGTCATGAGGCTTGTTAATGCTGCCATTGTTCTCGGCTTTTCTTGGCTGAGGTGTCTGTCAAGCCATTCATCGCGGATGCTATGCTTAAAAGCTGCCAAGGCATCGGCGTCCGGACAGTCGACTATTTGGTTCTTTTTAGTAAGAAACCTGTTCCAAAGCTTTCGGGCTGACTCTCCGGGCTGTTGAGTTATATGACTCAAATCGTCCGCGTCCGGAGGTCGGACATAAGTCCCTTGAAAATTTTCCCGAAAAGCATCTTTGAGCTCTTCCTAGCTTCCAATGGAGCTTTTGGGGAGGCTTTTAAGCCAGTGCCGAGCTGGCCCTTTGAGTTTGAGGGGTAAATACTTAATGGCGTGGAGATCATCTCCTCAAGCCATATGGATATGGAGGATATAGTCCTCAATCCAGACCCCAGGGTCTGTTGTTCCGTCGTATGCCTCTATGTTTACGGGTTTGAATCCCTCTAGAAATTCATGGTCCAGCACCTCGTCGGTGAAACATAGGGGGTGTGCGGCTCCCCTGTATCTGGGTGCACCGCTTTGTTCGGATGTTCGTTGTGTTACATCGTTTGTTGGAGCGCGCTTGCGTGGTCCATAGATGGATCTGGTTGCACCGTCCTTTTGATGCGAGCCCTCGCGTGGATCGCGTATTGGCTTATGTGCGGCGTTGTTTGCCGCTCTGTGTTGTCCGTGAGGTCGTCCATCCGACCAGATGGCTGTTTTAATTTTTAGTTGCGGGGGATCTAAGGCCTCCTCATCGAATTCAGGTAGCAACTTCCGCTTCGGGTAGCTCTTGGTGGGGTGATTACCGCCGTACTTCGCTGTTGTGTTGAGCACTTTACTCCATCTAATTCTGAGTGTGTCTTGCGTGGCCTTGAGCCTTTGCTTCTGCTTCTTTAGATTCCTCGCGGTGGCAACGAGCCTTTGATGGGCATTCTGTTGCTCCGGGTGTCTGTCCGGTGTGATGTCGTCCGGACTGTTATCTTTGACAGAGTCAGGTTGTTCGGTTTGATTCTCCGTGTTGCCGTGGTTCGACGATGGTTCACCCTGCTCTAACGCTGGGTCTATATGATCGTTGTTTCTGCTGAGGCGGGATTTGGAGCGGCGCTTACGCCGCCGCTTTGACTGCTTTTCGAGGGGACAACCCTTCATTGCGTCCTTCCGTTCCTCGTCGTCGTCTTCTTTTGGTGTGTCCACCATGTATACGGCATGTGATGAAGTGGGCGTCCAGTGCCCTGTGAGCAGTGGTTCTTGTTCTCTCCTGCATCGTCGTCCATACCGTCGATGTCTTCGGAGTCGAAGTCAAGCATGTCAGTTAAGTCATCGACAGTGGCTACTAAGTGGGTGGTGGGTGGGCAGCGAATTTCTTCATCATCCGCATCCCAATCCTGCCGGACATAGTTTGGCCAGGATCCTTCTGACAAGGAGAGATACCTTAATGAGTTCAGTAAGTCGCCAAAGGGCGAGTGCTGAAAAATATCCGCGGAGGTAAACTCCATGATCGGAACCCAATCGGATTCTCTAGGAACGGGCGCAGGCGGTTCGGAGTCCGTGGCCGGAGAAGGATTCGGCTGTCTGACAACACAGCTCTCGCGCAGGGTAAGGTCGATGTTCAGCTCGATCGCCACTGAGGGTAAGGCCTCCGTGGCGGGGTCTATCCACCCGTCCATGGACGGAGCAACTGGCTCCGAATTGAAGGTCGGAGCGGCTGCTGGCGCGATCTCTTGAACACTGTCTAATGGTAGAGCTAAATCGTACTCATCGTGACCGCATGACGCACAGGGCAGAGGCTTGAATCCATCGAAGATCAAGTCTCCGCAGATATCGGCTGTGTAGTTTAAGCTTCCAAATCTGACCTGGTGGCCAGCGGCGTAACTTTCAATCTGCTCCAGATGGCCAAGCGAGTTGGCCTACAGTGTGTAGCCGCCGTATACAAAAATCTGTCCAGGGAGAAAAGTCTCACCATGGACTGCATCGCTAACGATGATCGAAGGAGCCATCAAGCCTAACGGCGATGACACAGAGGAACTCTCAATGAAAGCACCAATGTCGGTGTCAAAACCGGCGGATCTCGGGTAGGGGGTCCCGAATAGTGCATCTAAGGCGGATGGTAACAGGAGGCAGGGGACACGATGTTTTACCCAGGTTCGGGCCCTCTTGATGGAGGTAAAACCCTACGTCCTGCTTGATTTATTCTTGATGATATGAGTATTACAAGAGTTGATCTACCACGAGATCAGAGAGGCTAAACCCTAGAAGCTAGCCTATGGTATGATTGTATCTTATTGTTCTATCCTACTGACTAAAACCCTCCGGTTTATATAGACACCGGAGAGGGCTAGGGTTACACAAGGTCGGTTACAAAGGAGGAGATATACATATCCGTATTGCCTAGCTTGCCTTCCACGCCAAGTAGAGTCTCATCCGGACACGGGACGAAGTCTTCAATCTCGTATCTTCATAGTCCAACAGTCCGGCCAAAGGATATAGTCCGGCTGTCCGGAGACCCCCTAATCCAGGACTCCCTCAACCGGGATGCCCAGTCCCATGCTCAAATCAAATCAAAATAATTGCAAACAAAAACTCCCCCAGGATTATTGTTAGTTGGAGGCACCCGTTGTTTCGGGCAAGCCATCGATTGATGCTTGTTGGTGGTGGGGGAGTATAAACTATTGGTGTTGGTGATGTGAACTATGGGTGTTAAAAACATAAAGATGTGAACTATTGGTGTTAAATCACATGGCGACGTGAACTAGATTATTGACTCAAGTGCAAGTGGGAGACTGAAGGAAATATGCCCTAGAGGCAATATTAAAGTTGTTATTTTATATTTCCTTATATCATGATAAATGTTTATTATTAATGCTAGAATTGAATTAACAGTAAACTTGATACATGTGTGGATACATAGACAAAACACCGTGTCCCTAGTAAGCCTCTACTAGATGTGCTCGTTAATCAAAGATGGTTAAGTTTCCTAACCATAGACATGTGTTGTCATTTGATAAGCGGGGTCACATCATTAGGAGAATGATGTGATGGACAAGATGAAGGAAATATGCCCTAGAGGCAATAATAAAGTTGTTATTCATATTTCCTTATATCATGTTAAATGTTTATTATTCATGCTAGAATTGTATTAACCAGAAACTTAGTACATGTGTGAATACATAGACAAAACAGATTGTCCCTAGTATGCCTCTACTTGACTAGCTCGTTAATCAATGATGGTTAAGTTTCCTGGCCATACACATGTGTTGTCATTCGATGAATGAGATCACATCATTAGAGAATGATGTGATGGACAAGACCCATCCGTTAGCTTAGCACTATGATCGTTTAGTTTGTTGCTATTGCTTTCTTCATGACTTATACATGTTCCTATGACTATGAGATTATGCAACTCCCAAATACCAGAGGAACACTTAGTTTTCTATCCAACGTCACAATGTAACTGGGTGATTATAAAGATGCTCTACAGGAGTCTCCGATGGTGTTTGTTGAGTTGCCATAGATTGAGATTAGGATTTGTCACTTCGATTGTCGGAGAGGTATCCCTGGGCCCTCTCGGTAATGCTCATCACTATAAGCCTTGCAAGCAATGTGACTAAAGAGTTAGTTACGGGATTATGCATTACGGAATGAGTAAAGAGACTTGCTGGTAACGAGATTGAACTAGGTATGAGGATACCGACGATCAAATCTCGGGCAAGTAACATACCGATGACAAAGGGAACAACATATGTTGTTATGCGGTTTGACCGATAAAGATATTCATAGAATATGTAGGAGCCAATATGAGCATCCAGGTTCCGCTATTGTTTATTGATCGGAGATATGTCTCGGTCATGTCTGCATAGTTCTCTAACCCGTAGGGTCCACACGCTTAACGTTCGATGACGATTTGTATTATGAGTTATTTTATTTGATGTACCTAAGGTTGTTTGGAGTACCGGATGAGATCACAGACATGACGAGGAGTCTCGAAATGGTCAAGACGTAAAGATCGATATATTCTACGGCTATATTCGGACACTGAAAAGGATCCGAGTGATTCGGGTATTTTTCGAAGTACTGGAGAGTTACGGGATTTCGTCAGGGGAATTATTTGGCCTTAATGGGCCATACGGGAAAGGAGAGAAGGGCCTCAAGGGGTGGCCGCCCCCCCCCATGGGCTGTTCCGAATTGGACTAGGAGGGGGCGGCGCCCACCTCTTTCCTTCTCCCTCTCCCTCTCCTTCCTTCTTCTCCTACTTGGACTAGGAAAGGGGGAAACCTACTCCTACTAGGAGTAGGAATCCTCTCTTTGGGCGCGCCCCTTGAGGCCGGCCCTCCTCCTCCTACCCTCCTTTATATACGGTGAAAGCGGGCACCCCATAGACACACAAGTTGATTGTTTAGCCGTGTGCGGTGCCTCCCTCCATAGAATTTCACGTCGGTTATATCGTTGTAGTGCTTAGGCGAAGCCCTGCATCGGTAACTTCATTATCACTATCATCACGCCGTCATGCTGACAAAACTCTCCCTCGGCCTCAACTGGATCAAGAGTATGAGGGACGTCACCGAGCTGAACGTGTGCCGATGGCGGAGGTGCTGTGCGTTCGGTACTTGATCGGTTGGATCACGAAGATGTTCGACTACATCAACCGCGTTATTCAACGCTTCCGCTTTCGGTCTACGAGGGTACGTGGACACACTCTCCCCCCTCGTTGCTATGCATCTCCTAGATAGATCTTGCGCGATCGTAGGATTTTTTTTTGAAATACTGCATTCCCCAATAGTGGCATCCGAGCCAGGTCTATGCATAGATGTTATATGCACGAGTAGAACACAAAGGAGTTGTGGGCGTGGGTATATACATATTGCTTGCCGTCACTAGTTGTTTCTTGATTCGGCAGTATTGTTGGATGAAGCGGCCCGGACTGACATTACATGACCGCGTTCATGAGACCGGTTCTATCGACGTGCTTTGCACACAGGTGGCTAGCGGGTGTTAGTTTCTCCAACTTTAGTTGAATCGGATTCAATGAACAGGGTTCTTTCTGAAGATCAAAAAGCAATCACTATACCGCATTGTGGTCTTTTATGCGTAGTTAAGAACGGTTCTTGTTAAGCCGGTAGCAGCCACGTAAAACTTGCAACAACAAAGTAGAGGACGTCTAACTTGTTTTTGTAGGGCATGTTGTGATGTGATATGGTGAAGACATGATGAGATATAAATTGTTGTATGAGATGATCATGTTTTGTAAAAGTTATCGGCAACTGGCAGGAGCCTTATGGTTGTCTCTTTATTGTATGAAATGCAATCGCCATGTAATTACTTTACTTCATCACTAAGTGGTAGCGATAGTCGTAGAAGCAATAGTTGGCGAGATGACAACGATGCTATGATGGAGATCAAGGTGTCAAGCTGGCGACGATGGAGATCATGACGGTGCTTTGGAGATGGAGATCAAAGGTACAAGATGATGATGGCCATATCATGTCACATATTTTGATTACATGTGATGTTTATCCTTTATGCATCTTATTTTGCTTAGTATGGCAGTAGTATTATAAGATGATCCCTCACTAAATTTCAAAGTATAAGTGTTCTCCTTGAGTATGCACCGTTGCTACAGTTCGTCGTGCCGAGACACCACGTGATGATCGGGTGTGATAAGCTCTACATTCACATATAACGAGTGCAAGCCAGTTTTGCACATGCGTAATACTCACGTTATACTTGACGAGCATAGCATGTACAGACATGGCCTCGGAACACTGGAGACTGAGAGGTCAAGCGTGAATCATGTAGTAGATATGATCAACATAGAGATGTTCACCATTGAAAACTACTCCATCTCACGTGATGACCGAACATGGTTTAGTTGATATGGATCACATGATCATTTAGATGACTCGAGGGATGTCTATCTAAGTGGGAGTGCTTAAGTAATATGATTAATTTAACTTAATTTATAATGAACTTAGCCCTGATAGTATTTGCATAACTATGTTATAGATCAATGGCTCGCATATATCTCCCCTGTTTTATTTTGATATGTTCCTAGAGAAAACTAAGTTGAAAGATGATAGTAGCAATGATGCGGACTGGGACCGTGATCTGAGGATTATCTTCATTGTTTCACAGAAGAATTATGTCCTTGATGCACCTCTAGGTGACAGACCTATTGTAGGAGCAGATGCAGACGTTATGAACATTTGACAATCTCGGTATGATGACTACTTGATAGTTTAGTGCACCATGCTTTATGGCTTAGAACCGGGACTTCAAAAACGTTTTGAACACCACAGAGCGTATAAGATGTTCCAATAGTTGAAATCTGTATTTCAGACTCATGCCCATGTCGAGAGGTATGAGACCTCAAACAAGTACTTTGCCTATTAGATGGAGGAGAATAACTCAGCTAGTGAGCATATGCTCCGAATGTCTGGATAATACAATCGCTTGAACCAAGTGGGAGTTAATCTTCCAGATAAGATAGTGATTGGCAGAGTTCTCTAGTCACTATCACCAAGTTACTAGAACTTCATGTTGAACTATAATATGCAAGGGCTAACAAAAACGATTCCCAAGATCTTGTTGGAGATATGCCCTGGAGGCAATCATGTATGATGACATTTGCTATGTGTTTATTAATAAAGATAGTCCTTGCACATTATCAATGATGTGTATCAGCAAGTACGTGACTTGTTTGTGGGACTATGCATTGTATGATGAACGCCCTAAAAGGTCCCTAGTCGAAAGGGCAGTGTGGACGCGCAGCCGACTAGACTAGCATATGACACGGTCGATGGCTTGGTCTCACAAGCCATGGGGCATTGGATGCTAACCGGATAATATGGACTTGGAAGGATCTAGTCGGATTCGACGTAGTTGGATCCGAGTCGAGATAAGGTCTGAGTCGGGCAGACCCAACTATGAGATGTAGTGATATGTCATCTGTGAGTCTCTAGTACAACATACGTTCTATGTTCTAAGACCTGAGCTAGCGCATGTAGTCGGGATGGTGACAGACTTGCTTTGGGCCAACCAAACGCTACTGCATGACTGGGTAGTTACAAAGGTAGGTTTCGGGCTTGTCCAGACCCATGCTGTGAGACATGGTCGAGCAAGATGGGATTTGCCCCTCCGATCAGGAGAGATATACTCTGGACCCCTCGTGTGATCCGACCAGGAGACGCATGACCATGCGATAAACATTATGAGATAATCTGGTTTGTGGTCGGCATCATTGGAACGAGAAAGTGGTCGGGCTAGCACAAGGATGACAGACTCGCCTTGAGCCCGACAACATATATCGTGTGGCAAAAGGAATGGAAGTATGATGTACAGGTTCGCCTAACCAGCTTTATAGTCTTCTTGGTGTTCGGCATGCCTTGCTAGGGGCGGCTACTAACTGTGCAGTTCCGAGGTGATCCGAACTACGACCAAGCCGTCTTGAACCTAAGGGGTCGTGTGCTTAAGGGATGGAACCTACGAGGTCGGATCCAAGAACACTGGTCGGATGTGATCCGAGTTGTATTCGGATTGTGGCCGAGTTGACTTGTGGGCTTTAGGGTCCATGCGAGGCCCAACTATTGAGCCCGAGACGGACGCCTATATAAAGTAGGGCGCGTCACACTCATGCGGATGATCTCTTCGGCGTTGTCACTAGGGTTTGCATGTGTTGCGAATAGACACCTCCACTCGCTGCCGGTTGTGTGATCGGACTTAGCAGTCCGCCGCACGATGTTCCTCCTGCACGCGTGGATAATGTTAGAGGCGGTGCACCTGCGCCGCTCTGGCGAACTTGTACATGGGATCCGGCGACCGGCTGTTCGAGGGGGGTCGGATGAGGAGGATACGATCCACACAGACGTCCTGCACCAACTCTTCTTCCGCTACATGGCACTGTGCGTCTAGTGGTAACGAACTGTGATCCATCTCCCGTAGCATGTTCTTGGTTGTTCTGCACGTAGGAAAATTTTAATTTGCAGTCAACGTACCCTACCGTAGAACCCAAAAATGGCATCAGAGCCTCTGCTATAGGATTTGGATTCAGATCATATGCATATCAGATGTGTGGAGGTGATAGATGAGATCTGTTGTCGTTGATGAGATCGGCTGTGTGCACGGTTGATGAGATCAACTGCACATGGGGATCGATGTGGCTATGTTTTCTGATGATCGGACTCGACGAGGTCGTGACACAACCTACCCCTACAAGTCGGTATCGGCCATCGGGGTTAACAATGAAACATAAATCCAAATCGGACTCGCGATGATCGATAAGATCGGTCAGATCGGAAAATTCGGCGTGATTGGAGTTCAGATGTGATCGAAGTTCAGATGGGACCGCCGTGTGCGTAGCGCCTTGTATTTCATACACGATCACTCAAACCGGTAGAATGCGATTCTATGCGTAACTTTGTTTTGCAGGTTTGATGTGAATAGTATGGCTCATGTGTATGTGATGCATGTGTGTAAATTATACATGGCCTGCGTGTCATGTTTGTCAGCCAGTAGGAGCCAAAGTGCTGTCATTATATTGTATAACGACCCGCGTGTCGACTTGTGACTCTATGTAAAATTCATCACTAGTTGTAGTAGTTGGATAATAGAGATCATGTTGGTGGCTTGGCGTCCCGGCGTGACAAACAAGATGGAGTTCCTAGATGGTCATCGGAGTCGGAGCCGACCTAGAAGGACGTCCATGAAGGAGCCATACTATTTCACAATATATGTTTTATTTGTGATAGTTATGCTTCTTGTTTTCTATGCATGTTAGGATGTTAGAAAGACCCCTTGTTAATATCAAGCAATTTGCCTTTCCCGATGTTGCACCTTCGCATGTCAAGTGCGTCTAGTAGTGGGCTCATAAAATTGGGGTGTTGCTAGGTGTCCTTGAACTGAAGGGTTTGTGTCAGACACGGACATGCACTGCATCAGGTTAACTTGACAAGGCTATCAAAACGGTTTTGAGCCTTCTGGCAAAGAAGGTTGGGGGCCGGCGTATGAGATACCTTCCCAACCGACAGGAGTCATATAGAGATACGATTAGCAAGGAGTTGCTTACCGGATAGGCATGTTGTCTACCAGTGATACTAAAGCTCAGTAGTCGCATGTGCTAGTCGGATCCTGAATCACTGAGAGTTTGGGGAAGGATGCCAACTTCAGTGGGAGTATTGATATTTCAGGCTTGAATTAGTCCACATAAACACATTGCTTAGTGGTTGCATATTTTGTGTTGTAGATCAATGGCACCACCTGCTCAACCCAACTTTGCATTGAAATCAATTCTGGAAAAGGATAAACTGAATGGAAGAAACTTTACCACCTGGTATAGAAATCTGAGAATTGTTCTCAAGCATGATAAAAAGGAACAAGTTCTAGAGGATCCATTTCCAGAGGAACCTGCCGATAATGCTAGTGCCACATCTAAGAATGCCTACCAGAAACTCGTTGATGAATCAACGGAGATCAATTGTCTGATGCTGGCTTGTATGGAGCCTGATTTGCAACAGCATTTCGAAAATGTTGAGGCTTACGATATGATCGAAAGTCTCAGGAGCATGTTTTAGACACATGCTAGGACCGAAAGGTTCAACGTCTAGCGATCCTTGATGGATTGCAAGCTGAAGGAAGGTGATCCACTGATCCCACATGTGATCAAGATGATTGGATATGTGCAAGCTTTGGATCGTTTGGGCTTCCTGCTCTTGGATGAGCTGGCTATTAATGCAGTTTTGGGTTCTCTTCCACCTAGCTATGGGACGTTCATCTCGAACTATCATATGCATGGCATGGATAAGAAGCTCACTGAATTGCATGAGATGCTCAAAGTGGCAGAGCAGGATATTAAGAAAGGCACACATCAAGTGTTGATGGTGCAGAAATCGGCTAAGTTCAAGAAGAGTTAGTCCAAGAAAAAGGCTAAGGCAAAGCGCACGGAGACGGTAACCTCCGCCACTGCACCGAAGTCTGGACCGGACTCGAAGACCATTTGCTATCATTGCAAGGAAACTGGTCACTGGAATAGGAACTGTAGCAAGTGGCTTGCAGAGCATGGCAAGAAGGCCGGGAATGCTACTTCAGGCAAAGGTACACTTGGTGCATATGTTATAGACATTTACCTTGCTGACATACCTAGTAGCTCTTGGGTATTTGATACCGGATCGGTTGTTCATATTTGCAACTCGATGTAGGGCCATGTAAGAACTAGGCGTGTGGCACAAGGGGAGATTGACATCAGGGTCGGCAACAAAGCAAGACTTGCTCCATGTCGGAGTAATGGGCCACGGGTAGGCCAACCCGAGTCCCAGAACCTTTCAAGACATCGGGGCAGGCTGCGCCCCTCAAGACCCCAGGACGAAGAGCCGCCTTCGAGAAGTCAACGGCAAGATGGCTGACTGACCACTCACGGCCGAGTCCCAGGGACGACTTCAGGGAAAGCCGACTCCTGACTAGCGACTTCCAGAGAAGCCAGCTTTGGGGAGTCGGCCTGAGACTCCAACAAACCCCATGACCTCATCAAGTGGGACGGGGCAGGGGAGTGGCTACAATGAAGCCCACTCCCGCCCCTTACCAAGGGCAGGCATGGCCGCAACGCGCCGTACCCCAGAAGATCTCCGTGCGGCGTGGCACTGTTGCCACGCCATCCCTGACATCAGCACCGCAGGACCGAATCCTACACCCACGACGGTTTGTGTGTGCGGCCTAGAGGCAACGGGTCCTACCAGTCAGAGAGACTCCAGGAGACGGCAAGAGGACCACCAGTCGGACCCGTCGAGAGTCGGCCCTGGGGAGTCGGCCGAGCCCTCCCCCGGGCCCACGCGCCATTAATCAAGATGTGATGGAGAGTGGCAATAGTGATCACCCGCCAGGCGGCGGGGCTGTTGCCATGACCTCATGATCAAGCCCGCGTGATCAGAAGCACAGCTACAGTAATCAACAGCCGGCAAGACCCACCCGCGGCGGACGCGGCCTGTCGGCTCCGTACCAGGCTAGTCGGCGGGGCCCACCAGTCGGCAGGCCCCAGCGGTCGGCGGGGAAGACGGAGGCTAGAGGCGCTGACGGCTGGGCCCGCGTCTAGTCGGATTACCATTGTACCCCCGGGGGGTAGGCCTATATAAACCCCCCAGGGCACCCATGCAAAGGGTGGGAACCCATTAGCTCTAGGCCAGATCATATAGGGAGAGAGCTAGCCTTGCCCTCTCCTACCTCCAGGAAACAGCTCAAGGAGCAACCGTGTAAGCACTTTGCCATAGTAATCATGCGGAGACCCCGCAGAGCAGCAGTAGGGGTATTATCTCCCCGGAGAGCCATGAAGCTGGGTAAGATCCGCCGGCGTGCATGTCTTCGCCTCATCCCATTTCCAGGCACCGGCGACATTCTACTCGCCCCCACCATGATAAGCCATCCTTTGGCATATGTCGCACCTAACCCCCGACATTTGGCGCCCACCGTGGGGCATGGTGCACCGCCGTCCGGAGACCTGTTCTGGACGGGAACCCTTTTCCTCCTTGGCGAGCACAGCCAGCCAAGCACGCCAGACGGGGTTTGCGTCGACGCGCTACGCGGCGTTGAGATCGCCTGCGTAGCCAGCTGCCTGGCCGAACTTGTCGGCGAGGTTCGTCTCTCCGACGAACCTGCATCCAACGCAGGCACGGGCGGCTCTGAGAGCATCCTCGCGGGCCTCCTTGATCAACTCCATGTTTCCGGCGAGCCTGCCGTAGACTTAGAGTCTGTAGGCTCCACCGACCCGATGCTGGTCGACTCCGACACCGCGTCGCTCGACGCGTTCCCCACCAATGTGGTGGTCTATGACGAAAATCTCCCTCACGCGGAGAGCGATGGAAGCACCGTCATAGAGGTGCTCGTCATCAGTCATGACGAGCTCCCCGGCGGAGGAGCGCACGACTCACTCGGCGTGGTGCTACAAGACCTAACTGCGCTCATTCCGGAAGACGCTGATGCAGAGACGTTGGAGGCGCGCCGCTTTCAGCTCGTTGAAGGCGCGAAGAAGCTGGCCAGGATGAGACGCTTGTCGGAAGCCTACCAGCGGGAGATGGATCACGCTGTCGGCACCTCGCCGTCCCTGGCGGTGCCCAGCCGCCTTGGCGTGGTCCAGCAGCGCGGCGTAGCCATCGCCAACCTGTTTGGGGCAAGCCGCCCTGTGTACGCTACACCAGCGGAGAACATCCGAGCCGCCCAGGCAGCGGCGGACGAGCTGGACAATTTCGAGGGCGAAGAACGCCGCCTCATGATGGAGCGAGTCCAGTGGCTCCTCGACGTGGCGGCCGCGCAAAACGAGGCCGGCTGCCGCATGGAGGCGCCGCAGCGGCAAAACGACGACCTTCGTCGAGATCAAGGCGCGACGTCTCGGACGCCGACTGGTGACGCCCGAGGAAGAAGAGACAAGGATCCAGCTGTTAGCCACAGTCGGACTCGCATTACCATAGAGCGCGACCAAGACGGCCGCCCGAGAGCAGTGTAACGATAGGACGACTGTCCGCCTCCCCCTCCTCGCAAGGAGAGGCGAATCTCCCTGCCGCCTGTGGACCATCCGACTCTCGGTGACCGCCTTGGCCGACGAGAGGGAGTTGGAGAGAATGACGCCCGCCACCGGATCGACTGACTTCACCGATCCCTAGTGCTGGAAGAAGAAGATGAGTTGGGTCCGCCTTGTTTCGGGCCCCGCATTCGAGACGAGCCCTTTCCCAAAGGGTTCACGCTCCCAAGAGACACGCCCAAGTATACCGGCTCCGTGAAGCCGGAAGACTGGCTAGTCGACTACTCCATGGCTGTCAGCATAGCAAATGGCAACAAAGCGTGTCGTCGTAAAGTACGTTCCGCTCATGCTCTAGGGCACGGCCCGGACATGGCTAAACAACCTGAAGCCCCGCAGCATCAACAGCTGGGTCGACTTCACCGAAGCGTTCGTCCGCAACTTCACCAGCACGTACAAGCGTCCTCCCAAGCCTTGTCTGCTCTCCTTGTGCGTGCAAGGCCCCGACGAGTCGACTCGCGATTACCTAACGCGTTGGGCCGAGCTTCGGAACTCCTGCGAGGGCGTGCACGAGGTGCAGGCCATCGAGTACTTCACAGCCGGGTGCAGGGAAGGCACCCTCCTCAAGCACAAGCTCCTCTGCGATGAGCCAGAAACCCTCGACGAGCTGCTGATCATACCGGACAAGTACGCCGCGGCCGACTCCTCCATGAAGGTGGAGATTCAAATCAGCACAACTGGCAAAGTGGGCCCTCAAGCTCCAAGAACTCCGGCGGGAAACGCCAACTGGCGACAACAGCAGGGTGACCACAAGCTCAAGGCCCCGCAGCCGGCTTCCAGCAGCCAGCAGGTCGCGACCATTGAAGCCCAGCAGCCGGATGAGCAGCCTCCGCCCAAGCGATAGAAAGGCGGCAAGCCAAACTGGTTGCCGGCCTTCTCCTACGAGCAGACACTCGATGGACCTTGCAAGTTCTAGAGCGGCGCGAATCCGTCGAATCACACCACCCGGAAGTGCCACTGGCTCACCAGGATCGCCAAGGGAGACGGCCTCCTGCCACCCTCGCCTGCTGGGCAGCCACCTCCGCCTCCGCCCCAGCAGCCGGCTGTCAGGCCAGTCGGTGCAGTACAAGACGAATACCCTAAAGAACACGGAGCCTACATAGTGTTTACCAGTATGGCTGATGATCGACGCAGCAGGCAGCTGCAGCGACAAGAGGTGAACGCGGTAGCATCAAAGACGCCAGAGTTCATGCACTGGTCCGAGAAGCCCATCAGCTGGAGCAGGGCTGACCACCCAGAGGTGATGCCAAGTCCGGGCTCCTATGCCTTGGTCTTGGATGCCACCTTTGCTACAGACAGACGAGCCGCGCGTTTCTCGCGAGTTCTGATAGACGGAGGTAGCAGCATCAATATCCTGTACAAGGACACCATGGAGAAGTTAGGAATCAAGCAAAGACAGCTTCAAAACAGCCGAACTGTGTTCCACGACATTGTTCCTGGGCTTTCCTGCTCACCAATCGGCAAGATCCTGATGGACATCCTCTTTGGAGATAAAGATCACTTCCGCCGAGAGTCTATTTGGTTTGAGGTGGTGGACCTCGAGAGCCCATACCATGCGCTACTCGGCCGACCCGCCTTGGCCAAGTTCATGGCGGTCCCCCACTACGCCTACATCAAGATGAAGATGCCCAGTTCCAGGGGAATTCTGACTATGGCCGGCGACTACCGGAAGTCATCTGCCTGCGCGGCTGAGAGCAGTCGGCTGGCCGAGTCCGTGGTAATCGCGGCCGAGAAGCGACTCCTTGAGCGAGTTGTGGCGATGGCCGGCAAGCAGCCAGAGGTATCGCCCAACCCGAAGGAGTCGGAGGCTGAAGGTTCGTTCAAACCGGCCAAAGAGACAAAGAAGATACCCTTGGATTTGGAGCACCCAGAGAGGTATGCTGTCGTAGGTGCAAACCTCGACAGCAAATAGGAAGGCGAGCTCGTCGATTTCCTCCGTGAGAATCGGGACATCTTCGCATGGTCCCCCAATGACATGCCAGGTGTACCGACGGAAGTCGCCGAGCACAAGTTACATGTCTGATCTGATGCAAAGCCGGTCAGGCAGCCCCTGCGCCGCCTATCAGAAGAGAAGAGAAGAGTTGTCGGAGAAGAGATAGCCCGACTCCTAGCAGCCGGCTTCATTATGGAAGTGTTCTTTCCAGAATGGCTAGCAAATCCGGTCCTGGTACTGAAGAAGAACAAGCAGTGGAGAATGTGTATTGACTACGCGAGCCTCAACAAGGCCTGCCCCAAGGACCCATTTGCTCTGCCAAGAATCGATCAGGTGATAGACTCCACAGCCGGATGCGAGCTGTTGAGTTTTTTGGATGCATACTCAGGATATCACCAGATCAAGCTAAACCCGGCTGACAGACTGAAGACCGCCTTCATCACGCCGTTTGGAGCCTTCTGCTACCTCACCATGACATTCGGCTTAAGGAACACCGGCTCCACCTTTCAGCGCTGCATGCAGAAGTGCCTCCTCAAGCATCTCGGCAGGAACGCCCATGTCTACGTGGATGACGTGGTGGTGAAGACGGAAAAGCATGGAACACTGCTGGAAGACCTCAAGGAGACCTTTGAGAACCTGCACCGATTCCAGATCAAGCTCAATCCTGAGAAGTGTGTCTTCGGAGTACCAGCCGGCCAGCTCCTTGGATTCCTGGTCTTTGAACGTGGCATAGAATGCAACCCTGTAAAGATCAAGGCCATTGAGAGAATGGAGGTGCCCAGCCGACTGCTGGATGTGCAAAAGTTCACCGGCTGCTTGGCGTCCATCAGCTGATTCATCAGTCGGCTGGGCGAGAAAGCTCTCCCCTTATACCAACTCATGAAGAAGACAACTTTTTTCGAGTGGAACCATAAGGCGGACGAAGCTTTTCTCCAGTTGAAGAAGATGCTGACTACTCCACCCGTCCTGGCGGCTCCGACTCCCAAGGAACCTATGCTCCTGTACATCGCCGCCACCAGCCGGGTGGTCAGCACGGTCATTGTAGTGGAACGCAAGGAGGAAGGCAAGGCACTACCTATCCAGAGACCGGTATATTACCTGAGCGAAGTACTGTTGACCCCCAAGCAGAACTACCCCCACTACCAGAAGATGTGCTATGGCGTACACTTTACTGCCAAGAAATTGAAGCCTTACTTTCAAGAGCATCCAATCACGGTGGTCTGCACGGCCCCGATTGCCGAGATCATTGGTAGCCGAGATGCTTCTGGCCGAGTGGCCAAGTGGGCCATAGAGCTGGCTCCCTACACCATCCACTACCAGCCCCGCACCGCTATCAAGTCACAAGTACTGGCCGACTTCCTCGTCGACTGGGCCGAGACCCAGTACCTACCTCCAACACCTGACTCCACCCATTGGCGGATGCATTTCGCCGGCTCCAAGATGCGCACCGGCTTGGGAGCCGGCATCGTCCTCACCTCTCCTAAAGGCGACAAGCTCAAATACGCACTGCAAATCCATTTTGCCGCCTCCAACAACGTCGCCGAGTACGAGGCGCTCATTCACGGGCTCCGGCTTGCCAAAGAACTTGGCATCCGCCCGATCTTGTGTTATGGCGACTCGGACTTAGAGGTCCAGCAGTCATCTGGCGACTAGGACGCGAAATATGCAAACATGGCGAGTTACCGTTTCCTCGTGCAGCAACTCAGCGGGTATTTCGAAGGGTGAGAGTTCCTCCATGTGCCAAGAAACGATAACGACCAAGCAGACGCCTTGGCACGAATCGGCTCTTCCCGCCAAGCAATACCATTCGGCGTCGCCCTTTAATGCCTCCTCAAGCCGTCTGTCAAGCATTCACCAGAATCAGACTCCATTTTTGTGCCGGCTCCTCCCGAAGACGTCGAATCCGACTCCAGAGCCCTGGCAGTCGTTACGGGGATTTTGGCAGATAGCTCCAAAGCCGCCACAGTCGAGCCCGGCCCGGGGACTGCGGCGGCGGACTCGAAGACTCCAGAACTCGACCCAAGGGCCGCGCCAGCCGGCCTAGGGACTTCATTAACCCAGCAAGCGGTCGTTGACTCCAACCCTCCGCTTCCCAGCCCAACCGCCCTCGTCCAAGTCGCAGTTCTGGCAGTCGAAGAAATAGCAGCACCCTCATGGGCCCAGCCCATCCTCAAATTCCTGGTGAGCAAAGAGCTGCCGACTAATGAGACCTCAGCTCGACAAATACAACGCCGAGCGGCAAGCTACACCATAATCAATAGAGAGCTGGTCAGGCGCAGCATCACTGGTGTCTACCAGCGCTGCGTAGAGCCAGAGCAAGGCCAAGCAATTCTCAAAGACATCCATCAAGGCGAGTGCGGCCAGCATGTGGCTTCAAGAGCACTCGTCGCCAAAGCCTTTCGACACGGTTTGTTCTGGCCGACTGCCCTAGAAGAGGCCAAGAAATTAGTCCAAAATGCAAAGGGTGCCAGAAGTTCAGCTCCAAGCCGCACCAGCCGGCTTCTGCACTCAAGACCATCCCCATTACCTGGCCTTTCGCAGTTTGGGGTCTAGACATGGTGGGACCATTCAAGACAGCACGAGGTGGCTTAACTCACTTGTCGCAGTGGACAAGTTCACCAAGTGGATAGAAGCGAAGCCAATCAAGAAGCTAAACGGTCCGACTGCCATGACTTTCATCTCCGATATCACAATTCAGTACGGCATACCACACAACATCATCACCGACAATGGCACAAATTTTGGCAAATGCGCCTTGGCCCGTATTTGCGCAACACAGGGCATCCGACTGGACCTAGCGTCCATCACCCATCCACAGTCAAACGGCCAGGTGGAGCGAGCAAACGGCCTCATCCTGTCCGGCAACAAACCCCGGCTGACCGAGCCTCTGGAGCGCTCGGCTGGCTGCTGGCTCGACGAGCTACCAGCCATCCTCTGGAGTCTGCGCATGACTCCAAACAAGTCAACCGGCTTCACGCCTTTCTTCCTCATCTATGGTGCCGAAGCCGTCATCCCAACGGACATAGAGTTCGACTCCCCACGAGTCACCATGTACACTGAGGAGGAAGCAGAAGAAGCACGACAAGACGGCGTCGATCTGCTGGAAGAGGGCCGGCTGTTGGCACTCAGCCGGTCCAGCATCTACCAGCAGAGCCTGTGCCTATACCACAACAGGAAGGTCAAGCCAAGATCTTTCCAAGAAGGCGACCTTGTGCTCCGGCTGATCCAGTGAACAGCCGGCCAGCACAAGCTGTCGGCGCCTTGGGAAGGCCCTTTCATCATCAGCAAAGTACTGGGCAACGACTCCTACTACTTGATTGACGCTTAGAAGCCCCGAGCGTGCAAGAGGGACGACTCCGGCAAGGAGATAGAGTGGCCATGGAATGCAAATCTCCTCCGAAGATTTTACAGTTGATGCAGTATGTACCACGCTACCTTTTGTATTAAAGCACCAAGACTTCGGGCCCCCCGAGACGAGCTCGGGGACTGCCCTCTTTTGTCTATATGATAAAAATTATGCCTACAAGTATGTTACTCTTTGTTATGCCGCTTGGCACTGGGCTCGACTAGTCGGCCCGGGGACTTGCCGCCTTGCACTGTGAAATGCTTCCTGCAGCCGGACAAGTAGTGTGTAACACCTAAACCGTCTCCTGTCGGAAGCCGCAGCTCGCAGAAGCGACTGTACGGTGGGAAAAAGTAAGGTAGAATGGGCGTTCGCATGAAAAATGGCTAAGGACTCAAAGCATAAAACATAGCTCAAGATGGTTTCCAGCCTTTTTTTTCACAAACCGACTCTCGAATAGTCGGATTGCGGCCTTCTATTCAACTTGCTCAAAAACTCTTAAAAACGGCTAAGTACTTGCCTTCCCAAAGTAGCCAAGCATTTGATCCAGCGGCAGTCCGCAGAGCGGGTGTCCGATTGGCAAGGCAGGCAACTAAGAGAAAGCGGCAAAGGAAAAAATCCAAAAGAGCAATGAGCAAGAAAAGATAGAACTCGGATAAATATATTTACATAATGTAGGCCCTTGGCCGAATCTTCGAGTAGAAGTTCAAAATACACCCCGCGGGTGGAATTGTGCGAATTAACAAGTTCTTCAAAGACTACTGAAGCAGATAAAATAAAGGTAAAGCGGCAGCTTAGGAAGCAGCAGACGGATTCAGAGGGTCGGAGGAGGCGGCAGCGTCAGGCGTCGGGGCGGCCGGCTGGGTAGTCTCGGCTTGATCGCCTCCGGCGGCAGTCGGGTTGGTCGCACGCGGCTCGTTGCTGGAGGCACGGTCAAGCTGAGGCTGGCCATCTACTCCGTCTTCTGGTGCCTCCGTCTTGCCTCCGTCCTCCACCTCGCCTTCCTCCTCGACGCTAGAGCCAATCACCTCCGCCGAGTCCTCGCCGTAGTCTGGATTCATCCCAAACCACTCCGGCGGTACCTCCTCGCCGTCTTCAGACCGCTCGGGGACGAAGATGCTGGTGTCAGTGCACTTGGTGATCGCCGTAGCACGCTTGACGAGGGCGTCTTCCGCAGCTGCCAGCTCCGGCTGGGCCTCCGACCAAAGTGTGGCCAGCCGGTCTAGATCCAGCCCCGGATACCACGCCTTGACGAACTCAAAGGCCCGGCGTGCTCCAGCTCGGGCCGAAGAACCCTTCCAGGCCTCAAGACGACCAGCCACGACCTCTAGCCAGTCGGCCGTCACGCTGGGGGTGCGCGGAGCCTACATGTCCGGCCACAGGGCGGCAATCGCCTGGGCATCGACACGCTGAAGCCGGCGCAGCATCCGGTGAGTCGGCCGAAGGCGAGCCTCGATGCTCAGGATGTGCTCGTCAAGGGTTCAGGGGGCGTCGGCGGTGATCTCTGTGCCCTCCGCCCTCCAACCTTCACGGTCAGCCTCGATGGCTTGGATGGCAGCCTGCGAGTGCCCAAGAAAGAAGTCTGCCAAGACGGAAGAAACGAAGAAGCAAGTCAAAAACCAGGAGTCGGCACGACTTCTAATCGGCAGCTCGAAGAAAGAAAGTAAAGAAACTCACCATCAACGATGTCTTCAATCTCATGGAAGCCGGAGGCCAGCATCGCCTCCTTGTCAGACCAGGAGGAGTGCTCGCTCTCAAACTCAGCCAGGAGGGCGATTTCCGTCTCTTCCGCCTCCCTCTGCGTCTTCGCAATCAGCTCCTTCTGCAATGCCAATTGAGTGGCCAGCAGATCGCGCTCCATGGCGAGCTTACTGTTCTCCTCCCCTTTGGCGCGCAATGCGGAGTTGGCTTCGCTCAGCTGCTGTTGAAGAGCAGCGTCGGCTCCTGAAAAGAAGGAAGAAAGAAGGCGTTAAGTCATCAATAAAGAAGATCGCCGGGAGATCCAGCCCGACTGCTCAGCAGTTGGCCCGAATCTCGGGGACTACAGCCCGCGGGTGCGCCAGCGCGCCCCCGCAAAGAATAAAAAGGACTTAATCCGGCTCTCCAACAAATCGGCGGTCCGCTTGCCCAGCTCTTCAACGTTACGGTTGAAGGCAGTGACACGGAAGTTGTGGTAATCCTGCGTCAAGCGTTTCAGACAAAAAGTTAATACACACAGTTCATCAATTGGAGTTCCGGGCCGCCTGCTCAGTAGCCAGCCCGAAACTCGGGGACTACACCAAGTGGGTGTGCTGGCGCGCCCCAAAGAGAGGAACAAGGAAACAAGGACCAAAGGAATAAACATACCCGGACGGCTGCCCGGGACGCCAGGTACGCCTTGGTGCAATTCTGGAGAGTGTCGCCCTCAGCATGAAGCTTCGCCTGGACGTCCATAAGTGCCTGGTTCAGCGGCCCTGTGCCGCCTCCTCGCACCCATCCAATGGGCGCAGTGCTCGTCGCTTCGGTGTCTGGGACCGCCGAGCTGGCGGTGCCGGCCTCCAGGGGGCGGGGTGCCGAAGTCGCCTTCTCCAGACGGCGGCGCATTGGCGAGCCTACTTGGAGGAGTAACCTCGCCACGGCCTCGTCTTCGGTCGGCGGCACCAGAGGGTCCGTTGGCTGCTTGCCTTGCGCACTCTTAGATGGCGGCGGAGGCGGCGGCGGAACGATCACGTCCGGCGTAGAGGGGTCGCCGCCTTCCCTCTCCATGACGGGGTTCACGCCGCCGGCTTCCCCAGTCTACCCCGTGAACTCTGGAGGCGGCGGTGCAGAGTTCAATGGGGTGACGAACACCGCTGATTGGCGGCGTGCGGCCTCCTCACCCTGCCGCTTCATCGCGGTGGCGGCTTTGGCCTCCACCAGTTTTTTCTTGGCGGAGGCCTCCGCCCTATCGGCCTCCGCCTTCTCCAGGCGAATGGCCTCTTCTTTGTTGCGCTTCTCCTGCGTATTCTGCTCTATCGCCTCCGGGAGGTCAGCAGCGGGATCAATCCGTCGAGTGGTGGCGGACGTCTCCGCTGACCCCATGACGGAGGCGGCAGTGACCCTCTCAAGAGTGAGGGGAGCCCAGAAGTAAGGGAAGCAAGCAAAAGACTCAGGCAAAGCCACAAACAAAGAATAAATCATTGAGACAGAATACTCACGCGGAAACCAATGGCGGCTTCTTCACTTCTTTACGGAAGCAGATGGCCTTAGCAGCCGCCTCGTCCCGTCGGGTCGCCGCAGCCGAACCCTTGGGTTTCTTCGGCCGACTACCGAACAAGGTCGGCACGGCCCTGCGCTTCTTCCCGCCGCCTGGAGCACCCGGCGCGGCAGAAGAGCCCGCGCCAGGCTCGCTGGCTCCTGGCTGATGGCGGGGGGCGACTTCTCCCTCGGCGTCATCGTCAGGCCAGTCGGCGAAAGTGGCCGAAGGCCTGAAGTCGCATGCTGCTCCTCCTCCTCCCTCGGCGTCGTCCTCCAGAGCCGCCGCCCCCAGATCGGGGTCGTCGACGTTGCTCTCCGCCCGGTCGGCGAGGAACTCGCGGGCTGGCCCTGAGGTGCCAGCTGGCGGGTGGAGGAGGGGATTCTGACCAAAGCCGACTGGTCAAAACAAACTCGGCGAGAAAGAAGACAATCCAAAGAAAGAAAGGAAAGGCAGCTTACCACGGGCGGGGGGTTGGTGCGGGAGTACGGCTCCTTGCTGAACCGCCAATCCTCCAGGAGCTTGCTGTCCGAGAGGTAGTTCACCATGAAGGCCACCTCCTCGTGAGGCATGTCCTTGGTGCACATCCGACTCGGGTCGCGGTGCCCGCTCATTTGGCATATCATATGGGGGCGGCCTTGGAGCGGGAGAACTCGGCGCGCCACGAAGGCGGCCAGCAGGTCTGGACCAGTCAAGCCCTCCGACTGCGTCAGCACTCGAAGTCGCGCGATGGCGCCGGCTCTCGTAGGCGTCAGCGACTTGGCCCGGTACGACCAGTTCGGCAGTCTCCCAGCCGGTAGGCCGGCTTCGAAAGCTGGCAGGTTGACCCAGTCGCCCCTCGCGGAGACACTCCAGACGTAGAAGTACGATCTCTGCCACATCTTCACCGACTTTATCAGCGAGATGGAGGGGAAGGGGTTGTCGGCCCCCGGCCTTCGCACGGTGATGAAAGCGCCACATTGAGCCGGCACGCCTGCTGGCTGGGTGCCGGGCTTGGAGAAGAAGAACTCCCCCCAGAGCTCGAGGGTGGGGAGGACTCCGAGGAAGCCTTTGCACAAGGCCACGAAGGCAGACAGCAGCACCACCGTGTTGGGCATGAGGTGGTGAATCTGGAGGCCGTAGAACTCCAGGAAGGAGCCCCAACCCGCACTGGCAGTGCGAGCAGAAGATGACCCGCTCGCCCTCCTGCCGCACGGGGGAAACTCCCCCCTCGGCGCAAGACGCACCCGCATGTGATCCTCGCCGGGGAGCCGATGAGTCCGGCGGAGGAACTCGATGTGGTTGTCGTGAACTTCGGAGCCGTCCCAGGTGCCGGAGCGCACCGGGGGAGGCGCGGCGGCAGAGGAAGAGCTCATCACGAGCTGATCGCCGCGGCGTTCGTCGAAGAAGAAGAAGGAGGAGGGCGAGGAGCAGTGAGAAGGAGGAGAGCGAGGAGCAGTGAGAAGGAGGAGAGCGAGGAGTGGTGGGAAGGAGGAGCGCGCGTGCCCCCCTCTTTCCCCTACTTATAGCCTCGTGGGTTGCGAAGCCGAGGGGGCGGTCGTGGGATTTACTGCGCCCACGGCCCCACGACCCCCACGTTCCACGACAAAGTTACTGCGCACAGTAACTCCACGGGAATCCCAACCGTCCGCCAGGGCCGCGACGGATCCGCTCGGGCGCCGAGGCGCGGTAGTGGCAGGCCCCGCCTATGGGCCTGTCCCGTTGCACGCGTAGGCTGCCAGAATGGCCCAGCCACGTGTCATCGCATGACAGGCCTAGAACGGGCGGCGGCCCGGAGGCTTAGCAAGCACGCTACTTGGATCCCGCCGCGACGTTCGAAATATTGTGCGAGTCAGAGTTGGACGAGTCTGACTCCTTCTAGCCGGCCCGGCGGAAGTCAACCAAGAGCCATGTGTTGAGCACCCGGAAAGAGAAACTGCTGAGGCATCTCGGCCGATCATCCGCGACGCCTCATCAGCTTCGGGGACTACTATCGGAGTAATGGGCCACGGGTAGGCCAACCCGAGGCCCATAACGTTTCAAGACATCGGGGCAGGCTGCGCCCCTCAAGATCCCAGGACGAAGAGCCGCCTTCGAGAAGTCGACGGCTAGATGGCCGACTGACCACTCATGGCCAAGTCCCAAGGACGACTTCAGGGAAAGCCGACTCCTGACTGGCGACTTCCAGAGAAGCCAGCTTTGGGGAGTCGGCCTGCGACTCCAACAAACCCCATGACCTCATCAAGTGGGACGGGGCAGGGGAGTGGCTACAATGAAGCCCACTCCCGCCCCTTACCAAGGGCAGGCATGGCCACAGCGCGCCATACCCCGGAAGATCTCCGTGCGGTGTGGCACTGTTGCCATGCAGACCCTGACATCAGCACCGCAGGACCGAATCTTGCACCCACGATGGTTTGTCTGTGCGGCCCAGAGGCAGCGGGTCCCACCAGTCAGAGAGACCCCAGGAGACAGCAAGAGGACCACCAGTCGGACTCATCGAGAGTCGGCCCCGAGGAGTCGGCTGAGCCCTCCCCCGGGGCCCACACGCCATTAATCAAGATGTGATGGAGAGTGGCATTAGTGATCGCCCGCCAGGCGGCGGGGCTGTTGCCACGACCTCATGATCAAGCCCGCGTCATCAAAAGCACAGCTACAGTAATCAGCAGCCGGCAAGACCCGCCCGCGGTGGACGCGGCCTGTCGGTGTCAAAACCGGCGGATCTCGGGTAGGGGGTCCCGAACTATGCGTCTAGGCCGGATGGTAACAGGAGGCAAGGAAAACGATGTTATACCCAGGTTCGGGCCCTCTTGATGGAGGTAAAACCCTACGTCCTGCTTGATTGATATTGATGATATGGGTAGTACAAGAGTAGATCTACCACGAGATCAAGGAGGCTAAACCCTAAAATCTAGCATATGGTATGATTGTTGTATGATGAAGTTGTCCTACGGACTAAAATCCTCCGATTTATATAGACACCAGAGAGTGTTAGGGTTACACAAAGTCGGTTACAATGGTAGGAGATCTTGAATATCCGCATCGCCAAGCTTGCCTTCCACACCAAGGAAAGTCCCATCCGGACACGGGACGAAGTCTTCAATCTTGTATCTTCATAGTCCTAGAGTCCGGCTGAAGGGATAATCCGGCTACCCGAACACCCCCTAATCCAGGACTCCCTCAGTAGCCCCTGAACCAGGCTTCAATGACGACGAGTCCGGCGCGTAGATTGTCTTCGGCATTGCAAGGCGGGTTCCTCCAAATTCTTCATTAAAGTTTGTAAAAACCAAGAGTAGTGTCCGACTCTGCAAAATAAGTTTCCACGTATTGCCATAGAGAGAATAATAATAACACAAATCTAATCTGCCGACGTATTCCGCAGCGTGACATCACACTACGGCCAAGCCTTTATTCGAATCGTTTTCACTTTTCGACCTCAGTGTGTTTTGTGAGGCGGTTTCCTTGGCACGTCTTGTCAAAGCAGAGATCGTGTCCTCCATTTACGGGATTCTTATCAATACGGACGTGGGTAACCCAACCGCGCCATTTATCATGGCGCTTGGGAGGCAAGCGAGTTTTACTAGGCTGGTGGGGACGCATAGTCGCATCCGCTCATATAAGGGGATAAGGATCCACCTTTTTACCTACGCCTTCTTCCTCCTTTGCCTATCCATCTTCTGCGCACCCGAGCTCCAGCGCCTAAGCCCGCACTTCCTACCTCAACCTTCTCCAACAATGTCCAGAGCGGGAGGCAAGTGGATGGTCTCCTCCGTCACGGAGGGCCATGTCAAAAGGCTAAGGAAGGCCGGATACCTGTCCAAAGACATCGCGCACCGGCTTCCTGAGGAGGGGCAGCTTCTCCCCACCCCAAGGCCCCATGAGAGGGTAGTATTTCTTCCCCACTTCCTCCGCGGACTGGGTTTTCCTCTCCACCCATTTGTCCGCGGGCTCATGTTCTACTATGGCCTAGATTTCCACGATCTGGCCACGAACTTCATCCTCAATATCTCGGCATTTATTGTCGTGTGCGAGGCTTTCCTCTGCATCTGCCCCCATTTCATCCTTTGGCTCAAGACCTTCAACGTCAAGCCAAAGGTGGTGCGCGACAACCAGGGAGAGTGCAGAGGTGCCATGGCGGGCAAAATATCCAATGTCATATGGCTCGAGGGCTCCTTTGTGGAGACTTTGAAGGGGTGGCAGTCAGGGTGGTTTTACATCACCGAGCCACGCGATCCGAAGTGGATCGCAGCCCCCGAATTCCGATCCGGACCCCCTACGTGGCTCACGTCCTGGAAGGAGACGGGCTTGTCGTGCGGCGACGAAGAAGAGGTGACCGGACTACAAAAATGCATCCAGTCCCTGGTGAACAAGCAGCTCAAGCTTGTCAACATAGTCCAGGTCATGCTCGTCCGTCGGATCCTTCCGTGTCAAGAACGGGACTTCAATTGGTGGGAGTTCAACCCGGCGCAGCACCGAACTCTGAGCAGGCTCTTCGACACGACGTACGAAGATGTCTGGAAGGGGCTAACCAAAGGCGCCGAGGCTCCCACATCCGCCTCCGAAGACCGCGGATTCAGCTCGCAGCGTCCTGCTGGCGAGGTAAAATATTTTCACCTTTTACAGGATGTTAAGTTTTCTTCATAGTTTGATTCTATGCGGGATCTAAACTCCCTCACCTTTGACAGGGTTGGCAGGCGAAGTCCGGACTGATTAACTATCCGGCTCCCATGCCCGAAGACCCAGCCCCTGCTCTCTTAGTGAAGCTGCTAGTTCCGGCACCTTATGTGGTGCCGGAGAAGAAGGCCAAGAAGAAGAAGGCCACGGGGACTCGAAAGAGTTCCCGGCATATGGTGGTGTCGGACTCGTCGTCCGATGAGTCCGAGACGCGCTCCTCCCGTGAAGACGAGGAGGAGGAGGAAGAGACCTCCCCCCCTCCAGCGGGGGGAGGAAAGAAGAGGAAGGCCGCCCTAGTAGGGGAGGCCGGAGGGTCCAAGAAGAGGAAAACCCCTCCGCCGGACTACGCCCCCGACGCCAACGAGGACGAAGGGGAGTGGCCGGACAGGGCCAAGCGTCCGGCGAAATCGTAAGTGTTCGGATACCAGAGTAACTCATGATATTCCTTTTGTTGCGCAGCTTTCCCTACTGTCGAATATAATCATGCAGCCCGCCCAGGGACGGGCTTGACGAGTCGTCGAGCGGCTCCCTGGATTCATCGGACGTGAATTCAGTTCCGCCCGCTGCCTCCCCCTGTGCTGCGGATGACGCCAAAGTGGCGTCGCGACAAGCTCCGGGGCAAGAGGAGGTGGTCCAGGAGGAGCCGCGAGGCGACCTCCCGGACTCCAGGAGTGAAGCAGACAAGACCCCCCAGGGATCCAAGTCCGGCTTTAAGCCAGACACCGCGCCGGAATCATCAACGGTTCCGGACCGCGGTAGGCGAACTCCTGCCAAGAGGAGCAAGCCTATTGAGCTGGCGTCCTCCGTCCAACCGGAGGCGCCGGACAATCTACTGGAGGTGCTTAAGGGCGCCTCCATCGACGAGGAGCACCGTGCCATCATGAGTACGGTGGTCCAGAAGGTTCGGTCCGCCCAAAGCGGACTAACTGAAGCTTGTACTAGCCTTCTAACAGGCTTCGAGGTAAGTAGAAATATGTAAAAATATTATCGCATAGACAGTAGCCCCTGATGCTCTGTTTGGCGTTCGGAAAGAAAAGCCGAATAGAGGATCTATTAAATATCACAGGAGTCTAACTAAAAAGGAGTCAATATACGTATGCAGGCTTCGCTGCTGGCTACCGCCGCACTGACTACGGAGGTGGATGCCCTGAAGCAGGGCCTCGAGCGGACTGAGGTAAGAGATACCTTATAGAAAAAATGCCTATAAGAACATGCAATTGCAAAAAATGACAGGAGTATACTGCTTATTGTAGGGGCCACAACTGAGGTGGCGACCCTCAAGCAGCCGTTGTTCGAGGCCAAGAAGAGAGAGGCCACGGAGCGCACCGAGTGGGAGAAATTTGAGGCGCAGGTCTGCGAGGTGCAGCAAGAGCTTCAGGCTCTCATGAAAAAACATGAGAGTTTGGAGCTCGACTCGAAGACACAAGCGTTCGAGCTTGCTGCGGCCCTTAAAACTGCCAAATCTGCCAAGGCCGAAGCCCAGAAGGCCCTCCAGGAATTGGATGCGGTGAAAAAGATAGCGGTGGGTAAGGCATTCTCTATGCAAAGCAGACATATAAAAGTAAACTACTTATTACTTACCCGAATCCGGAGCTCTCCAGGGGCATTCGCAGATCTTCCCCGCAGTGTATCCGATGCCGCCGCATTCTGCCGAGCCAATGAAGGTAGCTCGACGGAGAAGGTGTTCTGGTCTCAGTATGCGGAGGCCGGACACCCTGTGCCCTTGAGCGACCAGCTGAAGCAGCTGGTCGAGCTCCACAAGGCGGCCGAATAGGACCTGAAGGGCTTCATAGTTCGGCTGTGGCCTGGAGAGGCCCTGCCTGGGAGCTACTTCGGACAGGTGCGGCGGCTGGTGGAGGCTTGTCCCAGGCTCGAGTTCATCAAGCACTCCGTCTACATCGAAGGTGCCCGTCGGGCCCTTGCCCGTGCAAAGGTGCACTGGGGTAAGCTGGACGGTGAGAAGCTTGTGAGGGACGGGCCGCCGCCGGGGAAGGAGCATCGCAAGCCCGAGAACTATTACAAGGATGTTCTGGCCGGTGCCCGCCTTATTGCGGATGAATGCACCAAGGATGTAATTTTTGAATGAACTCACTCGTGTTATCCTGTGCGCTGAAAACTTGTTCATATGCGCTAAGCAATGCTTGAATATATTACTTTCTGTGCGGCCGTTTATCAAAAAAATTGAGAGATGGCCAGTCGTCGGCTTCTGCCCCCATGCCACTAGTGCTGGGTTGTTCGGGATAAACCTGAGCGCTCTTTTTCCCATGATTGGGTCCGTCGAGGGAGGCGCTCAGCACAACGGACAAGGAAATCGGACTATAATGCTTGAACACTCTCACTTAGCCATAGAACTCTATAATTTTAAATTTCGGCGAAGCCCCTAGTATTCGGAAGACCGAGTTTGAGGCGCTATCCACGCCTTGGCCGGACAAAGCCGGTTCCTCGCTCGAAGCGGCATAAGCCTTTATGGACTCAAAAAACCTCTCGAATAGCGATTGGTCTCTCGCCTCATCATGACAGTCGGTTTTAGCTTTCTCTACTGAGGTGCTTAGCCCAGCTCAACTGGGGCACAATCGTAGTAGTTCTCCTAGTGCTACCTTAGCCGATATAGCGGAACGTAAGGTACCAAAACATAGGAGCCGGGCAAACCCAACCATTGACCCTAATCATGATTCGGAGCCGATGCATATAGTGCTATAAGTTCGGGGTGCCGCACTTGTGAAAGTGTACAGACTTCTCACGCCATATAGATGGGTACTGAAGCCCCTGGTGTATTTTTCCGTACCACAGTGTACGGATGCGACATGTTATTAATAAACATATATATAGAAAGAGGATAATGCAAAAAATAGACAAAAAGTTATGCATTGTTTATAGAAAGGCTGCTATGGAAGCGGAACGATACAAATAGTGCGATAAGCAAAAGAAATTGGACTATTTAACATGTCCTGGCCAGGGGCAAGCCGCGGAATTGTATTAAAAAACAGGTATACTGCTCGCAATAGAGACCACCTAGGAGTTCCATAATGCGGCGTGGCTTGTCTGCTTTCCTGGATCTTGCATCATTTGTGCGGCAGTTGAATTGCCGAACGGGTCATCCAAAGTATGGAGTCCTGAGAGTAAGAGAAAAAAAGAAAAAAGAAGGAATCCGGCAGCCCCTGGTGCGGTTTATGCCGTATTTCGGGCGTGGCGTGATAGTGCCCCTTCCCCTGTGCCCATGGTATTTCAAGAGCGTAGTTATGTACGCGAAGCACTGGTTTCGCTATATCGCGAGGGCTAGGGTTGGGGCCGCATTGCTACGCTAGCTCAGAACGTCCTACGTGGTCTTGTTGTAGGGTACTCCGGGCGCGCTTGACAGTGTCCGGCTTTTTGAAGGCCGAACTGGAGAACTGCCTAGGGAGGCTGCCTTGTACTTCTGCTGCGAGCGCTGCCGTGTGCTCCTCCGTTCAGAGGGAGCGTTCAGTGTTCCCATTGACCGTGATTACTCCTCTAGGGCCTGGCATCTTGAGCTTGAGGTATTCATAGAGCGGTACCGCGTTGAATTTTGCGAATGCGGTTCGCCCGAGCAGTGCGTGATAGCCACTGCGGAACGGGACTACGTCGAAGATTAACTCCTCGCTTCGGAAGTTATCCGGAGATCCGAAGACCACTTCCAGTGTGACTGAGCCTGTACAGTTGGCTTCTACACCTGGTATGACGCCTTTAAAGGTCGTTTTGGTGGGCTTGATCCTCGAGGGATCTATTCCCATTTTTCGCACTTTATCCTGGTAAAGCAGGTTGAGGCTTCTGCCGCCGTCCATGACCTCTTGTGAGATGAAATCCGTCAATGATTGGGTCTAGAACCAATGCGGCGAAGCCGCCGTGGCGGATGCTAGTGGGGTGGTCCCTTCGATCAAAGGTGATCGGGCAGGAGGACCATGGGTTGAACTTTGGGGCGACTGGCTTTATCGCATATACGTCCCGTAACGCATGCTTCCGCTCCCTCTTGCGGATGTGGGTCGCGTATATCATGTTCACCGTCCGCACTTGTGGGGGAAATCCCTTCTATCCATTGTTGTTCGGCGGCCAGGGCTCTTCCTCGTCGTCGCTATGCAGCCCCTTGTCTTTGTTTTCGGCTCTTAACTTGCCTGCCTGCTTAAACACCCAACAGTCCCTGTTGGTGTGATTGGCTGGCTTTTCGGGGGTGCCATGTATCTGGCACAAGCGGTCGAGTATTCGGTCCAAACTGGACGGGCCCTGAGTATTTATTTTGAATGGCTTTTTCCGTTGACCGGATTTGTAGCCTCAGAATTCGGCATTAACTGTCGTATCCTCGTTGCTGTCGCTGTTGACGCGGTGCTTTTGTTTGTTCTGACGCGACCTGTCTCTTTTGTCCTTGGTATTCGAATTACCAGGGTTCTTGGTTAAATTGTTGCTGCGAGCTAGCTAGCTGTCTTCTCCCGCGCAAAAGCGGGTCATGAGTGTCGTGAGGGCTGCCATAGATTTCGGCTTTTCCTGTCCCAGGTGCCGGGCAAGCCACTCGTCACGGATATTATGCTTGAAGGCCGCTAAGGTCTCTGCGTCCGGACAGTCGACTATCTGGTTTTTCTTTGTTAGGAACCGTGTCCAGAATTGCCTGGCCGATTCTTCTGGCTGCTGAATTATGTGGCTTAGGTCATCGGCGTCCGGTGGTCGCACATAAGTGCCCTGGAAGTTGTCAAGGAATGCGGCTTCCAGGTCCTCCCAAGAAACGATTGACTCTGCTGGCAAGCTGTTAAGCCAATGCCGGGACGGTCCCTTAAGTTTGAGTGGGAGGTATTTGATGGCGTGTAGATCATCACCGCGGGCCATGTGGATATGAAGGAGATAATCCTCGATCCATACTGCATGATCTGTTGTCCCATCGTACGATTCGATGTTTACGGGTTTGAAGCCCTCAGGGATTTTACGATCCATTACTTCATCTGTGAAGCATAGTGGGTGTGCGGCGCCTCTGTATTGGGCTATATCACGACGCAGCTCGAAGGATCTTTGTCTGTTGAGTTCGGCCCGGTCGGATTTATTACATCCGGAGTGACGATCACCGTCACGTGCCATGGGGCGCCTGCGCGATCCGTAGATCGATCTTGTTTGCCTTGCCTTGTCCTCCAGTATGTCGCGCAGGTCGGGCGCATTTTCCCGTGCCTTAGTATGCTTGATGCGGCGTCGGGGCATGGCTTGAGTGGAGGGCCAAGAGGCCTCTCTGTCGTGGCCACGATGTGGCGGGTCGGCCATGTCATGCGCTGGTGATGTAGGTACTTCCTCCTCTAGTCGGGGTAGCAGCCTGCGCTTTGAGTAACTCTTGGAGGGGTGTTCGAGTTCATACTCTTTGGCCGCAAGGACTTCAGTCCATCTGTTAGCTAGAAAATCCTGATTAGCTCTAAGCTGATGCTGCTTTTTTTTGAGGCTGCTTGCCGTGGCCATAAGCCTGCATTTAAAACGCTCTTGTTCGGCGAGATCCTCTGGCATGATGAACTCGTCGTCGTCGAGGCTTGCCTCGTCTTCGGAGGGAGGCATATAATTATCGTCCTCAACCTCTTGGTCCGCCGCCCTCTCGTGAGGGCTGGCTTCTCTGTCCTCCTGTGCTGAATCCTGCTGGTGGGGGTGTTCTTTGGCGCTATCCGGAGTAGTATTATCTCCCATGCCGGAATCACCGTTTTTGCTTTGGAGAGATTTAGAGCGGCGCCGCTGACGCCGTCGCTTGGGCTGTTTCTTAGAGGTATCATCCCCCGCTGTTCCATCGCCATCTCCATCCTTTGGAGTGTCCACGCGGCGGGCTTGCGAGTTTACGCGCTCTAGAGTTGGGGCCCTCAGCCACCGCCCAAACCTCGACGCATCGCCACCAAACCATGTATTTATGATTAAATAGGTCCTTATGTAACTAGAAATGATTTTTGGAAAAAATAAATAGCAAACTATGAGGCAGCTGCAGTTCAAATTTGACCCGCTTCCAGCTGAATCGGCGGAAATTTGTCTTTTTCACGAGAGGTGGATCAAAAAAGTTTACACCCAACCATTTTGTCAATTGTGCATTAAGTATGGCCTAGTATTTTATAAAAATGATTTGGTACAATTTTGCAACAATTATTTGGTAGTTCCTTCACAAAAAAACCTCCTTTCGGGCACTCGAAAAATGGAAAATGGTTTTTTCGTCCAACGAAAATGAAAACTTCCTTAGGCAACATTGTTTGCCATTCCAATATGCACTCTTGTGCACAATATGAGATCATTTGAACAAACTATGCCATGAATGTGTCCATAAGATTGATCATTTGGCTTGAAAGTCATTGATCTCCACACATGATTGCTCGTTTCTGAGAACACTTTTTTAAAATAATTGCCATATTACAAGTTTGTTATTTTTCCTAGGAACTTGGCCACATATGATGACACAATGCGAAGGTTTCCCAATTTTTTGATTTTTTTTGATTTTTTTATGCCCGTTTCAAAATGCGGTCAAAACGGCGGGAATGACCGTTCCAAGCTAGTGGTTGAATCTTGGAATTTTTTTGGTGTTTCTTATGTACCTAGAAATGATTTTTGGAAAAAATAAATAGCAAACTATGAGGCAGGTGCAGTTCAAATTTGACCCGCTTCCAACTGAATCGGCGGAAATTTGTCTTTTTCACGAGAGGTGGATCAAAACTATTTACACCCAACCATTTTGTCAATTGTGCATTAAATATGGCCTAGTATTTTATTAAATTTATTTGGTCCAATTTTGCAACAATTATTTGGTAGTTCCTTCACAAAACAACCTCCTTTTGGGCACTTGGAAAATGATTAAAAATAGATAGAAAGATAAAAATGCATGCAAATTGGTGATCATCCAAAAAATGTGGACTAACTTGAGAGAAAATTTTAGTTGTGCCGTTTTGCAAAATATTTTGATAGTTGCTTCACAAAATACCCATAGTTTTAGTACTTAGAAACTATTTTAAACCATAAATTTTATGAGCCAATCAGGGCTCATCCCACGGATCAACCCCCTTAGACGATCTGAACCGTCTGTTCTAGATGATCTGACCGTCCACCTCTCAGCAGCCCAATCCAAACCCTAGCAGCCCGCGCCTACCTCTCTCTTCCCCTCTCCGCCGCCTCTCTCTTTCCCCTTCTCCCCGATCCAGATCCAACCCAAGCGCCCCGTCCTCCGCCACCGCCCCGTCCCCAGCCGCAGCCACGACGTCACGGCCGTCCCCTGCCGCAACCACCTTCGAATCCCTCCGCCCGCTCGCGCCCTTGCTCCCTCTCCGCCTGCGGGGCCGCGACCCTCGCGCTGCTCCCCGACGAAGCGGGCCTCGACCCACGGGGCTCGTCCAAGTGGCGGGCGACCGGTGGCGGCGGGCACCGGCGTCGCCGCGAGCGGCGGGCTACCCGCACCTCTTCTGTCTTCCTCCCCTCGGCCTCGATTCCCCAATCCACCAAACACCGCCGACCTCCTCTCCCCAGCCAGCCCCACCGACGACTTCCGTGGTCTCCCATCCCCGGCGGCCTCCGCCCTCGACCCCATCACCGGCGGCCCCTAACCTCTCCTCCTCTCCCTGGCGACTGGCGAGGGAGGATCCAGATTCACTTGAGCGTGGCTGCGGCGGCCACGCACCGGCAGAGGAAGCCTCCTCCTCCGACACCACCGCCTCCACCGCAAACACTCGAGCGTGGCTCGCCGCCTGCCGCTACCTCGTCGAGACCGTCAGGATGGACGTCAACATGTGGGATTCCTCCCCAAGTAAGCACTAAATCCACTTCCTTCTTCGCATCCCCAAGATCGATCGACGCGACGCAGCATTACATTACTTGGTCAATCAACTGTACTAGTAGTATGTGCCTAATGGATCGTGTGTGTGCGTGCTGCTGCCTGGGATGGGATGTGACAGGCAAGAAGACGCCCCTGGAGCACGCCGTGGACGGCAACAACCTGCCCGCCCTCAGGTACCTCCTCGACCATGGCACCGATCTCACCCAGGAAGAGGACTATGGCGACACCGTTCTTCATCACGCTGCAAGAAGAGGTACCACCACTAACGCTTCCTTGCTAGTACCTTCAACACTTGCTGCTTTATTTCTAGCCATACACATTTCTGTTCTGGGTTTACCCCATAATTACCTCTGTCATGGTATTTCTAGTCATGCACTGTCATGGTATTGTTACACTCTGCTATTTTTATCCTACCAACTGAACCTGTTCTGTTCATCCAGAAATACTGTAGCCATTACCAAGAACAACAAAAAAATATTTGCAATCAAAGAAATACTGTAGCCATTAAAGCTTGTTCATCCAGAAATTTTACATTACATACATTGTGCTATATATAGTGGCCATTCAAACTTGTTAAACAACCTTCTGTTGTTGTTCCTGTAATCTCTGATTTGTAGCATTGTTGGTTTTGCTCTTTTTTTGTCTTAAAACTTGATGGGCCAAAGATCCTTTGTTTGTATGTTATCATCACTATGATCTTCAGTTTTCCATACACTGTGATCTTCAGTTTTCCATTGCGTGTTTTTTCTGCAGTTTGCTTGGTGTGTGGACAGGGCCAAAGGACAAGATGCTTCAATCCGGCGAGGACAGAGCCAAAGGACCAAAGTTTGTTCATCTGTTGCCAAGGTGACCCCTCTCCTCCTCCTCTCTATTTTTTGTTCATTTTCTCATATGATCTGATGCGTGCTCTCTTGCTTGGTGTGTGTGCAGTTTGGTACCATCCCGTGGGGAGGGCCAGGGACAAGCTGCTCCGATCCGGCGAGGATGCCCACCATCTATTGTTAAGGTGATCTCTCTCTCTCTCTCTCTACATATATTTATACATATCCTGTTATGATGATTCTCAGCCCCGCCCCGCCTTTAAGCTATGCATTCAGAAGAAACATTCTATAGTAAAGTATGGGGTTGTTGATTAAACTGCTGCTGTGTTCACTTCAATGAGAAAAAGTGTAGTTAATTCAGGTTGTGAACATTTCTTAGGAGTTATATTTAGACACATACATCACAGCACTTTGTTGAAACCAATTGGAAAACAATGGAATAGCCTAACAGGTCCTGTTTGACAGTTTTTTAACATATAACAATACTTAGGGATATACCATATACGTAACTGTTTTGGTTACTATTTTGTACTCTAGTTTTTGCTTCTTAGTTTAAGTGAAGCAGCATTGACTTGTGTATAAGCTAAACCCTGTTATTTATGTTTGCCCTGCATAAGCTAAATTATGTTAGTTCCATGATCAACTTGTGTATGCAGTCCAAGCCTTCTAAAATGATTGCCTTTACTGTCCATTTCTTGATGTGATTTGTTCTTAAAACGGTTTGCTAGATAGATCCATGCCTTGTATGTTCTGTGTTCTTTATTATAATGTTCTTGCCTAGGGCAATTAAACATTGTATCTGTTTTTATTGTGATATGCAACTCTTCAAAAAAAGAAACTGTATTATGGAATTACTCATCTGCATGGAATTTCTATGTATTCTAGTAGTTTATTTTTGATACTGTATTGCTGTATTCCCGATCTGCGTGGGATCTGATGCTCGATTTGTTCCTGTTTCAGTACTAGTACAGTATGTTTGCTTGCAAAATTGTACACTTTGGTTGCAAGCAAGCAAACTGAACTGAATTTGCTTCCTTGCAAACTGAACTTAGTTTCTTGCACATTTCAAAATGAGAAATCTTATTGTCAACTCTTATGCTGGAAGGTCACTGTTGGAACTGGTTCATTTGGGGTTGTATTTAAGGTAAACTTCTGACCTTGGGGTTGTATAAACTGGTCTATGGTGAAACTATACATTCAGTAAAACTTCATTGAATTTGAATTGGATGTTGAATGCCATTTTTTGCATAGTGTAAACTACAAGCAGTTTGCCATGAAATTCTATTTCTTTTTCACTTTTAAGAAACAATTACTGACCAGCAGCAGTAATATTTATGCAAAGTTTACTGAAATTTTGAGCATCTATAGTTTACTGAAATTTTGTGTGACTTGTCAATGATTATGCAGCAAATTAAACTTGTGTTTACTTAGACTTGCTTGTGATCTTGTTGTGCAAAGTGGTTGATGTATCTTCTTTTTTCTACCCATCTTCATGAAGCCCATATTAAATGGATAATTTATACAAATTATTCTATAAGACTTGTAAAAGCACACATTTCACTATTTAAGTATGTTGTTTTATTTGCCCTTTCTAGTATTGAAATTCAGGACGGGAAAGGTGAAGTTGGAACATACTAGTGGGTAGTCTTTGCATTACTGTTGCCATTGCATTTGTTTGGTTCTAACCTCAGTAGCAGTACACTAATGCTGTTAGTCTTTGTGTTCTCTCTTTTACAGGAGCGCCAGGACAAATTTGAAGTGCAAAGCCATGAAGCCAAGTGCAAAGCCGTGATGCTAGAGATTTGTTTGTTCTGTTTGACTTTAATAGGTTGTAGAGATTGTAACATTGTAAAAAATTTAGGGTTATTTGATAAATTACGTTTCTTATGTTTTGTTTGAAATAGTGATTTAAAAATGTGTGAAATGGAAACCTGATTAGTGGGATCCACTTACCAAAGTAATCTGAACAATGTTGAAATATCTGAGCAATGTTGAAATATCTGATGTGTGGGACCAATGTATGAGATTATGATATGTGGGGCTTGTCTGACTAGTGGGCCCAGCTCCAATATATATGGCTGAAACTAGAAAATCTTTGGATTAAAAAGGCCACGGCCCAACAATAAAAAAGGATGCAATATTGGGTTTGGCCCATGAACCCAACCAAAAATTGACAGAAAAAAACACAAATAGGCTGAATTAATGGGCTCGGCCCATGTAAAACACCCAATTGGACCGGGCTGAATCTTGTGCCACGTCAGATTGCCACGCTGGATGCCTACGTGGCCTGGGGAGGTTGCTAGTGACCAAAACGCCACAGTAGACGTATTTTGGTCGTAAACATCTTCGACCATTCCAGAAGAAAGGTCGCTATAGTCAGTTTATGACCGCCAGCTTTTGACCTTCTGTTTTTGGTCACAAAAAGGTCGCAAATGGAAATTTTTAACCTTTCAGTGACCAATAGTGGTGGTCACAAGTTGACATATTTCTTGTAGTGGCCATGCGGAGTGCGGGGCTGCAGTTCAGCTCGATCGCCTCTGAGATCGCAGCCCCTGAGGCAGCGTACACCGCTGATCCTCGATCGGCGCAGTAGGCTCCGAATCAATGGATGGAACCGATGCGTGTGCGGCCTCCAAAGCGCTGTTCGGCGGCAGAGCTATATCATGCCCATCGAGACAGTGCGGCGCGCTTGGCTGTGGCTCGAATCCGTCGAAGATCAAGTCCCCGCGGATGTCAGCCGTGTAGTTTAGGCTTCCAAACCTGACCTGATGGCCAAGGGCGTAGCTTTCGATCTGCTCAAGGTGGCCAAGCGAATTGGCCCACAGTGCGAAGCCACCGAAGACGAAGATCTGTCCGGGGAGAAAAGTCTCACCCTGGACTGCATTGCTGTTGATGATCAAAGGAGCCATCGGGCCTGAAAGCGATGACACGGAGGAACTCTCAATGAAAGCACCAATGTCGGTGTCAAAACCGGCGGATCTCGGGTAGGGGGTCCCGAACTGTGCGTCTAGGCCGGATGGTAACAGGAGGCAAGGAACACGATGTTTTACCCAGGTTCGGGCCCTCTTGATGGAGGTAAAACCCTACGTCTTGCTTGAATTATATTGATGATATGGGTAGTACAAGAGTAGATCTACCACGAGATCAAGGAGGCTAAACCCTAAAAGCTAGCCTATGGTATGATTGTTGTATGATGAAGTTGTCCTACAGACTAAAACCCTCCGGTTTATATAGACACCGGAGAGGGTTAGAGTTACACAAAGTCGGTTACAATGGTAGGAGATCTTGAATATTCGCATCGCCAAGCTTGCCTTCCACGCCAAGGAAAGTCCCATCCGGACATGGAACGAAGTCTTCAATCTTGTATCTTCATAGTCCTGGAGTTCGGCTGAAGGTATAATCCGGCTACCCGAACACCCCCTAATCCAGGACTCCCTCACGGCCTGTCGGCTCCGTACCAGGCCAGTCGGTGGTGCCCACCAGTCGGCGGGCCCCAGCGGTCGGCGGGGAAGACAGAGGCCAGAGGCGCTGACAGCTGGGCCCGCATCCAGCCGGATTACCATTGTACCCCCGGGGGTAGGCCTATATAAACCCCCCAGGGCACCCATGCGAAGGGTGGGAACCCATTAGCTCTAGGCCAGATCATATAGGGAGAGAGCTAGCCTTGCCATCTCCTACCTCCAGGAAACAACTGAAGGAGCAACCGTGTAAGCACTTTGCCATAGTAATCATGCGGGGACCCCGCAGAGCAGCAGTAGGGGTATTATCTCCCCGAAGAGCCCTGAAGCTGGGTAAGATCCGCCGGCGTGCATGTCTTCGCCTCATCCCGTTTCCAGGCACCGGTGATGTTCTACTCGCCCCCACCATGATAAGCCATCATTTGGCATATGTCGCACCTAACCCCCGACACTGCATTTTAGGTCAGCACGATGCAGCTCCAGCTTCCTTCTGGATTTATTTTGGAATTCGATAATTGTTATTACATTCCTGCACTTAGTTGGAACATTATTTTTGCCTTATGCTTGATGAGTCAGGGTTATGAATTCAATTTTAAAGGACAATGTTGTTCGATTTATTTGAATGGTATGTTCCACGGCTATGCACCCATTGTTGTTGGGCTTTTTATATTGAATCTAGAACGGGAATCAGTCTATAACATGAATGTCAAGAAGCATAAGCCTAATGAGATAAATCCGATGTACTTCTGGCATTGCCGGCTTGGACACATTAGTCTGAAACGCATGAAGAAGCTCCATGATGATGGGCTCCTAACTTCGTCTGACTTTGAGTTGTTCGAGACATGCGAATCATGCTTGCACGGCAAGATGACTAAGTCTCCTTTCGCAAAGAGTTGTGAGAGGGCATCCGAGCTATTGGAACTTATACATAGTGATGTGTGTGCACTACTAGGGAAACCCATAGTAGTAGCGCAGGTTTAATGCCCACTAGTAGCGCGAGTAGCCACGCTACCAATAAGGCGCTAGAGCTATTACTTAGCAGTAGCGCGTGCGACAAGCGCTACTGCTAAGACACATAGCGGCAGCGCTTGTTCTATCCCGCGCTGCTGCTAATCTAGCTAGTTGTAGCGTGTTTACTATCCATCGCTACTAGTACTCTTTTTTTCATTTTTAGTGTATTTATACGCCGTTATACAAATTTTGGTACGATACCAATTATGAGGTTTATATCATTATGTCCATAACAGTGTGTCAAATGAAGGTGGATTAGGTTCAAGTGGAGGCAATATGTGGTGCATGTCAAAAGTATACTACTAATCCAAACTTGATCTAGTTTGGACTAGTAGTACTTTCGATGTGCACCACATGTTGCCTCCACTTGAATCTAATCCGCCAGCACAAGCTATTTAATCATCATCATAGTCATTACCACCAACAATATTTATTTAATCACCATAGTCATAGTGTAGCACATCATCATCTTCAAACTAGATGCGGTACCTATCTAATCACCACCAACACTAGCTAATAATAATCATCATAGTCATTACCACCAACACTAGCTATTTAATCATCATAGTCATAGTGTAGCACATCATCATCTTCAAACTCATTTCTAGCTAGCTAATCACTCATGCTGCTCTCTCTCTGGTAAAATAACATAAAACATGTGTAGCTCTCCTCCTTCATCAAGTTGGAGCATGCAGATGAACCTGTCTCCTAATCGTGGGTTGAGCTTCTGATTGCTGCCCCCTAGTACTTCTCTGCGCTCCTCCATCACAAATTTGGTCCAGTCTTTCACTATTAAGACTTCCTCGCTCTTAGAAATCCTGAATGCACTAAAGTGAATTGTAGGATATCTTGGCCGTAAGCTAACAATACTCATGGTACTATTAGCCTCGATCCCATGAGGCACAACATTCATCGGGAGTCCCTGTTGAAGAACATCGTATAGTAACATACTTAGCAATGAAGTTTAGCTTAAAAAATAATGTATACAAAAGATGCACTGATGACAAATAGTAAAAATCTTACCATATTTCCTAAATAGATGTGATTGTAGTTCATTACGAACACTATCGGTCGCACGTTTTCAGTACTAACATTTCTAAGTGCAGGAAGAAAATTTGTCTTGACAGTATCAAGATCCTCAAGCCATGAAACATAATGACTTAGCTCCTCGCAGTTTAGTTCAGCTTCGGGACAGTAGTAGGTCCTGTCTACCAAGCGCTGGACATGTTTGCTTGAACCGAAATAAGCTGACAATAGAAATTAGTTGTCAACTATTTTTTAATAAACAATATCAAAGACATAAATATGGTTGAGAAACTCACATAATGGTATAACTGGAGGCGTCTGCACATCAACCCAGATGTCGGTATTACCTTCAATATCATCTTCCAGACGAATATCAAAGGTGATAACCATATCAGGCTCAAATGCGTAAGTCTTGCATAGTGCTCGCCAAGTTTTGCATCCAAAATAGGTGTAGTCGTCTGCGTTGTATAATTTTGCGTGGAAAATATAACCATGCTCGGTCTTCCAGTAAACTTTCTTTACCTCCATAGTACGACTAAAACCTATCTTATCCAAGACAAAAACTGTTGCATGGCAGGGGATACGCTAGTAGAATAGTAAAAAAATTAAACTATAAGTTGAAGCAAATGAAGCAGATGTCATGCTTAATTACGAAAAAAGACTTGTCGTTGTGACTTACTGTATCCACTTAGAAGTTCACGTCCAGCTTGATGTTGAAGCGCCTATCATCATCTAGGAAGATTCAGTCGCACAGGCCATGCTCGTCTCCGCAGTATTTGCAAATACCGAAATCCTTTTCATTGTCAGACATTTCCTATGTTCATAGTTGAAACATTAATTGAAAATCGATCGAATACAACTGCATGATACTCAAAATATCTTATAGGATTCATATTGACATGAGCATTCAATAAGCAAAACCAAATTGTAAAATAAATAAGTATTCAAATTAGCATGCATTCAATAAGCAAAAGTAAATCATCTCATGCGTCCGTACATCGTCGAATATTATCACTAATACATCCCAAATAGTATCATACATATAACATCACTAATACAACTAAAACCCTAGCGCACGACGGGTATCGGCGCGGGTGGTGGACACCCAAAGAGAAGGAACCATCACAGGATCATAGCTCCAGTGAGATCCCTGGAGAACCTGCCAGGTATTGGAGAACATGTGCTCCAACGCAAACAAGTAGCGACGGATGTGGGCGTCCTCCTCACTGACACGGTGACGCACCACCTTTGCGGGGTCCACGAGCCTCTGGACCGTCACTGGCCCACGCGACCGCCACCAAAGAAGGTTCGGGTCAATGACAGGCTGGCTCCTCACCAACCTGCGCCCCCGGTAGGTAGCGCCTCCCAGTATCACCCCGGCGGAGCCCAGTCCAGGACATGGTCCATCTGGTGACGAGGATGCGGGATAGGCATCGTCGATGTCGATGCACGAAAAATTGCTTTAACTAAAAAAACAAATGTGACATGTTCAACTAGTTCTATTAATTCAACTAGTTCTTACGATTAAATCTAGTCAATTAATTCTATACCTAATAAAATGAATAATGACATAAAAAGGCCTATGCTTTGCAGGAACGTTGACTCCTTCCCGATGCGGCAAATCCCGGGCACTCGATATGTCCTAGTTTGTAGCACAAGTCATGCCAAAATTCAGGGAAAATTTCGGCATGACTTTTGCTAAAAAGTTGACAAATTGAGAACCTGAAATTTGCCGGAACGGAAATGAATCAACATTCCGGCAAAACATAGGACACTCAGCTTCATTTTCTGGAAACAACAAAGCCACTTGGGCACAATCGAACCACTTCAATAATGGAATATGAAAATCAACATCAATGACATATACCATATAACAACAATATGCAAATGAAATTACTGTTTATGCATTTTCATAAAAAAATTCCCTAGCTAATTTCCTAAAAAAATTGCTAATCATTTTTCCTAAATGCTAAAAAATGCCTACTGCCCTAAACAAATCTAGGGTTCATATTAACACCTATGGTTCATATGAACACCTAGGGTTAATATGAACATCAACACGACATCAACACATATATAAATTGCCCTAGAAGAGAGAGAGAGGAGGGTAGGGGAGAGGAGAGGCAGAGCCTTACGGTGACTGCGGCGAGGGAGGGACAGGCGGCGTCGAGGTCGGGGTCGGGGCTCGGGCCCGCGGCGGAGGGCTGCGTCGAGGTCGGGGTTGGGGGCGGCGCCGAATCCGGGCTCGGGGCGGCGTTGAGGCGGGACAGCGACGGGAGAGCGCGCGGCGGCCGACGGGCGACGGTGCCGGCGACATCAGAGGAGTTGCGATTTGGGGGAAGTGGCCGCTGGGAAGAACGAATCGAGTGGTTTAGTCAGAAGTAGCAGTAGCGTGTTCCGGGAAGTGCGCTACTGCTAACATAGCTACAACGCATTCCTGGATACGCGCTACTGCTATACCATTCTCTTCTTTCCACTTTTTCATTTATTTTTCTTTACATTTTATTTTTTCCTTTCACCTTTTTGTATTTCTTTCATTTTCATTTACTTTTCTATTTGCTTTCCATTTAATTTTATTTACTTTGGCAGTAGTGCCTCTTAGCGTAAACGCGCTGCTACAAAGGAAATGGCGGTAGCGCGATTCGGCGAAGATCGCTACTACTATGTGCAGCCTATCGGCTAAGCCATGGGAATTTTAGTAGTAGCGCTTTTGTACACGGGCGCGCTACTGCTATAATTGTATCTGTAGCGCGGTATAAAACACCGTGCTGCTGCTAATTAGCACCAGCATTTGTTTTTAGCCCGCGCTGCTGCTAATGTTCTGTGTATAAAGTTTTCCCTAGTAGTGGTGGTCCAATGAGCACAACTGCCAGAGGTGGCTATCAGTACTTCTTGACTTTTATCGATGACTTGAGTAGATATGGATATATCTATTTGATGAGGCACAAGTCGGAAACTTTTGAAAAGTTCAAAGAGTTTCAAAACGAGGTTGAGAATCAGCTCGGCAAGACTATAAAACTTCTACAATGTGATTGAGGAGGTGAGTACATGAGCCAGGAGTTTGATGATCATCTGAAAAGCCGAGGTATAGTACCTCAGCTCACACCTCCGGGTATGCCACAGAGAAATGGTGTGTCAGAACGGAGTAATAGGACCTTGTTGGACATGGTCCGGTCAATAATGAGCAAATCGAATTTACCCTTGTCATTCTGGGGATACGCTCTAGAAACTGCAGCTTTCACACTTAACATGGTACCATCAAAATCCGTAGATAAGACACCACATGAGATGTGGACCGAGAAAACTCCCAGTTTGTCTTTTCTAAAGATTTGGGGTTGTGAAGCATTTGTCAAGAGACTGATGTCAGACAAGCTTACACCCAAGTTGGAAAAAATGCATGTTCGTGGGATATCCGAGGGAAACCTTGGGATATAGCTTCTACAACCGGGAAGAGAACAAAGTGTTTGTTGCTCGGAATGGGGTTTTCCTTGAGAAAGAGTTTCTCAGTCGGGTGGACTGTGGGAGGACTGTCCGACTTGAAGAAATTCGAGTACCGCTCGTGGATGGCTCGGCGGGTGATGAGATCATACGGGAGTCAGTCAGGGAACCCGTAGTGGCAGCGGCACTGGAACCACGGAGGTCGGAAAGACTGCGCAGAGTGTGTGATGTATTGTTGCTAGAAAGTGACTAGCCGGTCACGTATGCAGAAGCGATGGTGAGCCCAGATTCCGAGGCATGGCTAGAGGCCATGCGATCCGAGTTAAAGTCCATGGATGAAAATCAAGTCTGGGACTTTGTTGATCTGCCGCCTGGCGTAAAGGCCATTGGCTGCAAATGGGTCTTTAAGAAGAAAACCAATGTTGTTGGAAATGTTCAGATCCACAAAGCTCGGCTTATCGCTAAAGGTTATGGACAAGTTCAAGGAATTGACTACGACGAGACTTACTCGCCGGTAGCGAAGCTGAAGTCGGTGAGGATCGTACTAGCTATAACTGCATATTTCGATTACGAGATATGGCAGATGGATGTCAAAAACTCAAAATGGCTTTCCTTCACGGAAATTTAACTGAGGATGTGTATATGATACAGCCCGAGCGTTTTGTCGATCTGACTAGCACTAGTAAAGTATGCAAGCTCAAGAGATCCATTTATGGGTTGAGGCAAGCATCTCGAAGTTGGAACATTTGTTTTGATAAGGTCGTCACTGGTCTCGGTTTCATCAAAAGCGATGAGGACGCTTGTTTATACAAGCAGTTAAGTGGGAGCTCGATTGTGTTTTTGATCTTGTATGTGGATGACATACTACTGATCGGAAATGATGTTTCGATGCTGAACTCGGTCAAGGAATCGTTGAGTGGCAAGTTTTCAATGAAGGACCTTGGTGTGGCAGTTTACATTTTAGGCATCAAGATCTATAGAGATAGATTGAGGAGGCTGCTCGGCTTGAGCCAAAGCACGTACATAGATAAAGTGTTGAAGAGGTTCAACTTGAGTGAGTCCAAGAAAGGGTTCTTGCTTGTCTCACATGGTATAAGGCTAAGCGAGACTCAGAGTCCTTCGACATCTCATGAGCGAAGCAGGATGAGTAGGATTCCGTATGCCTCGGCAATTGGATCCATCATGTATGCCATGATATGTACACGGCCTGATGTTGCTTTCACAATAATCCTACCAAGTAGATACTAGGCCAACCCAGTTGAGAGTCACTGGTCAGTGGTAAAGACTATTTTGAATTACCAGAAAAGGAATAAAGATATGTTCCTAGTTTATGGAGGTGCGGAAAAGCTCGTCGTAAGGGATTACGTTGATGCTAGTTTCCAAACTGACAGAGATGATTGTTGATCACAGTCCGGATTCGTGTATGTCATGAACGGAGGAGCAGTGAGTTGGATGAGTTCCAAGCAAGATACGGTGGCCGATTCTACCACAGAAGCCGAATACATTGCGGCTTCTGAAGCTGCAAAGGAAGGTGTTTGGATCTGGAACTTTCTGGATGATCTTGGTATTTTCCCAGCCTCGGTAAAACGGTTGGACCTTTATTGTGATAATTCTGGTGCCATCGCACAAGCCAAGGAGCCGAGGGATCACCACAAGACCAGACACATAGATCGGAAATATCACCTGATACGAAAGATCGTAAAGAATGGTGATGTTGAGTTAGGAAAAATTCACACGGATGCAAATGTTGCAGATCCATTGACTAAGCTGCTTCCACAAACCAAGCATGAGGGGCACGTTAGAGCTATGGGCACTCGATGTCTATTTGATTGACTCTAGTGCAAGTGGGAGATTGTTGGAGATATGCCCTAGAGGCAATCATGTATGATGATATTTCCTATGTGTTTATGAATAAAGATAGTCCTTGGACATTATCAATGATGGGTATTAGCAAGTACGTGACTTGTTTGTGGGACTATGCATTGTATGATGAACATCCTAAAAGGTCCCTAGTCGAAATTGCTGTGTGGACGCGCAGCCGACTAGACTAGCATATGACACGGTCGATGGCTTGGTCTCACTAGCCATGGAGCATTGGATGCTAACCGGATAATATGGACTTGGAAGGATCTCGTCGGATTCGACATAGTTGGATCCGAGTCGAGATAAGGTCCGAGTCGGACAGACCCAACTATGAGACACAGCGATATGTCATCTGTGAGTCTCTAGTACAACATACGTTCTATGTCCTAAGACCTGAGCTGGCGCATGTACTCAGGATGGTGACAGACTTTCTTTGGGCCAACCAAACGCTAATCCGTGACTGGGTAGTTACAAAGGTAGGTTTCGGGCTTTTCCAGACCCATGCTACGAGACATGCGCGAGCAAGATGGGATTTTCCCCTCCGATCAGGAGAGATATACTCTGGGCCCCTCGTGTGATCCGACCAGGATAAGCATGGCCATGCAACAAGGATTATGAGATAATCTGGTTTGTGGTTGGCATCACTGGAACGAGAAAGAGGTCGGGCTAGCACAAGGATGGCAGACTCGCCTTGAGAGTGACAACATACATCGTGTGGCCAAAGGAATGGAAGTATGATGTACAGGCTCGCCTAACCAGCTTTATAGTCTGCTTGGTGTTCGGCATGACTTGCTAGGGGCCGCTAACAACCGTGTAGTTCGGAGGTGATCCGAACTGCGACCAAACCATCTTGAACCTAAGGGGTCGCGTGCTTAAGGGATGGAACCTACGAGGTCGGATCCGGGAACACTGGTCGGATGTGATCCGAGCTGTATTCAGATTGTGGCCGAGTAGACTTGTGGGCTTTAGGGTCTGTGCGAGGCCCAAGTGTTGAGCCCGAGACGGATGCCTATATAAAGTGGGGTGCGGCACAGTCATGCGGATGATTGCTTCGGCGCTGTCACTAGGGTTTGCATGTGTTGCGAATAGACACTTCCACTCGCCGCCAGTTGTGTGATCGGACCTAGCAGTCCTCCGCACGACATTCCTCCTACGCGCGAATACCGTTAGAGGCGGTGCACCTGTGTCGCTCTGGCGAACTTGTACGTGGGATCCGTCGACCGGCTTTTCGAGGGGGATCCGACGAGGAGGAGATGATCCACGCGGACGCGCTACACCAACTCTTCTTTCGCTGCACGGCACCGCGCGTCTAGTGGTAATGAACTGTGATCCATCTCCCGTAGCAAGGTCCTCCCGAAGGGCTGTCCGAGGAGCAGATGAGGGTATACATCCTCGCGGTTGGGAGGTTGTAAATCCTAACTGCGGGGATCTGCACCACCGATCGTCATCGACTCTACTTCGCGCTACGCTACGAGTCGGTAACAAAAAACATCAAACCTTGTATGCAGTCTCCATAGTGGTCCTGGGCTGTTGCATAGGTCGGAAATTTTTGTTTTCTGCCGCGTTACCCTACAGTGGCATCATGAGCCGTGTTATGCATAGATGCAGGTTGCGATCTAGAATACATAGAGATGTATGGGTGTTGCATAATATAATTAGGTAATAGATGAGTTCTATTACTAAAAATTATTTGTGCAGGTAGTAGATGAAATCTTTTACCCGATGTTCCTGTTGCTTCCCGTGAATTTGCATAATCCTGATCTTGACGGCATGGTGGAATCTCACAAAGTTCTGGAAATCCGTGATCCTTTCATGCTGCTCTTGAGCATGCTGATTGAGAGATCAACGAAGTGCTAACAATTCTTTGGGTTCCACCATAGTTAAAGAAAGATGGATGTTTCGCAAACGAAAGGGCAATGCAGATATGATCTGCACGAGGGTCATGCATATGATGAAGTTCAGTATGGGGGTCGAGATTTTATTATCTCGTGTTTCATACACCCCGCATAGTTAATCTAGCGACTTGAATTATCATACTTGATGATGGACGTAGGTAGCTTCAGTTTGTTTCGAAACCTTAGAATCCACGTAAAACCTTTTTTGTATGAACCGATTAGAGGCGTCTAACATGGTTTTGCAGGAGGGTTTCCATGTGCATGTGATGTGGTATAGCAGTGCTCATAATAATTTGATTATGTATGAGATGCCTATATGATGTAATTATTAACATGACCTGCGTGTCTTGATTTGGCATGATGGCTGGAGCCATATGATTGTCACATTAATGATCTGTGTGTCACCTTAAGTAATGCACTTATTTTATTAGCTATAGAGATAGCAATATTATTTGGTGCATCGACAATGTGGTGGCAATCTTCGCGAAGGTGAACACCGACGCAAATACCGAAGATGAAGAAATACTTGACTTCTCCGTCAGAAAGGGCTATATCATATCATGCTATTGTGAATTGCCTGAGATGTTTATCCCTCTTGATGCACCCTTCTTGATTGCGGGTAGTCGCTTTTTATTAGGGTGATCTCTCACTTAAAAATATTAAAGTAGTTAGTGCACCCAAGTATAGCACCGTCTAAAATTCGTATCTTTTCGGGGTGCGCCATGTCCACATGGGTACGAACAAATTGAGAGGGATGAGGCGGGTGAGGTCAGACCTCGCAGCAAGATCACTTGGTTGTCTTGGACGTTCAGGCAGGATAGTCATGAGCTTGGAACACACCCATCGAAAGATGAACAAAAGTCACATAGAGATGTGATCGGCAAGTTTGCCTACCAATTGAAATTCTTGTCATCAGTGATGTCCACATCAATGGCGTTGAATTAAAATATGGATTTTCAATCACTCATAATCAATTTTGAGATATGTTGATTTAAGTGGGAGCGCACTGTAGAATTAACTTGTTTAATTCTCGATGCAATTAATTATGAATGTTGTCTAAGTGAAAATTGCATAATAGTTGCAGAATAATGGCTCGCGTTTCCACCTTCCCTATTAAAATTGAATAGATGTTAAATATCTGGTTAAAACTTTACGATTGGTAACGTAATGTGAGTTTTGTCCTCAAAAGTGTCGCGAAGGACTTTGTCCTATCGCATGCTTTCCGTATACTCCCGCTAAATGCTATGGATGATGAGACTCTCGTCCTTCGATGCAAAAACTAGAATTCCGTTGCGGTCAAGTGCAATATGTTTGCTTCCACGAAACTCGAACTTCGAAAGTTTGGGATAGTTATGTGATATTCATGGAACTGAAAATTAATTTTTAGATACAAACAAAGGCTGAAAGATATGGAATATCCAAAGAAATTTTTGTTTGCAAATTATTAGTAAATTATTTACTATGCAATAGGCTGATAAGATAGTGATCCAGAAGAATGCCCGTCATATGATGAAAGGTGAATAAAGCAACAACTTAAAGAGAAAGGAAGTGTCCAAAGGGTGTTAGTATGACTTCCACACCTAGGAAGTCTGGGGCTAACGCCACTCTTAAGTTAGGTGCTTCTTTCGCGAGTAGGAGAAATACTAAAAGTTAAACTGATAGAAGTATAAAGGCAAAAGGAGTGAAGACTGGAATTTCCAGCTCATATGTATGAATGACATACAAGTTATTGATGTATAGAAGGCTGATCATAAGAAATAGTTCTTGGTAATTATGATTAAACTTGTTGATCACTAATTCTTGGGTATTGTGAGTTGATCATAAAGATACCCGCTCGATTGCATTCTCTTGCAAATCCATGCAAGAACTACTACCGCCTAAAAGACTAGCCAGGAATGAGGTTTTTGATACGCGATGGGATCATAGTAAAAGTTACTATACCTTCCATTGGTGTATTTCCTATGTATTTATTTTCATAATTCATTATAGAGTTTTACCCACTCTAGCCCTTTGTGTAAGGTATCTTGCAAAATGGTTGTTCATAAGAGAACTTTTGATGTTCAATATTATGAATAAACATAAGGGCCATACTTTCATTATGAATGAGATGTATGTTATGAATAGTGATATTAATATATTACCTCTGTGTTTACTTTCATAATTCATTTTAGAGTTTCTTACACTCTAGCCCATTGCACAATTTTTATTGCAAACGGGTTGTTCATAAAAGAACAATTGTTGGTCAGTATTATGAATAACTTGAAGGGCCATGCTTCCATCCAAGATGGGATGTATGTTATGAATATTGATGGTAAAATGATACATCCATAACACTGATGCTAAATGTCGCAAGAATATGAGAATACCACACATGTGTGGCACTGCATTTGGTCACATTGGAGAAACCCGCATGGAAAATTTCCATTATGATTGATTTTGAAGTCGTTTGATTTTAAATCATCTGACACTTGCAACTTTCCTCCCAAAAGTGAAGTGACTGAAATACCGTTCACAGGCCATAAGGAACGAGTAACAAACTTATTGGTGATCATACATTTTGATGTATGTAGTTCAATAAATGTTGTTGCAAGTAGTGGATTTATATATCTTCAGAAATGACTCAAGTAGATATATGGATATTTGCTTGATGAGCCGTAAGTCTGGATCTTTTGAAATCATTCGAAAGGTTTTCAAAAATGAAGTAGAAGTTATTGTAACAAGGAAATTATGTTTCTACAATTTGATTGTAGAAAAGAATATCTGAGTTACAAGTTTAGCGAATGTCGGATGAGTTGTGAAAAGAGTTTCATAACTTACACCTCCCGGAACACCACTATGCGTGGAATGTCTGTGAAGATGTAATCAAACCATTTATGACATGGTAAGATCAAAGATGACATAAATAAATTTGCCATTATCACTTTTAAAGATTAATGTTTTAGATACTGCAGCTTTTACACTCAAAAGAGCTCCATCGGGTCTGTTGAAATGACGACATGGTATGGTACTCCCAACCATGTTATATCTTTTCTTAACATTTGGAATATGGGGCTTGTGTAAAAGGTTACAAACCTATTCCAAATCAGACAAGTGCTACTTTGTAAGTTATCCCAATTCATTGGGTATTCCCCCACCACTATACCGAGGCAAAGGATTTTTGCCACAAAACAGTATGCTTTTAAAGAGAATAGTTCTTGCAAAAGGGTAAGTGAGAGGATAGTTCAACTCGACGAGATAACAAGTATCTTCGTCATCAAGTTAAAGGAAAGGAACCTTGGAAGTGATTCTAGACTTTCCTACTGTGACTGATATGGAAGCCTCTACATAAGATGTATGGACTTCGGTCAAACTTGCAGCTCAACAACATAGGCAAAGCTCGTGCAAACCTCTCAGGTGCGCAAATGAGATATTGTTGTTAGACAACAGTATACTGCTACCTCTTGAGCACTACGTTGGTTTTCCCTTGAAGAGGAAAGGGTGATGCAGCAAAGTAGCGTAAGTATTTCCCTTAGTTTTTGAGAACCAAGGTATCAATCCAGTAGGAGACTACACACAAGTCACCTCGCACCTACACAAACAAATAAGAACCTTGCAACCAACGCGATAAAGGGGTTGTCAGTCCCTTCACGGCCACATGCAAAAGTGAGATCTGATAGAGATAATAAGATAAATATTTTTGGTATTTTTATGATATGGATTTAAAGTAAATATAGCAACGTAAAATAGATTGGAAACTTATATGATGGAAAATAGACTCGGGGGCCATAGGTTTCACTAGTGGCTACTCTCAAGATAGCATAAGTATTATGGTGGGTAAACAAATTACTGTCGAGAAATTGATAGAAAAGTGCATAATTATGAGAATATATAGGCATGATCATGTATATAGGCATCACGTCCGCGACAAGTAGACCGAAATGATTCTGCATCTACTACTATTACTCCACACATCGACCGCTATCCAGCATGCATCTAGAGTATTAAGTTCACAAGAACAGAGTAACGCATTAGGCAAGATGTCATGATGTAGAGATATAAACTCAAGCAATATGATATAAACCCCATCTTTTATCCTCGATGGCAACAATACAATATGTGCCTTGCTGCCCCTCCTGTCACTAGGAAAGGACACCGCAAGATTGAACCCAAAGCTAAGCACTTCTCCCATTGCAAGAAAGATCAATCTAGTGGGCCAAACCAAACTGATAATTCAAAGAGACTTGCAAAGATAACAAATCATACATAAAAGATTTCAGAGAAGAATCAAATATTGTTCATAGATAATCTTGATCATAAACCCACAATTCATCGGATCTCGACAAACACACCGGAAAAAGAATTACATCGAATAGATCTCCAAGAAGATCGAGGAGAACTTTGTATTGAGATCCAAAGAGAGAGAAGAAGCCATCTAGCTAATAACTATGGATCCGAAGATCTATGGTAAACTACTCACACATCATCGGAGAGGCTATGGTGTTGATGTAGAAGCCCTCCGTGATCGATTCCCCCTCCGGCGGAGCTCCGGAAAAGGCCCCAAGATGGGATCTCTTGGGTACAGAAGGTTGCGGTGGTGGAAATAAGATTTTGTGGTGCTCCTGGATGTTTTCGGGGGTTATGGGTATATAGAGGAGGAAGAAGTACGTCAATGGAGCTGCGATGGGCCCACAAGGGTGGGGGCGCGTCCCCTGCCTCGTGGCCTCCTTGCTTGTTTATTGACGGCCTCCAACTCTCCTGGATCACGTTTTTTCCAAAAATAACTCTCCCGAAGGTTTCATTCCCTTTGGATTCCGTTTGATATTCCTTTTCTGCGAAACACTCAAATAGGCAAAAAAACAGCAATTTGCGCAGGGCCTTTGGTTAGTAGGTTAGTCCCAAAAATAATATAAAAAGGTAAATTAAAGCCCTTTAAACATCCAAAACAGATAATATAATAGCATGGAACAATAAAAAATTATAGATACGTTGGAGACGTATCAAGCATTCCCAAGCTTAATTCCTGCTCGTCCTTGAGTAGGTAAATGATAAAAACAGAATTTTCGTTGTGAAATGCTACCTAGCATAATTCTCAATGTAATTTCTTTATTGTGGCATGAATGTTCAGATCCGAAAGATTCAAGACAAAAGTTTAATATTGACATAAAAATAATAATACTTTAAGCATACTAACAAAGCAATCATGTCTTCTCAAAATAACATGGCCAAAGAAAGTTATCCCTACAAAATCATATATTCTCGTTATGCTCTATCTTCACCACACAAGGTATTTAAATCATGCACAACCCCAATGACAAGCCAAGCAATTGTTTCATACTTTTGGTGTTCTCAAACTTTTTCAATCTTCACGCAATATATGAGCGTGAGCCATGGACATAGCACTATAGGTGGAATAGAATGGTGGTTGTGGAGAAGACAAAAGGAGAAGATAGTCTCACATCAACTAGGTGTATCAACAGGCTATGGAGATGCCCATCAATAGATATCAATGTGAGTGAGTAGGGATTGCCATGCAACGGATGCACTAGAGCTATAAGTGTATGAAGGCTCAAAAAGAAACTAAGTTGGTGTGCATCCAACTTGCTTGCTCACGAAGACCTATGGCATTTTGAGGAAGCCATCATTGGAATATACAAGCCAAGTTCTATAATATAAAATTCCCACTAGTATATGAAGGTGACAAAATAGGAGACTCTCTATAATGAAGATCATGGTGCTACTTCGAAGCACAAGTGTGGTAAAAGGATAGTAGCATTGTCCCTTCTCTCTTTTTCTCTTTTTTATGTCCTCTTTTTTTCTTCTTTTTTTCGTCCGGAGTCTCATCCCGACTTGTAGGGGAATCATAGTCTCCATCATTGACGGTGTCCTGGACTAGGGGGTACTCAACATGTCATCTCCCGATCTGATAGATTCGGCCGAGGACCCCCGTGGCCGTATACTCATGGGACAGTTCGGACAACTACCGCATACAAGGAAGATTCCACAAGACTTGGCGATCAAGACAAGGATTTCTCCCCACCGGCGTATTCGGCTAGGACTCTTGTTAACCTAGGCCTCTGGTGCATTATATAAACCAGGGCCAGGCTAGTCGATAGATCATATATACATACAATCATACCATAGGCTAGCTTCTAGGGTTTAGCCTCTCTGATCTCGTGGTAGATCAACTCTTGTACTACCCATATCATCAATATTAATCAAACAGGACATAGGGTTTTACCTCCATCAAGAGGGCCCGAACCTGGGTAAAACATCGTGTCCCCTGCCTCCTGTTACCATCGATCCTAGACGCACAGTTCGCGACCCCCTACCCGAGATCCGCCGGTTTTGACACCGACATTGGTGCTTTCATTGAGAGTTCCGCTGTGTGATCGACAAAAGGATCGATGGCTCGCCTGCAGATCAACTGCGACTTCGGCATCTTCGTCACCAGCTCGACTGGTCACCTTGGTTCGACCAAGAATTGCACCCCGTGTTCGGATCACCATGTTCGGACAAGGGCCTTAATCAAACATCAACTCCGATCTCTATCAAGAAAACGGAGGAATCATCTATGGAGCTCGGGGGCTCAACGTCAACATTGCCCTCAAGTGACCATGCTGTTTTTTTACAGCGAACTCGTATCTGCCGCCACCACCTCCTCGAGTACCTCTTTGAAGATCGCTTTGGTGGAATTGTGAGGAATTGAGTCTATAACAACCTTGGAAAATTTTGTCGAGTTCCGATGGAGGAATCTCTGGCAATCCACGATATACCGGAGCCCTTTCAAATCTAGACGGGAATTTGGATGAGTTTAGGGCGTGGTGTCCAGCTTCTCGCTTGGACTCCCTTTGGAAGATCCAACCGTTGATCGGCTGCGGAATTCCTATATCTACCACCTCTCAAAATTTGAGCTCGATCCGACCGTCCAAACTCCGGGAACCTTTCGATTAGTGTATCACTTTTCGGATCTGTTTTCTGCGCGAAAACGAATCCGACTCGAGTTCATCTTTTTTATGAACGGGATTTCGGACATCCCTTTTGAAGGAAGTTTTGTACGGGGTATTGTGTTTTGTTCCCGAAAACATCCCACTAACTTTAACATCTTTTGAACATGATCTTCAACATCATGCTGGTGTCAAACCAGTCCGGCAATATTACTCCACGGCGGCCGACCTGCGCTAGACACGGCGTCACTTTGTTGAGCCGAGCTCAACTTTTTCGGATCATCATCTCGGCAAGCCGAACAAGAGTCCGGCATCGCGAAGGATAAATTATCATCAACATCGCCGCCCCACGGATTACACGGAGCGGGCATATACCGGCATCGCCGCACGGTCGTTTCATCAAGCCGGCATCGACCACATCACGACCTGCATCGACAGGGCCGCACTATTGCTTCTTCAAGCTGGTGTCGATCACGCCGACCTACTTTGACTCATCGGCGGGAGCTTCTCCATCTCTTCATCAACCTACTTCGGACACTTCGGCGTCACTAGCCGACCAACTCTGTCACGTTAGCTAGGCCGAGGGCTTTGCCTCGGCGAGTCAACCTTTACCAGCATTACCATGCCGTCGTTTTATCGCCCATCAGGCAATGGGTGTGCGGAGCGAGTCCCAATTTTGGGAATCACCTTTCTTCGGATTGCTACAACAAATAAACCAGGTGCTATTAATCCCAGTATTTTTTGCTTGTTTGGGTTCATTTTTCCCAACGAAATAGAGAAAATTCCTTATTTGACACTATCTTAAAATCTGTTTCCTTATTTGACACTGGAAAAGTTTTTCTTCCCTATTTGACACAAGTTCTAAATTTTATTCCCTATATGACATTTCCGTCCATTCTGAGCCTAAATGACACATGAAAAGACTCTTTTGCCCCTCATGTGGTATGTGTGTGAGGGGCAATAGCGCACGCATGCAGCATCAGTGCGAGGGCAAGAGAACACACGCAGCAACACATACACATGTACCAACACACACACACGCGCACACACACGCAACAACACGCACGCGCACGTGCACACACACACACGCAACAACATGCACGCGCACGTGCACACACACACGCGCACACACATGCAGCAACACACATGCACACGCACACACGCAGCAACACACACGCACGCAGCACACACACACATACACACACACACGCAGCAGCAGCACACACACAGGTAGCATATAGGCACGCAACAGCACACACACGCGCGCGCACGTTCACACGCAGTAGCAAACACACACTGTAGCACACATGCACACACACATGCAGCTGTAGCACACATGTGCGCATGCACCCACACATGCAACAGCACACACGTGCGCGCACACACATACGACATGAGGGGCAAAATCGTCTTTAAAGGTGTCATTTAGGCTCAAAATGGACAGAAGTGTCGTATAGGGAATAAAATTTAGGACTAGTGTCAAATAGGGAAGAATAACTTTTCCAGTGTCAAATAAGGTACCAGATTTTAAGAGAGTGTCAAATAAGGAATTTTTTCAATGAATTATTACTCTGGTTTGTCCATGATATGTACACAGGTCTATCAATGGTGACCGCATTAACGACGGTCGCGTGGTGGTTCGATCAGTTTCCGTACATAGTCCGGCGAACGCTGCTGCCACCCTGCATCGACATTGACTTCGGCGCCAGGCCATATTTCTTCTATTCCTCACTTTGCATAAATTTTTTATTATGCAACATTTTTTTAATTATCATTATTACTATTATCTCTGGTTTGCACTATTTTTTGTGCACAGGAAAATGATCCGGGGATTTCGGCGTCACTCTGCCGGTCCGCATTGACCATGCTATGTCACCACTTCGTCGTGTCGAGCTCTCCGCTCCGCCACCTCGGGACCGGCTTGGGGGATGGAACCTTGTACCGCATCAAGGTCGGACCGCGTCATCAATGTCGAACACATTAACCAGCTAAGTCGCTTTCATGCTCAAAGTTTTAATTTTTAACTTGTGTTCGGTTCGACCAAGCATTATACTTTTTTGGAGAAAAGTTGCTTGTAAAATTTTTTCGTTGTCCAAACTTTGTTTGTGACACACAAATTCAAGGACCCAATTAACTTGGGGGCTTTCTTTATGAAGCTTTTCCTCTTGCATATGATTATACTTGTACGGCTTCGTTCCTTGTTCGTGTATTATGCCACAATATGCACCATATTGACTTAAGCGATTTGCATGTTGGGTTGCCTCGCTCCTGTGTTTACCCCTACGTTCCCGATTGTTCGGCTAGGGAGTAAAGGGAGCACCTATGCGATTGTCATGATCGGGTCACCCGAGCCGGACCTCAGACTGGGTGAAGCCGAAATCTAGCACTCTTATAGTTTTCAATGACGGTCGGCACACAACGGAACTCATGAGTACAAAAAATCTATTGCACAAGTCTCATAATAACAATGAGCACCGAAGAAAGGTATTGGTGGGGGTACTATTTTCTTCGAAGATGCTTCTTACACTTTGCGGTAATATAGCATAAGTTCCCTGAGCGCGCTTTGTCTGTTACAGCTTTATGGCCCGATTGCCTGGTTATTGGAAACACCGTCGATATTCTCGACAGATGGAGCACATAACACTTTTCGGTCCTTGACCGCAGAGGGAGAAGCCGACGGTCGGTCAAGACGCGTTTAAAGTTTGGTTGAACATAGATATGATATAAGTACTTCGGTACATGAAATCATTCTTTTACCCAAGTCATTTGGGGGGCTCTTAAGTTTATTTGAGCCGTTTTACAATAAGTGTTCTTCTTCTTAGTCGTTGCAAAGTTTTATTATTATTATTATTATTATTATTATTATTATTATTATTATTATTATTATTATTTATCACTCCTTTTTTCGACACAAGTGTGTGGTCACTAGCCGGGGAGCCTAATTTCTCTCTCAAGGCCGCTAGAGTTTAGTTTGCTAAACTGGCCTAATGAGAAGTACTCCGCCTTCGGGGTAGGAGGTTGAAGCCGTAGGCTGACCCGCTTGAAGTCTTGAGATAGGATGTGTCATATTAAAGCGCGACAGAAGCACTCGTTATTTCTAAGACCAATTTTCGGATTGGCACCGAACACTTGATCTTGTTCGTACGTCAAGTTTTTACTGACGTTTGTTTTGGTTTTCCAAGCTTATGGCACTTTTAAACTATTCGTGTGTTTCCAGCACAAGTCTCACAGTGCAATGCCGGACACCTTTATATATTCGGCAAAAACATTCTCGGATCTCACTATATATGCATTGGTTTCGAATTGTGTCTTCGGTCAATAGTTGGGTTGCCCGGCTCCTGTGCTTGCCTCCTACGTTCCGCTTTGTTTGGCTAGGTTTGCAAAGGGAGAACCACTGCGATTGTGCTTCCAGCTCACATGGTTAAGCACCTCAGTGGAGAAAGCCGAAAGCTGACTGTCACAATAACCGTAAACTGGTTAGCAATCCGATGACGGTGTTAAAGGACTAGCCATTCATAACATTGGCCGAAGTGTTTACGGCTTGACCTCGACTATCGTCGAACACTACCGGGGGCTATTAACTGGCCTCCCAAATTAAATCCTCAATATTTTGCTCTTACATTAGAGTTGAGGTTTCATGATCATGCTTAGCATTACAACCCAAAGAAAGGAACCGATAGCGGGACTATTTTCTTTGGAAGACATTTCTTATGTTAAACAATAATATAACATATCTCTCTGCGTACCTTTGTTTATAAAACTGTATGGCCAGATTGCCTTGTTTGTCGTAAATCTTTGCCCTCTTAAAGGATTTAAAAAGTAGGACAAACACTCCCCAGCTTCTGGCCGAGGAGGTTGAAGCTGGTGGTCGGTTAACAATATTTTGTACAATGCGTATCCGAGCATTAATGACATAAAGTACTTGGATACATAGAGTCATTACACATAATTTGTGATTTTACTATGGATATCAATCCTTAATTCGGCCACCCGTGCCCGCATTAAGGCTCAGGGGCTACTGGGCTTCGGGCTTATTATTTACAAATATTAAAGGGGCACATCGATCCCCTGATCTGGTGTTGCCACCCGACCAGTGTCTCGGGGGCTACTGCATTGCCTGTTCAATGCAGAAAATTTTAAGTGCAATACAGTTGCCGAGGAGATTTTGATCCTCAGGTTGGTCGTCCGCACCCAACCTGAGTCTCGAAGACTAAGCACGCCGCTTTTTGTGTCCCGAAGTATCTGCCGAGCTAGGACTTGATCCTCAGGACGATTTTGCAAATCAACCTGAGTCTCAGCAGCTACTGGGATCAGCGGTCTTACGTCATCCTTCAGGTGCATCTCGGGTTTTAGACCGATACACACCTTGAGGTCTACTGGCCATATATCTCGGCAGAGAATAAATTGCAATAATAAAAAATATTGACAAAAAATTGGCCCACAGTCGGGGTGGTGCACCACCTCGGAAGCAGTCCGGCATAAAGCTCGGGCATTAGTGGCTGGCTCCATAGAGGGCATTTCTGGCATTAAGCTCGGCTAAACTCCTTCAAACTTCTTCGAACCAAGGTGATTTACGACACCTCGGATATAGTCCGGTGTTGGAGATCGGATACATAGTCCGGCGTTGGAGCTCGGATACATAGTCCGGTGTTGGAGCTCGGATACATTCGGGCGTTAGAGCTGGGAAGCGGTCCGGCGTTGGTGCTTGGCTGCAAAAGATACCTCAAATGCAGTCCGGCGTTGGAGCTCGGACGCAAGAGGACGCTGACGCCCGGGAACAATTTCAAACTCGAGGTGTGGCATAAAAATAACAAGGCATTGATAAAGGCCAGAAACTTAAAGGGGCTCCTCGGATACCCGATGTATAAACTTGTCGAATTCATTTCGGTGATCCTCAAGATCGAAGATGAGAAGATTTGTTGAACCAGTTTTCAAGACCGACGACCGAAGATGAAGAACAGTTCGGAAGAATCGAGGAGCGTCCCTAACTTGAAGACCGGTTCAGGGGGCTACTCTAGACTAGGGGGTACTCAACACATCATCTCCCGATCTGATAGATTGGGCGAGGACCCCCGTGGCCGTATACTCATGGGCCAGTTCGGACAACTGCCGCATACAAGGAAGATTCCACAAGACTTGGCGATCAAGACAAGGACTTCTCCCCACCGGCATATTCGGCTAGGACTCTTGTTAACCTAGGCCTCTGGTGCATTATATAAACCAGGGCCAGGCTAGTCGATAGATCATATATACATACAATCATACCATAGGCTAGCTTCTAGGGTTTAGCCTCTCTGATCTCATGGTAGATCAACTCTTGTACTACCCATATCATCAATATTAATCAAGCAGGACGTAGGGTTTTACCTCCATCAACAGGTCCTGAGCCTGGGTAAAACATCATGTCCCCTGCCTCCTGTTACCATCGATCCTAGATCCATAGTTCGGGACCCCCTACCCGAGATCCGCCGGTTTTGACACCGACAATCATCCTTTCCTCACTTGGGACAATGCTCTAATAATGATGATCATCACACTTTTATTTACTTATAACTCAAAAATTACAACTCGATACTAAAACAAAATATGACTCTATGTGAATGCCTCCGGTGGTGTACCAGGATGTGCAATGAATCAAGAGCGACATGTATGAAATAATTATGAATGTGGCTTTGCCACAAATACGATGTCAACTACATGATCATGCAAAGCAATATGACAATGATGAAGCATGTCATAATAAACGGAATGGTGGTAAGTTGCATGGCAATATATCTCGGAATGGCTATGGAAATGCCATAATAGGTAGGTATGGTGGATGTTTTGAGGAAAGTATATGGTGGGTTTATGGTATCGGTGAAAGTTGCACGATACTAGAGAGGCTAGCAATGGTGGAAGGGTGAGAGTGCGTATAATCCATGGACTCAACATTAGTCATAAAGAACTCACATACTTATTGCAAAAATCTATTAGTTACCAAAACAAAGTACTACACGCATGCTCCTAGGGGATATATTTGTAGGAAAAGACCATCGCTCGTCCCCGACCACCACTCACAAAGAAGACAATCAATAAATAAATCATGCTCCGACTTCATCACATAACGGTTCACCATACGTGCATGCTACGAGAATCAAATTTTAACACAAGTATTTCTCAAATTCACAACTACTCAACTAGCATGACTCTAATATCACCATCTTCATATCTCAAAACAATCATCAAGTATCAAACTTCTCATAGTATTCAATGCACTTTTTATGATAGTTTTTATTATACCCATCCTGGATGCCTATCATATTAGGACTAATTTTATAACCAAAGAAAATTACCATGCTGTTCTGAAGGACTCTCAAAATAATATATAAAATAAAACCACCATCGTGCTCTAAAAAGATATAAGTGAAGCACTAGAGCAAAATTATCTAGCTCAAAAGATATAAGTGAAGCGCATAGAGTATTCTAATAAATTTCGATTCATGTGTGTCTCTCCCAAAAGGTGTGTTCAGCAAGTATGATTGTGGTAAACTAAAAAGCAAAGACTCAAATCATACAAGACGCTCCAAGCAAAACACATATCATGTGGTGAATAAAAATATAGCATCAAGTAAAGTTACCGATGGACGAAGACGAAAGAGGGGATGCCTTCCAGGGCATCCCCAAGCTTAGGCTTTTGGTTTTCCTTGAATTTTACCTTGGGCTGCCTTGGGCATCCCAAAGCTTAGGCTCTTGCCAATCCTTATTCCATAATCTGTTAAATCTTTACCCAAAACTTGAAAACTTCACAACACAAAACTCAACAGAGAATCTCATAAGCTCCGTTAGTATAAGAAAACAAACCACCACTTAAGGTACTGTAATGAACTCATTATTTATTTATATTGGTGTTAAACCTACTGTATTCCAACTTCTCTATGGTTCATACCCCCTGATACTAGCCATAGATTCATCAAAATAAGCAAACAACACATGAAAAACAGAATCTGTCAAAAACAGAACTGTCTGTAGTAATCTGTAGGTTTCGAATACTTCTGTAACCCCAAAAATTCTGAAATAAATTGGTGGATGTGAGGAATTTGTGTATTAATCATTTGCAAAAATAATAAACCTAATATCAGTCTCCAGTAAAAAATGGCAGCAAATCTCGTGAGTGCTAAAGTTTCTGTTTTTACAGCAAGATCGTAAAAACTTCCCCCAAGTCTTCCCAAAGGTTCTACTTGGCACAAACACTAATTAAAAGCATAAAGCCACATATAAAAAGAATCTAGATGAATTATTTATTACTAAACAGAACCAAAAAGAAAGAACCAAAAATAAAATTGGGTTGCCTCCCAACAAGCGCTTTCGTTTAACGCCCCTAGCTAGGCATTGACAATTTCAATGATGCTCACATGAAAGACAAGAATTGAAGCACAAAGAGGGAATCTTGAAACACGTGACAAACACATCTAAGTCTAACATAATTCCTATGCATAGGCATATTATAGGCAAATAAATTATCATAGCAAGCAAAAACTAGCATAGGCAAGGAAGAAGAAAGAAACAATAGCAATCTCAACATAATGAGAGGTAATTTAGTAACATGAAAATTTCTACAATCATATTTTTCTCTCTCATAATAATTACATGTGGGATCACAAGAAAATTCAACAAAATATCTATCACACAAAATATTTTCAACACGATCCACATGCATGCAAAGTTGACACTCTTCCAAAATAGTGGGATTAACATTAACTAAAGTCATGACCTCTCCAAACCCACTTTTATCAAAAAATTCATAATATTGAACATTCTCCAAATATGTGGGATCTAAAATTGACACTCTTCCAAACCCAATTTCAATAATATTGTAAACACTATTGTCAATCTCATATTCTTCATGGGGCTTAAATAAATTTTCAAGATCAAAAGAAGAATCACCCCAATCATGATCATTGCAACAAGTAGTAGATATAGCAAAACTAGCATCCCCAAGCTTAGGGTATTGAATATTATTAGCACAATTGACATCAATAGAATTTATAGTAAAATCATTGCAATCTTGCTTTTGATTCAAGGAACTATCAAGTATGGGTGCAATAGCAATAATCTCATGTTTAACATAAGGAACTGTAGCAAATTCATCTCCATAAATATTGGCATCATGGCTATAAGAATGGCAAGCATCATGTTCATCAAGGCATATCATTATTTTCTTCCAAAGCAATGGTCATTCTCTCAATAAATTTCTTAACATAGGCATTGTGAGCATAGTTTCCATAGCAATATTTAAGTATGTCAGAATTTTCAGATTTGTAGAGAGTAATCTCATACTTTTCAATCAAAGAAGCAACTTCATGAGCACCCTTAAAAATGACAAATTCTTCAATTTTCTCGATATCATAATAACTATAAACACCCTTTCCATAAGAAGATAAGATTTCATTATCATTAAACTCACATAGGTAGGGAAGGTGTTTTTTAGGGTTCCTAAAGCACCAAGTAAAGTCATAAATTTCACAAAGATTCCAAGCATAGCATAGAAAACTATTTATTTGATACCATAAGAGCTTCCCCTTTTCAGACAAACGATGACGCACAAAATGATCATGCTCATCTAAAGATTTCCCATCAACTAGGCTAGTTGGGGTTTCAGCGCGAGCGCATAAGGATCAAAGATGATCCAAGTAGAACACTTTAAGTGGATCCATTTCAATAGATTTTTAGCAAGCAAATATGCAAGCAAATAAAAGGCACATGGAAACACAAACAAAAAGACATACGGAAAGAAGGCGAAGAAAAGGCAAAGGTTTTTGAAAATCATTTTAGAAGTGGGGGAGAGGAAAACAAGAGGCAAATGGCAAATAATGTAATGCGAGGGATAAGAGTTTGTGATGGGTACTTGGTATGTCTTGACTTGTGCGTAGATCTCCCCGGCAATGGTGCCAGAAATGGCTAGTTGCTGAGAGATCAAATCTTGACTTGACTTGGTGCAACCTTCTCGGCAACGGTGCCAGAAATCCTTCTTGCTACCTCTTGAGCACTGCGTTGGTTTTCCCTTGAAGAGGAAAGGGTGATGCATCAAAGTAGCGTAAGTATTTCCCTCAGTTTTTTAGAACCAAGGTATCAATCCAGTAGGAGACTACACGCAAGTCACCTCGCACCTACACAAACAAATAAGAACCTTGCAACCAACGTGATAAAGGGGTTGTCAATCCCTTCACGGCCACTTGCAAAAGTGATATCTGATAGAGATAATAAGATAAATATTTTTGGTATTTTTATGATATAGATTGAAAGCAAAGATTGCAAAGTAAAATTGATTGGAAACTTATATGATGGAAAATACACCTGGGGGCCATAGGTTTCACTAGTGGCTTCTCTCAAGATGCATAAGTATTACGGTGGGTAAACAAATTACTGTTGAGCAATTGATAAAAAAGTGCATAATTATGAGAATATCAAGGCATGATCATGTATATAGGCATCACGTCCGCGACAAGTAGACCAAAACGATTCTGCATCTACTACTATTACTCCACACATCGACCGCTATCTAGCATGCACCTAGAGTATTAAGTTCATAATAACAGAGTAAACCATTAGGCAAGATGGCATGATGTAAAGGGATAAACTCAAGCAATATGATATAAACCCCATCTTTTATCCTCGATGGCAACAGTACAATACGTGCCTTGCTGCCCCTGATACGTCTCCAACGTATCTATAATTTTTGATTGCTCCATGCTATATTATCTACTGTTTTGAATGTTTATGGGCTTTATTATCCACTTTTATATCATTTTTTGGGACTAACCTATTAACCCAGAGCCCAGTGCCAGCTTCTGTTTTTACCCTGTTTTAGGGTTTCGAAGAAAAGGAAAATCAAACGGAGTCCAATTGACCTGAAACTTCACGGAACTCATTTTTGGAAGGAAAGAAGCCCAGAAGACTTGGAGAGCACGTCGGGGGACCTACGAGGAGGCCACAAGGCAGGGGGGCGCACCCACCCACTAGGCGTGCCCTCCACCCTCGTGGGCCCCTTGTGGCCCCCCTGACGTACTTCTTCCGCCTATATATCTCCATATACCCTAAAAACATCCGTGAGCACAATAGATCGGGAGTTCCGCCGCCAGAAGCCTCCGTAGCCACCGAAAACCAATCTAGACCCGTTCCGGCACCCTGCCGGAGGGGGCAATCCTTCTCCGGTGGCCATCTTCATCATCCTAGTGCTCTCCATGACGAGGAGGGAGTAGTTCTCCCTCGGGGCTGAGGGTATGTACCAGTAGCTATGTGTTTGATCTCTCTCTCTCTCTCTCTCGTGTTGTTGAGATGATACGATCTTAATGTATCGCGAGCTTTGCTATTATAGTTGGATCCTATGATGTTTCTTCCCCCTCTACTCTCTTGTAATGAATTGATTTTCCCCTTTGAAGTTATCTTATCGGATTGAGTCTTTAAAGATTTGAGAACACTTGATGTATGTCTTGCCGTGTGTATCTGTGGTGACAATGCGATATCATGTGATTCACTTGATGTATGTTTTGGTGATCAACTTGTGGGTTCCGCCCATGAACCTATGCATAGGGGTTGGCGCATGTTTTCATCGTGATTCTCTGGTAGAAACTTTGGGGCACTCTTTGAGGTCCTTTGTGTTGGTTGAATAGATGAATCTGAGATTGTGTGACGCATATCGTATAATCATACCCACGGATACTTGAGGTGACATTGGAGTATCTAGGTGACATTAGGGTTTGGGTTGATTTGTGTCTTAAGGTGTTATTCGAGTATGAACTCTAGGGTTGTTTGTGACACTTAGAGGAATAGCCCAACGGATTGATTGGAAAGAATAACTTTGAGGTGGTTTCGTACCCTACCATAATCTCTTCATTCATTCTCCGCTATTAGTGACTTTGGAGTGACTCTTTGTTGCATGTTTAGGGATAGTTATGTGATCCAATTATGTTAGTATTGTTGAGGGAACTTACACTAGAGAAAGTATGAACCCTAGGCCGTATTTCCTATCATTGCAATACCGTTTACGCTCACTTTTATCATTAGTTACCTTGTTGTTTTTATAATTTCAGATTGCAAAAACCTTTATCTACTATCCATATACCACTTGTATCACCATCTCTTCGCCGAACTAGTGGACCTATACAATTTACATTGTATTGGGTGTGTTGGGGACACAAGAGACTCTTTGTTATTTGGTTGCAGGGTTGCTTGAGAGAGACCATCTTCATCCTACGCCTCCTACGGATTGATAAACCTTAGGTCATCCACTTGAGGGAAATTTGCTACTGTCCTACAAACCTCTGCAGTTGGAGGCCCAACAACGTCTACAACAAGAAGGTTGTGTAGTAGACATTAGCCCCTGCTGTCACTGGGAAAGGACACTTCAAGATTGAACCCAAAGCTAAGCACTTCTCCCATTGCAAGAAAGATCAATCTAGTAGGCCAAACCAAACTGATAATTCGAAGAGACTTGCAAAGATAACAAATCATACATAAAAGATTTCAGAGAAGAATCAAATATTGTTCATAGATAATCTTGATCATAAACCCACAATTCATCGGATCTGTACAAACACACCGCAAAAAGAATTATATCGAATAGATCTCCAAGAAGATCGAGGAGAACTTTGTATTGAGATCCAAAGAGAGAGAAGAAGCCATCTAGCTAATAACTATGGACCCGAAGGTCTGTGGTAAACTACTCACACATCATCAGAGAGGCTATGGTGTTGATGTAGAAGCCCTCCATGATCGATTCCCCCTCCAGCGGAGCTCTGGAAAAGGCCCCAAGATGGGATCTCTTGGTTACAGAAGGTTGCGGCGGTGAAAATAGGGTTTTGTGGTGCTCCTGGATGTTTTCGGGGTATATGGGTATATATAGGAGGAAGAAGTACGTCGGTGGAGCTGCGAGGGGCCCATGAGGGTGGGGGCACGCCCCCTGCCTCGTGGCCTCTCGCTTTTTTCTTGTCGGCCACTCTAAGTCACCTGGATCACGTTTGTTCCAAAAATAACTCTCCCGAAGGTTTCATGCCATTTGGATTCCGTCTGATATTCCTTTTCTGCAAAACACTGAAATAGGCAAAAAACACAATTTGCACTGGGCCTTTGGTTAGTAGGTTAATCCCAAAAATAATATAAAATGGTAAATTAAAGCCCATTAAACATCCAAAACAGATAATATAATAGCATGGAACAATCAAAAATTATAGATACATTGGAGATGTATCATATACCTATGATACACAAGGAAGCGTTGATGGGCCCTGGCTCCAGATTGGCTAAATGCCTATATAATCCGAGATAGTTTACATAAATGATTCAAGATTTAAATCTTGATAAACCCTCCGAAAGACTTGGAGTCTAACGGATTGTAACGGGACTAAAAACTGATACGGATAAAAATGTTTTATCCATTATGCTCGACTTGTTGCAATAACAAGTTCACGGAGTAGACTACAATGAGATTTTCTCACCGTAGCAATGCTTAAAATCGGTTTGGGTTAAACTAGCAATTAGTACATATTTCAAAACGTGAGATGTGTCACATGGATGAAAAAAGAATTTCCATGAAATGGAAATACAACCTAGGACATGTATGTGATACAATCCAAAGTATTTTGTCGGTCTAGAGGATGCTAGTAAGTATGCTAGCTTCAGAGTTCCGACAATGGACAGAAGAGAGCAAAATGGAGTTGGAATCTTCATTTTTGATGGAATGGTCAAAGGGGTTTCGCTTCATCAATGGGTAACGAAGATGCTTGTGGTTTCAAGAAATTAAGTGGGAGCATAATAATATTTCTAAAAACCTTGTGTGCTTGACACATTGTTAATTGAAAATAAATTTCTTGACATGTATTTGGACTTCATTTTAAAATAGTTTTTTGATGAAGTGCTTGGGCTAAATAGCCTTGATATTAGGCATAATGATCTATGGAGATAGATTTACCTAATAGGGCTGAGCAAAAATACGTATTGACAAGATGCTAAAACCATTTAGCACTAAGAACGACAAGGAATGATTCTTGCCGAAGTCGCATGGAAAGAGTTTTTGCAAGAATCGATGTCCCAAAACACTAATGAGCAAAATACATGATGGAGATTCCACACACTCCTGTGTTTGGATTAATAATGTATTCCATGGTATGTAAAACAACCAGATATGTCCAATACTCCCAAGTTGTTGCGAGTATAGATACCAAAGTGATAAAAGTACTGATCAAGGGACAACAGTGAAACAGGATCATTGAGTACTAAAGTAGCACTGATGACAAGTGAAGATCATGAAGAGTTTGTTGTAAAAGGTTACATCGATACAATCTTCATCATTTCTCCATGAGATTTTCGATTTAAATTGAGAGTTTTGTGTAACACAATATGGTGGTGGAGTTAGTTGGAAGTTGTTCCAAACAAGTTACTGTGGCAAATTCTATAACAGAGGAAAAGTATGTTGCCGCTTTAGAAGTGACAAAGACAAAGATGTTGAATCATATAGTTCATTCATGAACTTAGTATGGTTCCAAGAAGGCTTTGGTCAATGGGACACTATTGCATATAGTTGCTCCATAACTCAGTCTGAGGAATCAGGTTTCGACCAATGATTCAAATATATACAACGCCAAGTCCGCACAAAATACGAATTTTGTGAAAGCGTGAAAATGCAAGGATATGCAGATATACACACGGAGCTGAAGTTGTCAGATCCGATGGACATCAGGCTATACCACATACGAAGCATTTTTTACATCGGTATGCCATAGGTGTAAAGTGCATTAGCATTAACTAGATTATTAACTCTAGTGCAAGTGGGAGTCTATAGGAGATATGCCCTAGAGGCAATAATAGATGATATTATTTATCTTCAAGTTCATAATTATGTTTATGTTCCATGCTATAACTGCAATGATTCTCGAGTCTGCAATATCCACGAGGCTCGGAGGGAAACTTATGTGCATGTGTGGTATACTAAATGGTAAAATGTATTCCTAGTCTTGCCTCTAAGAATGGCTCATGTATTGCATGATGATCCTGTTTTCCTGATCATGGGAATGTCTATGCTGGCAATTTTGAGGGCACCATGTTGGTAGAACACTTGTGTTGAATCGACCCATATTGATGTTATGCTATGAGATTCTTTTCGTCACAAGTTTATGGTTAATATCACAGAGATAGTTAATATTTGCACAATTCCTTAGACATTGAGAGTATCGAGTTCCTTCGTGGTTGCTTCGTGAACTTTGGGGTTTGTTAAATGTCAACCGTAACTGGGTGGCTATTACGGCAGCTTACGGGTTCACGGAAAAGTATGGCAAGTAACAAGATAGCTCAAGATCGGGATTTGCTCCTCTGACGATAGAGAGATATTCTCGGGCCCTCTCAGTGTTACGGTATCCATAATCGTCTGGCCAGACACCTTGTGATTTGATCACTGGGATGCCGGAACACGGAAACGAGAAAATATAACAAAACCGGTAACGAGGTAACTTGCATGGTGGACAAATTGTTTGTCCATGAGGATGCAATAAATCACACCTCGGGTGTTTGTGACATATCGCGAAGCAACAGGAATAGCTCACTGCAACTGGAGGTTCACTCGAATATTTATTCGTGTGGGTATAGGGGTCAATATGGGTGTCCATGGCTCCAATGTTGATCATTGAATGGAAGGGGTTCCGGGTCATGTGTATACTTCACCGAACGTATAGGGTCACACGCTCATGTATCTACTGAATACTAGACAGGGAGTCTGAGAGAAAATCACCGAAAAGGTTTCGGACACCGGAAAAGTTCCGCAGAGAGAGGTCATCGGATGAGTTTAGGTGAAACCAAAAAGTTGTTTCGGGATATACTATTAAGTCAAATTGGTTTCGGCACATGCCTCATAATTCTTGGAGGGTGGCGGAGTCATTCTGGAAACTTTCTGGAATTTTCTAGGATAAAAGTTGGAAATGCTCCGGAGCTGCCGGAACCACTTCAGATGCTTTTCACAGATGAAAATAACTTATCCATAATTGTTTTCGAATGTGTTGAAAATTATTTTAGTGGGTACTGGAAATGTTCTAAGCCCACATAAATATTTTCAGTTCGAACGGACGCTGAAAAATGTCGTCATGAGTAGTGAAAGTGTTTTTGGGATATTTATGCAAAGCCACATTTTGGGGCTTTTCCCAAAAGGCTTCTAGAAGGACTTGGGGATCAAGGAACCCCCTTTTGGGGGGGCCCATGAAGGAAGGACGTTGGAGGGTGCAGCTCCTCCATGGGGCTCCACTGTCATCCCTTTATGCCCTTTATGTGTGACATAAAGTGTGGGCATTTTGGGTTTTTCATGTGCCCCCTACCCCTTGGGTTTTCCTATAAATAGAGGTGGAGAGGCACTCTCCACACTCACTCTTTCTCACATACAAGTTCCATTGCAATGATCTGGCTTCTCTCTGCCTCCCCGCGAAATAGTTTCCTAGATACGAAAGGCTGTATGGGTTCCGGTGGAAACTAGTTCTGGACGATGAAGCCCTGCCAGATAGATGACACCGTATGTGTGCAACTCTGTAGAGAGATCGTATTTTTGGTCTTAGTTCGAGAGTGCCTCCCGAAGGCCTGTCCGTCTGACCGTCCGAGTTTCAAAGGTCCTCCCGAAGGGCTGTCAGAGTGACCGTCCGAGTCTCGAAGGTCCTCCCGAAGGGCTGTCCGAGGGGCAGATGAGGGTATACATCCTCGCGGTTGGGAGGCTGTAAATCCTAGCTACAGGGATCTGCACCGCCAATCGCCATCAACTCTACTTCCCGCTGCGCTACGAGTCGGTAACAAAAAAGATCAAACCTTGTATGCAGTCTCCATAGTGGTCCTGGGCTGGTGCGTAGGTCAGAAATTTTTGTTTTCTGCCGCGTTACCCTACAGCTATATATATGGGACTAATGGGCCAAGAGGCGCCCCCCATATGGGCTGGCCAAATTGGAGAAGGAAAGGAAAAAGGGAATAGGATCCCCCCTTCCCGCTTGTCCCTTCCTACTCCGAATAGGAATAGGAAAGGGGGCAGGCTGATACATCTCCAACGTATCTATATTTTTTTATTGTTCCATGCTATTATATTATCTATTTTGGATGTTAATGGGCTTATTTATACACTTTTATATTATTTTTGGGACTAACCTACTAACCCAAGGCCTAGTGCAAATTGCTTTTTTGCCTATTTCAGTGTTCCGCGGGAAAGGAATATCAAACGGAATCCAAACAGAATAAAACCTTCGAGAGAGTTATTTTTGGAACAAACGTGATCCAGGGGACTTGGAGTGGACGTCAAGAAAACAAGGAGGCCACGAGACAGGGGGCGCGCCCTCCACCATCGTGGGCCCCTCGTGGCTCCACCGACCTACTTCTTCCTCCTATATATATTCATATACCCCGAAAACATCCAGGAGCACCACGAAACCCTATTTCCACTGCCGCAACCTTCTGTACCCAAGAGATCCCATCTTGGGGCCATTTTCGGAGCTCTGCCAGAGGGGGAATCGATCACAGTGGCTTCTACATTAACACCATAGCCTCTCCGATGATGTGTGAGTAGTTCACCTGAGACCTTCGGGTCCATAGTTATTAGCTAGATGGCTTCTTCTCTCTCTCTTTGGATCTCAATACAATGTTCTCCTCGATCTTCTTAGAGATCTATTTGATGTAACTCTTTTTTGAGGTGTGTTTGTCGAGATCCGATGAATTGTGGGTTTATGATCAAGTTTATCTATGAACAATATTTGATTCTTCTCTGAAATCTTTTATGTATGATTGGTTATCTTTGCAAGTCTCTTCGAATTATCAGTTTGGTTTGGCCTACTAGATTGATCTTTCTTGCAATGGGAGAAGTGCTTAGCTTTGGGTTCAATCTTGCGGTGTCCTTTCCCAGTGACAGGAAGGGCAGCAAGGCACGTATTGTATTGTTGCCATCGAGGATAAAAAGACGGGGTTTATATCATATTGCTTGAGTTTATCCCTCTACATCATGTCATCTTGCCTAATGCGTTAATCTGTTCTTATGAACTTAATACTCTAGATGCATGCTGGATAGCAGTCGATATGTAGAGTAATAGTAGTACATGCAGAATCGTTTTGGTCTACTTGTCCTGGACGTGATGCCTATATACATGATCATGCATAGATATTCTCATAATTATGCACTTTTCTATCAATTGCTCGACAGTAATTTGTTCACTCACTGATAACCCACAAGTATAGGGGATCGCAATAGTTTTTGAGGGTAGAGTATTCAACCCAAATTTATTGATTCGACACAAGGGGAGCCAAAGAATATTCACAAGTATTAGCAGCTGAGTTGTCAATTCAACCACACCTGGAAACTTAATATTTGCAGCAAAGTGTTTAGTAGCAAAGTAATATGATAGTAGTGATAACGGTGGCAAAAGGTAACAATAGTAAAAGTAATGTTTTTGGTATTTTGTAGTGATGATAGCAATAGCAACGAAAAAGTAAATAAGCGAAGAACAATATATGCAAAGCTCGTAGGAAATGGATCGGTGATGGAGAATTATGTCGGATGCGGTTCATCATGTAACAGTCATAACCTAGGGTGACACAGAACAATCTCCAGTTCATTGATATAATGTAGTCATGTATTCCGAGTATAGTCATACGTGCTTATGGAAAAGAACGTGCATGACATCTTTTGTCCTACCCTCCCGTGGTAGTGGGGTCCTTATGGAAACTAAGGGATATTAAGGCCTCCTTTTAATAGAGAACCAGAACAAAGCATTAACACATAGTGAATACATGAACTCCTCAAACTACGGTCATCACTGGTAAGTATCCCGATTATTGTCATTTCGGGGTTAACGGATCATAACACATAATAGGTCACTATAGACTTGCAAGATAGGATCAAGAACACTCATATATTGATGAAAACATAATAGGTTCAGATCTGAAATCATGGCACTCGGGCCCTAGTGACAAACATTAAGCATAGCAAAGTCATAGCGACACAATCTCAGAACATAGTGGACACTAGGGATCAAACCCTAACAAAACTAACTCGATTACATGATAGATCCCATCCAACCCATCACCGTCCAGCAAGCCTACGATGGAATTACTCACGCACGGCGGTGAGCATCATGAAATTGGTGATGGAGGATGGTTGATGATGACGATGGCAACGGATTCCCCTCTCCGGAGCCCCGAACGGATTCCAGATCAGCCCTCTAGAGAGGTTTTAGGGCTTGGCGGCGGCTCCGTATCGTAAATCACGATGATTTCTTCTCTCTGATTTTTTCTCATCAAAACTCAATATATGGAGGTGGAGTTGTATTCGGAGAAGCAGCAGGGGGCCCACGAGGTAGGGGGCGCGCCCTAGGGGGGCAGGCGCGCCCCCACCCTCGTGGCAAGGTGGTGGCCCCCCTAGCCTTCATCTTTGGCAGGTATTTTTCTTATTTTCTAAAAGTGTCTCCATGAAGTTTCAGGTCACTCCGAGAATGTTTGCTCCTGCACATAAATAACACCATGGTAATTCTGCTGAAAACAACGTCAGTTCGGGTTAGTTCCATTCAAATCATGCACGTTAGAGTCCAAAATAAGGGCAAAAGTGTTTGGAAAAGTAGATACATTAGAGACGTATCAACTCCCCCAAGCTTAAAACTTTGCTTATGCTCAAGAAATTTACTTGACAAACTGAAAGTGATAAAGAAAAAACTTTTACAAACTCTGTTTGCTCTTGTTGTTGTAAATATGTAAAGCCATTATTCAAGTTTTCAGCAAAGATTATAACTAACCACATTCGCAATAATGCATAGGTCTCAAGTTACTCACGTCAATAGCATAATCAACTAGCGAGCCATAATAATAAAACTCGGATGACAACACTTGCTCAAAACAATCATAATATGATATAACAGGATGGTATCTCTCTAGCTCTTTCTGAGACCGCAAAACATAAACGCAGAGCACCTTTAAAGACCAAGGACTGACTGGACATTGTAATTCATGGTAAAAGAGATCCAGTCAAGTCATACTCAATGTAAACTAACAGTAATGAATGCAAATGACAGTGGTGCTCTCCAACTGGTGCTTTTTAATAAGAGGATGATGGCTCAGCATAAAGGTAAATAGATAGGCCCTTTGCAGAGGGAAATAGGGATTTGTAGAGGTGCCAGAGCTCGGTTTAGAAATAGAGGTGAATAATATTTTGAGCGGTATACTTTCATTTTCAACATAACAACCAAGAGATGGCGATATATTCCATGCTACACACATTATAGGCGGTTCCCAAATAGAATGGTAAAGTTTATACTCCCCCTTCCACCACAAGCATCAATCCATGGCTTGCTCGAAACAACGAGTGCCTCCAACTAACAAGAGTCCTAGGAGGAGTTTCGTTTGCATTTATTTTTATTTAGTTTGCATAAATCATGGGACTGGGCATCCCGGTGACCAGCCATTTATCTCGTGAGTGAGGAGCGGAGTCCACTCCTCTTGAGAATAACCCGCCTAACATGGAAGATACAGACAGCCCTAGTTGACACATGAGCTATTTGACCATACAAAACAGGATATTTATTTGAAGGTTTAGAGTTTGGCACATACAAATTTACTTGGAATGGCAGTTAGATACCGTATATAGGTAGGTATAGTGGACTCATGTGGAATAACTTTGGGGTTTAAGGAGTTTGGATGCACAAGCAGTATTCCCGCTTAGTACAGGTGAAGGCTAGCAAAAGACTGGGAAGCGACCAGCTAGAGAGCGACAATAGTCATGAACATGCATTAAAGTTAATCAACACTGGATGCAAGCATGAGTAGGATATAATCCACCATGAACATAAATATCGTGAAGGCTATGTTGATTTTGTTTCAACTACATGCGTGAACATGTGCCAAGTCAAGTCACTTAAATCATCCAGAGGAGGATACCACCCTATCATACCACATCATAACCATTTTAATAGCATGTTGGCACGCAAGGTAAACCATTATAACTCATAGCTAATCAAGCATGGCACAAGAAACTATGATCTCTAGTTGTCATTGCAAACATGTTTATTCATAATAGGCTGAATCAGGAACGATGAACTAATCATATTTACAAAAACAAAAGAGGTCGAGTTCATACCAGCTTTTCTCATCTCAGCCAGTCCATCATATATCATAATAATAATAGTGGAATCTGCAGGCATTCAACAAACAGGAGAAGACAAGGCAATATGGGCTCTTTTGTCAGATCAACAATAATGCATATAAGAGCCACTTCACAATTTAATTATGGTCTTCTCCTATCGACCCCCAAAGAAAAGAAAAGAAATAAAACTATTTACACGGGAAAGCTCCCAACAAGCAAAAGAAGAACATGAAATCTTTTTGGGTTTTCTTTTTAATTACTACTACAAGCATGGAAAGTAAACTAATTAAAAGCTACAACTAATTTTTTTGGTTTTTCTTAAGGTTTATTAAACACACAAGAAGAAAGCATAAAAAAGGAAAATAAACTAGCATGGATGATACAATGAAAAAGTATGAGCACCGACATCTAGCAATGAGTGTGTGAGCATAAATGTAATGTCGGTGAGAAATACGTACTCCCCCAAGCTTAGGCTTTTGGCCTAAGTTGGTCTATGGCCACGGCTAGCCTGGCAGATATCCATAATAATAGTTGGGGTCGTACTGAGAAGAAGAGGAGGAAGGCTCCGATTGCCACTGGCTGACAATCATCTCCAGATCCCACTGGTAATTAGACTATCGTGAAGGATCAAATTATGGTTCCGGCTCTGTCTCCTCGGCTGGTGCAGGGTTCCGGTTGGCGTGGATAGAGCTGTCAACGGAACAAGGTACATGCCTACAGTCAAATCAAACAAAGAAGGAGCAGGCAAGGTAATAGTCTCAGGATGATGTTTATTAAAGAACAATTGATATTTAAGCTCTCCTTCCCTATTCTTAACAATAAAATCATGTGCCACCATACTTTTATAATCTAGATAAACACGAGGCAACACTTTTTCTTCCTTCTCAGCATGCCTAATAGGTATGTTAAAATGTGCAGCTAGGCGTGTAGCATAAATGCCTCCAAAGATGGGGCCCTTGGTACGGTTCAGACTTAACCGTTTGGCAATAATGCCGCCCATACTAAAAGAGTTATCACCGTATAAACCGCGGTGCAAAATAATGATATCAGGGATACTCAGGTTTCCACAATTTCCATGACCAATTAAGCAACGACTAGCAAATAAAGCAAAGTAAGGTAAAACAAGAAAGTGTATGCTAGTGATTCGTGCATCGAAAACCTTCCTTGTTTCCCCTACAGTGATAGTATCAATAAATCCCTCCACATCATCACGATGTGGTTCTTCTGTATTGCCCTCAAAAGGGACTAAATAGATCCGACAGAAATCATAAAGTGACATCTCCTTATGCCCATCATAGAAATGAAACTCCACCGTAGGTAGTGAGTTCCTAGAATGAAAATGAAAGTTTTGCACAAAGGTATTTGTGAGCAAGAGATAATGATCGCATTGGTCATGGAGGAAAGCGGTAAGGCCTGCAGTCTGAGCCAACTCATGAAAATCTTCATAAATCCCGGCTGCTCTTAAGAAATCCTCGGAAGGCCATTCACACGCCCGAACCTCCGTGGTGCGAGGCAGCTTACACTTAGGATTCGGTGCCTTTTCCTTCGAGATTTGGCTCGATGACACTCAAAAGTCTCCTCATCATTTTCTGAAAAATTCTGAAATTTTTAGTAACTTCAAAATAAAAGTAAACCAAACTCAATAATATTGATAGCAACTACTCCTACAAGGGCCTAGGGCCTATATCATGCATCAAAACTACTTTTGACCATATAAATTTGACATGCAAGCTCAAGAACAGGGTCACCTAAGAAGCAAAAATTTGCAATGAATAAAGCACTAGAACAAAAACTAATTGGACCAATGGAGGAGTCACATACCAAGGAACAATCTCCCCGAGCAGTTTTGTGAGAGGTGCTTTGAGCAAGGAGATCGAAAATGGCAGCAAAACAAGCTTGCACTCGGGTTTGAGCTGGTTATTCATTTTTGGGGGAGGAAGAAGGAGTGTGTGGGTGAAAGGATAAGTGGAGGAGGGCCACCGTGGGCCCATGAGGCAGGGGAACGGCCCCTCCACCCTCGTGGCATGGTGGTTGACCCCCTTGTGTGTATTCAGTTCCATAAATCCTCAAATATTCTAGAAAAATCATATTTAATTTTCAGGGCATTCGGAGAACTTTTATTTTCGAGGTATTTTTATATTGCATGGATAATCAGATAACAGACATAAAAATATTTATTTATATTTTATTTAATATAAATAATAGAAAGTAAAAGTGGGGTACAGAAGGTTGTGCCTTCTAGTTTCATCCATCTCATGGTCATCAAAAGGAATCCACTAACAAGGTTGATCAAGTCTTGTTAACGAACTCATTCCGAATAACATGGAACCGGAGAAATTTCGAATAACAGTATGTTACCTCAACGGGGATATGCACATCCCCAATAATAATAATATCATATTTGTTCTTGACAGTAGGAAGAGGAAATTCAAAACCTCCGAATATAATCGATGAAATTTTACCAATAGTGTTGATATTATGAACTTGAGGTTGTTTCTTCGGAAAGTGTACCGTATGCTCATTACCATTAACATGAAAAGTGACATTGCCTTTAGTGCAATCAATAACAGCCCCTGTAGTATTCAAAAAGGGTGTTCCAAGAATAATAGACATACTATCGTCCTCAGGAATATCAAGAATAACAAAGTCCTTTAAAATAGTAACATTTGCAACTACAACAGGCACATCCTCACAAATACCAATAGGTATAACAGTTGATTTATCAACCATTTGCAAAGATATTTCAGTAGGTGTCAACTTATTCAAATCAAGTCTATGATATAAAGAGAGAGGCATAACACTAACACCAGCTCCAAGATCACATAAAGCAGTTTTAACATAGTTTCTTTTAATAGAGCATGGTATAGTGGGTACTCCTGGATCTCCAAGTTTCTTTGGTATTCCACCCTTAAAAGTATAATTAGCAAGCATGGTGGAAATTTCAGCTTCCGGTATCTTTCTTTTATTTGTAATAATATCTTTCATGTACTTAGCATAAGGATTTGTTTTGAGCATATCAGTTAATCGCATACGCAAAAAGATAGGTCTAATCATTTCGGCAAAGCGCTCAAAATCCTCATCATCATTTTTCTTGGATGGTTTGGGAGGAAAAGGCATGGGTTTCTGAACCCAAGGCTCTCTTTCTTTACCATGTTTCCTAGCAACGAAGTCTTTCTTATCATAACATTGATTCTTTGATTGTGGGTTATCAAGATCAACAGCAGGTTCAATTTTCTATATCATTATCATTACTACGTTGAGCATCATTATGAACATTATCATTAACATTACCACTAGTTTCAGGTTCATTACCAGATTGTGTTTCAGCATCAAAAATAGAAATATCATTTGGATTCTCAGGTGTTTCAACAATAGGATCACTAGAAGCATGCAAAGTCTTATCATTTTTCTTTTTCTTCCTTTTAGAAGAACTAGGTGCATCTATATTATTTCTCTAAGAATCTTGCTCAATTCTCTTAGGATGGCCTTCAGGATACAAAGGTTCCTGAGTCATTCTACCAGTTCTAGTAGCCACTCTAACAGCATAATCATTATCTTTATTGTTCAATTCATTGAGCAAATCATTTTGAGCTTTAAGTACTTGTTCTAGTTGAGTGGTAACCATAGAAGCATGTTTACTAATAAGTTTAAGTTCACCTTTGACATTAGCCATATAATCACCCAAGTGTCCAAGAATATTTGAATTATATTTCAGTTGTCTACCAAAATAAGCATTAAAGTCGTCTTGCTTAGCCATAACTTTATCAAACTCATCTAAGCATGGGCTAGCAAATTTAGTAAATGGGATTACAACTTTATCATATCTGTAGAGAGAATTTACCTTTACTACCTGCGTCGGGTTATCAAGACCATGAGTTTCTTCAATAGGTAAAGGATTTGGATTATATGTTTCTTCAATAGGCGGTAAATTAAGACCATGTATTTCTTCAATAGGAGGTAAATTCTTAACATCTTCAACTTTAATGCCCTTTTCTTTCATAGATTTCTTTGCCTCTTGCATATCTTCAGGACTGAGAAATAGAATACCCCTCTCCTACGGAGTTGGTTTAGGAATAGGTTCAGGAATTGGCTCCGGATGTGTCCAATTATTTTCATTTGTCAACATATTATTCAATAGAATTTCAGCTTCACCCGGTGTTCTTTCCCTGAAAACAGAACCAGCACAACTATCCAGGTAATCTCTGGAAGCATCGGTTAGTCCGTTATAAAAGATATCAAGTATTTCATTTTTCTTAAGAGGATGATCAGGCAAAGCATTAAGTAATTGGAGAAGCCTCCCCCAAGCTTGTGGGAGACTCTCTTCTTCAATTTGCACAAAATTATATATATCCCTTAAAGCAGCTTGTTTCTTATGAGCAGGGAAATATTTAGCAGAGACGTAATAAATCATAACCTGGGGACTACGCACACAACCAGGATCAAGAGAATTAAACCATATCTTAGCATCACCCTTTAATGAGAACAGAAATATTTTAAGGATATAAAAGTAACAAGTTCTCTCATCTTTAGTAAACAGGGTAGCTATATCATTTAGTTTAGTAAGATGTGCCACAACAGTTTCAGATTCATAACCATGAAAAAGATCAGATTCAACCAAAGTAATTATATCAGGATCAACAGAGAATTCATAATCCTTATCAGTAACAAAGATAGGTGAAGTAGCAAAAGCAGGGTCAGGTTTCATTCTATCATTTAGGGATTGCTTACTCCATTTAGCTAATAATTTTTTAAGTTCAGTTCTATTTCTGCAAGCTAAAATAGCTAAAGAAGCATCTTGATCAAAAACATAACCCTTAGGAATGGCAAGTGGTCCTTCATCATCACTTTCATCAGTATCATCAGATTCAATATTTTCAATTTCTCTAGCCCTAGCAAGTTGTTCATCAAAAAAATCACAAAGTGGCATAGTAGTGTCAGGCATAGAGGTGGTTTCATCATAACTATCATGCAGAGCAGAAGTGGCATCATCAATAACATGCGACATATCAGAACGAATAGCAGAAGCAGGTGTAGGTGTCGCAAGCTTACTCAAAATAGAAGGTGAATCAAGTGCAGAGCTAGATGGCAGTTCCTTACCTCCCCTCGTAGTTGAGGGATAGATCTTGGTTTTTGGATCTCTCAAGTTCTTCATAATGATAAGCAGATATATATCCCAAGTGACTCAAAGAATAGAGTTATGCTCCCGGCAACGGCGCCAGAAAATAGTCTTGATAACCCACAAGTATAGGGGATCGCAACAATTTTCGAGGGTAGAGTATTCAACCAAAATTTATTGATTCAACACAAGGGGAGCCAAAGGATATTCTCAAGTATTAGCAGCTGAGTTGTCAATTCAACCACACCTGGAAACTTAATATTTGCAGCAAAGTGTTTAGTAGCAAAGTAATATGATAGTAGTGATAACGGTGGCAAAAGGTAACAATAGTAAAAGTAATGTTTTTGGTATTTTGTAGTGATGATAGCAATAGCAACGGAAAAGTAAATAAGAGAAGAACAATATATGGAAAGCTCGTAGGCAATGGATCGGTGATGGAGAATTATGCCGGATGCGGTTCATCATGTAACAGTCATAACCTAGGGTGACACAGAACTAGCTCCAATTCATTGATATAATGTAGGCATGTATTCCGAGTATAGTCATACGTGCTTATGGAAAAGAACTTGCATGACATCTTTTGTCCTACCCTCCCATGGCAGCGGGGTCCTTACGGAAACTAAGGGATATTAAGGCCTCCTTTTAATAGAGAACTGGAACAAAGCATTAACACATAGTGAATACATGAACTCCTCAAACTACGGTCATCACCGATAAGTATCCCGATTATTGTCACTTCGGGGTTAACGGATCATAACACATAGTAGGTGACTATAGACTTGCAAGATAGGATCAAGAACACTCATATATTGATGAAAACATAATAGTTTCAGATCTGAAATCATGGCACTCGGGCCCTAGTGACAAGCATTAAGCATAGCAAAGTCATAGCAACATCAATCTCAGAACATAGTGGACACTAGGGATCAAACCCTAACAAAACTAACTCTATTGCATGATAGATCCCATCCAACCCATCACCGTCCAGCAAGCCTACGATGGAATTACTCACGCACGGCGGTGAGCATCATGAAATTGGTGATGGAGGATGGTTGATGATGACGATGGCGACGGATTCCCCTCTCCGGAGCCCCGAACGGACTCCAGATCAGCCCTCCCGAGAGGTTTTAGGGCTTGGCGGCGGCTCTGTATCGTAAAACGCGATGATTTCTTCTCTCTGATTTTTTTCTCATCGAAACTCAATATATGGAGGTGGAGTTGGAGTCAGAGAGGCAGCAGGGGGCCCATGAGGTAGGGGCGCGCCCTAGGGGGGCAGGCGCGCCCCCCACCCTCGTGGGAAGGTGGTGGCCCCCTGGCCTTCATCTTTGGCAGGTGTTTTTCTTATTTTCTGAAAAGTGTCTCCGTGAAGTTTCAGGTCATTCCGAGAACGTTTGCTCCTGAACATAAATAACGCCATGGTAATTCTGCTGAAAACAGTGTCATTCTGGGTTAGTTCCATTCAAATCATGCAAGTTAGAGTCCAAAACAAGGGCAAAAGTGTTTGGAAAAGTAGATATGTTGGAGTCATATCACCCACCGTAATACTTATGCTATCTTGAGAGAAGCCACTAGTGAAACATATCGCCCCCGGGTCTATTCTCCTTTATATTAATATCACATCAACAAGCTATTTCTATTACTATTTTATTTTTCAATCTTTATTTTCCAATCTATATCATAAAAATACCAAAGATATTTATCTTATTATTATTATCTCTATCAGATCTCACTCTCGTAAGTGACCGTGAAGGGATTGACAACCCCTTTATCGCGTTGGTTGCGAGGTTCTTATTTGTTTGTGTAGGTACGAGGGACTTGCGTGTAGTCTCCTACTGGATTGATACCTTGGTTCTCAAAAACTGAGGGAAATACTTATGCTACTTTGTTGCATCACCCTTTCCTCTTCAAGGGAAAACGAACGCAGTGCTTAAGAGGTAGTAGAGGCCGAATTGGGAGGACCCCAAGTAGGATTCCTCCTACTTGGGGCGCTCCCTTGGCTTCCTCTCCTCCCCTCCAACCTATATATATGTGGGGGGCACTGCTAGAACACACAACAAACATTGTTAGCCGTGTGCAGTGCCCCCCTCCACAGTTTACGCCTCCGGTCATATTCACGTAGTGCTTAGGGGAAGCCCTGCGCAGATCACTTCACCATCACCGTCACCATGTCGTCGTGCTGACGGAACTCTACCTCGACACTTTGCTGGATCAAGAGTTGGAGGGACGTCATCGAGCTGAGCGTGTGCAGAACTCGGAGGTGCCGTACATTTGGTGCTTGATCGGAACGAGAAGAAGTTTGACTACATCAACCGCGTTGTCAAACGCTTCCGCTTTCAGTCTATGAGGGTACATGGACACGCTCTCCCCCTCTCATTTCTATGCATCTCCTAGATAGATCTTGCGTGAGTGTAGGAATTTTTTAGAAATTGCATGCTACGTTCCCCAACATAGAGGGATGTCTATCTAAGTGGGAGTTCTTAATTAATATGATTAACTAAACTTTAATTTATCATGAACTTGGTACCTGATAGTTTTTGCAGGTCTATGTTGTTGTAGATCAATGGCCCGTGCTACCGTTCCCTTGAATTTTAATGCGTTCCTAGAGAAAGCTAAGTTGAAAGATGTTGGTAGCAACTACACAAACTGGGTCCGTGATACGTCTCCAACGTATCTATAATTTTTTGTTGTTCCATGCTATTATCTTATGAATATTGGATGTTTTATAATCATTTTATAGTCACTTTATATCATCTTTTTGGTACTAACCTATTGACATAGTGCCAAGTGACAGTTCTTGTTTTTTCGTGTTTTTATATTGTAGAAAATCAATATCATACGGAGTCCAAATGCCACGAAACTTTATGAAGAATTTCCATGGGCCAAAAGGAACACAACAGGCCCTGGCTACGCCTAGGGGGTGCCCCGAGGGGAGCACAACCCACCAGGGCGCGTCAGGAGGCTCAGGCGCACCCCGGTGGGTTGTGCCCACCTCGGGTGTCCCCTGGACCGCTTCTTTGTTCTATAATACCCCAAAAATACCAAAACCCTAGGGGAATCGACGAAATATTCATCCAACCGCCGCAGAGTCTAGAACCACCAGATTCAATCTAGACACCATCTCGGATGGGGTTCACCACCTCCATTGGTGCCTCTCTGATGATGCGTGAGTAGTTCTTTGTAGACCTTCGGGTCCGTAGTTAGTAGCTAGATGGCTTCATCTCTATCTCTTGATCCTCAATACAATGGTCTCTTGGAGATCCATACGATGTAAATCTTTTGCGGTGTGCTTGTTGGGATCGATGAACTTTGAGATTATGATCAGATCTATCTTTTTATATCCATGAAAGTTATTTGATTTTCTTTGATCTCTTATATGCACGATTGCTTATAGCCTCGTATTTCTTCTCCGATATTTGGGTTTTGTTTGGACAACTTGATCTATTTATCTTGCAATGGGAAGAGGTGCTTTGTAGTGGGTTCGATCTTACGGTGCTTGATCCCAGTGACAGAAAGGGAAACGACACGTATGTATCGTTGCTACTATGGATAAAACGATGGGGTCTATCTCTACATAGATAGATCTTATCTACATCATGCCATCGTTCTTATTGCATTACTCCGTTTCTCCATGAACTTAATACACTAGATGCATGCTGGATAGCGGTCGATGTGTGGAGTAATAGTAGTAGATGCAGGGAGGAGTTAGTCTACTAATCTTGGACGTGATGCCTATATAATGATCATTGCCTGGATATCATCATAATTATTTGAGGTTCTATCAATTGCCCAACAGTAATTTGTTTACCCACCATTTGCTATTTTTCTCGAGAGAAGCCATAGTGAAACCTACGACCCCCGGTTCTTCTTTCTCATATATTTGCCTTTGCGATCTATTTTTCTATTGCATTTATTTTCAGATCTATTAATCCAAAAACCCAAAAATACCTTGCTGCAATTTTTCTTTATTTATTTTATTTGGCTTTCGATCAATCAATCTACTACAAATTTATCTCACATCCGTTTGCCTATCTTGAGGCGCCGTACCCCGAAAGGGATTAACAACCCCTTTAACACGTCGGGTTGCGAGGATTTGTTATCTAAGTGCAGGGGCTGTTTACGTTGTGTTGCTTGGTTCTCCTACTGGTTCGATAACCTTGGTTTCATATCTAAGGGAAATACCTATCGCCGATGTACTGAATCATCCCTTCCTCTTCGGGGAAATACCAATGTAGCTTCAAGCGACATCAAAAGGAATTTTTGGCGCCATTGTTGGGGAGCATCTTCAACATATATCAGGTTCCTAATCACAAATCTCATCTCCTTGCAATTTACATTATTTGTCATTTGCCTCTCGTTTTCCTCTCCCCCACTTCACAAAAATTTGTCATTTTATTTGCCTCTCTTTTTCATTCGCCATTTTCTCGCCATGTCCGATCTTAGAAAAGCTAAGGGTTTTCTCCCGAGTCTTAATACTTTGGATAGCCCCTCTGTCCTCACTAAGCTCATAAACAATGATGATATGGAAGGATCTACCGGGGTGGTTAAGGAAAATCTTAACCAATATGATGAAGATGATTCCGGGATTTTTTCGTTATTTACTTGATGAATCTATGAAAGATGCTTGGGATAGGTTGTTGAGAATTCGAGCTAGCTATGTGCCCCTATACCAGATAGAGATATACTTGAAAAGTTTTTATGATGGTTTACCTTCTTCCTTCAAGCAAGTTTTAGATTATATATTTCAAAACGGTTTTCTTGAAGGGGTTGCCATTGATACTTATGAGAGTATGAAGCCATATTTGGGCACCCCGAAGGAGAAAATGTTAAATCTACCACTCTTATGTGCTTTTATCAAAATGAAAAAATTAAGGAGATGAAGGCTAGTTTAGATAAGAATTTTTGTGAGATTCTTAATCTTTCTTCTGCTATCAATGGCCATGTGCTTTCACAAAATAGAAAATTAAATGCCATTGATAGAAAACTTTCCCTTTTCTTTCCAAAGTACAAGGATGACAAAACTTAGATCCTTGCTTTGTGCCTAGCTAAGGGCGTAAAACTATAGCGCTTGAAGAAAGATTAAGCAGACTAAGGCATAGCCTAGTGGTGGGAAGGGGTTGATGCCTTCCCACCCACCCAGGTTCAAGGCATGGTACTTGCAATTTGGGTTTGTTGCACCAATTATACTGTAGGGGGTTCCCTTACAGTCTTTCTGTCAACAAAATAAAATTTATTTTTGCCTTTTGCTTCCTGTTTTTTAGTGTTAGCACAATTATGCTACTGTTATGATTGTGTTTTTTTATGTTTTAATTAGTGTTTCTGCCAAGTAAAGCCGTTAGGATCTTCTTGGGTGATAGTTGTTTGATCTTGTTGAAAAAATAGAAACTTTTACGCTCATGAAATTAATTTTCGTTTTTTATCAGAGAGTGATAAAATACCCATTCCACTTGCACTAGATCAATATACAAATTAATCAGGCCATCCTAATTTTTCAGAATTCTTGGAGTTACAGAAGTATTCAAAATAGTCAGATTGCTACATACTGTTCTGTTTTGACAGATTCTGTTTTCTTTGTGTTGTGTGCTTATTTTGATGGCTCTATGGTTTTCTTTGATGAGTTTTTGACATATAAAAGTTGGAATACAGTAGATATAATACAAAAACAAAATATGAATTGGTTTTATACAGTACTTATAGTAGTGATTTATTATTTTCTTACACTAACGGATCTCACGAAGGTTTTGTTGAGTTTTGTGTGATTGAAGTTTTCAAGTTTTGGGTTATCTTACGATGGATGAAGGAAGGATGGAAGAGCCTAAGCTTGGGGATGCCCCATCATCCCAAGCTATTATCCAAAAATGAGCAACCAACTAAGCTTGGGGATGCCCCCGAGTTGCATCCCCGCTTTCTTCCAACGATCATCGGTATTTTACTCGAAACTATATTTTTATTCATCATAAGATATGTGTTTTGCTTGGAGCGTCTTGTATGATATGGGTATTTGCTTGTTTCATTTTGTGTTTTAAGTTATCAATCATTGCTGGACACACCTATTTGAGAGAGCCAAAATTATGTCATGACTTGTTAGAATTGCTCTCTATGCTTCACTTAAATTTTTATGAGCAATGGACTTGCTCCAGTGCTTCACTTATATCTTTTTGAGCACGGTGTGCTTTAGTATTTTTAAAGAAATGCTCTCCTACTTCACTTAGATTTATTTGAGAGTTAGTAAAAATTTCAAGAAATTCTCTCTTGCTTCACTTAAATTAATTTGAGAGAAAGAAAAATTTATTATGCTCATGATCGTCACTTATATTTGTTGGAGCTTGTCAAAAGCAATACATGAAAATTAGTCCCAAAGTGATAGATATCCAAGAAGGATATAATAAAAACTTTCATGAAGATCATTGGACAAAATAAACTTGATTCTTAGTAATAGTTTTGAGATATGATGATGTGATATGTGAGTCATCTTGATGAGTAATTATGCTTTAGTAAGACTATTGGTGTTAAGACGAAAATCAATAGTCATGCAATGAAATTATATCCTACATATGGTGCATTATTCAATGTTATTTATGCTTAATGCTTTCTTATGAGATTATCTGTTTCTTAGTTGGTCGCTTCCCAATCTTTTGCTAGCCTTCATTTTGCACTAAGTATGATCACTACTTGTGCATCCAAAAACCTTTAACCTAGTTTTGCTAAATGTGTCCATTATATCTACCTATATGCGGTGTTCTTTTTCTGTTCTAAGCAAATTTGCATGTGCCATCTCTAATTTTCAAAATAAACTTCTCTTTTGTGTGTTTGTTTCGCTCGCGGAGCGGTGAGGGGTGGCTAATATTTTCCATGCTAGATGTGTTATTCTCAAGATGAGTGTTTATTCACTTATCATTGCATGAGAGTAAGGCAAAGGTATTAGGGATGCCCAGTCCCGAAATGCAAAAAAATTGAATTTACTTTATGTTGTCAAATAATAAATTCCTTGGGAAGTGTTGGTATGGAGGGCACCCGCGGATACGGTTAGCCATGGAAAGTGAAAGTATGGTGGAAAAAGGAATAAACTTTATTTTATGTTTGGGAACTGCCTATGATATATCTAGCATGGAAAGTATTGGGGACTCTAAGTCGATTTTGTTGGTGGGATGGATACACATCCCAAAATGTTTTTATCTCAAATGTGTTTGTTGGGATCGATGAACTTTGAGTTTATGGTCAGATCTATCTTTTTATATCCATGAAAGTTATTTGAGTTTCTTTGATCTCTTATATGCATGATTGCTTATAGCCTTGTATTTCTTCTCTGGTATTTGGGTTTTGTTTGGCCAACTTGATCTATTTATGTTGCAATGGGAAGAGGTGCTTTGTAGTGGGTTCAATCTTACGGTGCTTGATCCCAGTGACAAAAAGGGAAACAACACGTATGTATCGTTGCTACTAAGGATAAAATGATGGGTTCTATCTCTACATAGATAGATCTTGCCTACATCATGTCATCGTTCTTATTGCATTGCTTCGTTTCTCCATGAACTTAATACACTAGATCCATGCTGGATAGCGGTCGATGTGTGGAGTAATAGTAGTAGATGCAGGCAGGAGTCGGTCTACTAATCTTGGATGTGATGCCTATATAATGATTATTTGCCTGGATATCGTCATAATTATTTGAGGTTCTATCAATTGGCCAACAGTAATTTGTTTACCCACCATTTGCTATTTTTCTCGAGAGAAGCCACTAGTGAAACCTACGGCCGCGAAACAATGGAGCGAGCAACTGACTTGTTGGAAATAATACATATTGATGTATGCGGTCCGATGAGTGTTGAGGCTCGCATTGGGTATCGTTATTTTCTAACCTTCACAGATGATTTGAGTAGATATGGGCATATCTACTTAATGAAACATAAGTCTGAAACATTTGAAAAGTTCAAAAAAATTCAGAGTGAAGTAGAAAATCATCGTAACAAGAAAATAAAGTTTCTACGATCTGATCGTGGAGGAGAATATTTGAGTTATGAGTTTGGTCTTCATTTGAAACAATGTGGAATAGTTTCGCCACTCACGCCACCTAGAACACCACAGTGTAATGTTGTATTCGAATGTCGTAACTGTACTTTATTAGATATGGTGCGATCTATGATGTCTCTTGCTGATTTACCGCTATCATTTTGGGGTTATGCTTTAGAGACAGTTGCATTCACGTTTAATAGGGCACCATCTAAATCCGTTGAGACGACACCATATGAACTGTGGTTTGGCAAGAAACCTAAGCTGTCATTTCTTAAAGTTTGAGGTTGCGATGCTTATGTGAAAAAGCTTCAACCTGATAAGCTCGAACCCAAATCGGAGAAATGTGTCTTCATAGGATACCCAAAAGAGACAGTTGGGTACACCTTCTATCACAGATCCGAAGGCAAGATACTCGTTGCTAAGAATGGATCCTTTCTAGAGAAGGAGTTTCTCTCGAAAGAAGTGAGTGGGAGGAAAGTAGAACTTTATGAGGTAAATGTACCTTCTCCTAAATTGGAAAGTAGTTCATCACAGAAATCAGTTCCACTGATTCCTACACCAATCAGTGAGGAAGCCAATGATGATGATCATGAAACATCAGATCAAGTTACTACCGAACCTTGTAGGTCAACCAGAGTACGATCCGCACTAGAGTGGTATGGTAATCCTGTTCTGGAGGTCATGTTACTTGACCCTGACGAACCTATGAACTATGAGGAAGCGATGATGAGCCCAGATTCCGCGAAATGGATTGAGGCCCTGAAATCTGAGATGGGATCCATGTATGAGAACAAAGTATGGACTTTGGTTGACTTGCCCGATGATTGGCAAGCCATAGAGGATAAATGGATCTTCAAGAAGAAGACTGACACTGACGATAATGTTACTGTCTACAAAGCTCGACTTGTTGTGAAAGGTTTTCGACAAGTTCAAGGAGTTGACTACGATGCGACCTTCTCACCCGTAGAGATGATTAAGTCTGTCTGAATCATGCTAGAAATTGCCGCATTTAATGATTATGAAATTTGGCAAATGGATGTCAAAACTGCATTCCTTAATGGATATCTTAAAGAAGAGTTGTATATGATACAACCAGAAGGTTTTGTCGATCCTAAAGGTGCTAACAAAGTGTGCAAGCTCCAGCGATCCATTTATGGACTGGTGCAAGCCTCTCGGAGTTGGAATATACGCTTTGATAGTGTGATCAAAGCACATGGTTTTATACAGACTTTTGGAGAAGCATGTATTTACAAGAAAGTGAGTGTGAGCTCTATAGCATTTCTAATATTATATGTGGATGGCATATTGTTGAACATAAATGATACTGAATTTCTGAATAGCATAAAAGGATACTTGAATAAGAATTTTTCAATGAAAGAGCTCGGTGAAGTTACTTATATATTGGGCATCAAGATCAATAGAGATAGATCAAGAAGCTTAATTGGACTTTCACAAATCACATACCTTGATAAAGTTTTGAAAGTTCAAAATGGATCAAGCAAAGAAAGGGTTCTTGCCTGTGTTACAAGGTGTGAAGTTGAGTTAGACTCAACGCCCGACCACTGTAGAAGATAGAGAGAAAATGAAAGTCATTCCCTATGCCTCAGCCATAGGTACTATCATGTATGCAATGTTGTGTATTAGACCTGATGTGTGCCTTTCTATTAGTTTATGTGGCACCCCAGCTCAGAGCGACCGGTTTACCCTGCATTGCCAGCCCAGAGACCATGTCTTCTGGAAACACACAACATCTTGGTACAGAAAAACAACCGCTTTATTGATGCTAGAGGATCAGAGTTTATATTACAATAGATGTCGAGGCCAAGCAGCACGCATGGTGCGGCTGAACAATATGTACATTATTTAGTGAACATAAAGGGGCCTCCATCATAACAACTACGCGGCAGCGAAACAACGTCGTAGCGAAAACTCCATAGCACAGGGACACCGATGTGGACACGACCTAGACTCGAGCAGCGCTCCTTTCCAACGCGACTTTCCTGAAATCTAGCATGACACGCCAGGTCAGTACATTGAATGTACTTGCAAGCTCACAACATGCATAATCATAATGACAAACAATATCATGGTAATTAACCAGTTATTAATGCAATAATGTTCCAACATGTTGTGATCATGCTCTTGTGATAAACGTCCCTCGGGACCAACTTACCAACCGTGGTCGTTCTCGGATCACAAACAAACCACCATCGTGGTCTTGACCAGAGTAACTCGTGATCCTTACGACGATCACAACCACGACCAATATTTGGTCTCGAACATCTCAATGGCCTTTCCGCCATCATCAACAGTGCAAAGTTCATGACTTAGTGTGCAAGTTTATTAAACATTGACTCATGGTGGGACCTACTACGAGGCGTCCGTGACCATGGACTCGGCTATTGATAGATTATACACTCTGTAGAGGTAGCACACTGTACCCACACCATGGAACTCATGGCCTCAAACTCCCATTCAGGTGGACCAACGGCATTCCGACGAAACCCTTCCATTGCCATGACACTCTCCCGGCCACTCTGACCCAATCCCCAACAAGCTAGTCCTGGGTGGCCCCGTGTCTACCAAAGACACAACGACCACCGTCGTGGCCAAAACGATCCCACTCAAGGACCCGGTACCATAATCTCAACAACGGGCACACAAGGTTATGCCTACTTACCTGGCCGGGGTAAGCATGCCCATAACCTTCCCTGGTTGGAGGCACCAACCAGAGGCATGTCAATGGATCGAATCAAGGCCTTCCCACAAAGGCAAATGTGGTTGCACTGGGAAAATCGCAATTCAGCTGCACCATGACCCAGTCAATGATATATTCAAGTTGAGTTATATTCAGGTTCAAATTAAAATGAAAATGACCGGTGTCATAGCATGCCATGAAATGCAATACTACACATGCATCACATGTTAACGAAAATGACCGATGTCAACCATATTCACACTAAGCATAAGCATCAACAACTTATATTACTTTCCTGGACAGGGTAACTCTCACTTCAACAATATATTTTGCAGCAAGTATTATTATTTTCTCATGCAAGAAAATAACTTCGATTAAGTTCTCATATGAATAGAAAAAATTTACTATCATCACCAAAAGTAAATCCTAATTTCTTTACCAACCAAGTTAGGTTCAAACATTCTGTAGATGGCTAAACAAGTACTTAATAGAATATTTTATAGCAAATTTAACTATTTTATTTATGCAAGAAAATAACTTTAAGTAATTACTCATATGCATAACAAATCATTTTATCATTACCACAAGTAGGCCTTAGCCTTTGTTTACCAACTAAACTAGTTCCAAACATTCTATAAATCAAGCATAATGACTAAAAAAATACTGGACAGAATATAAATAACATAATAGTTATTTAAATACATGGATTAATCATTTCATTCAAGTAAGAAAATCATCAATATTGAAATGACACCATGAAAATGTTACTATGGCCTGCCTTAGTGCAAATGAGGTTCACAAGCCTTCTGGTGATCCTCAAGACAAGCCTCACCCTCTGAAAATAAATTTAAGCACAAGAAGAAAATATCAAGAACTCTTCTGAAAATCACTCGAAATTCTAGACAGCTCAGAAAAATCTCATTCTTGGTGAGCTGCTAGATTTATTTGCAAACAACATAATGCAAAAAGAATCAATTCATTTTGACTTATGGTTGAAGAGTTATAGCTGTTTGAAGCTCTCTGGAAATGGATTGAATTTGAATTTAAATAAAACGGACTAGGGAGTGACGTTGAAGGCGTAAAGCCTCAGGGCGCCACCACTCGTATCGCTTCGCGCGCGTACTGATTGGCTGACTAGCGGGCCCCACTAGTTAGGTGAGAACGAGGGGAGAAGGAAACAGAGGGGGTTCGTGGCTTCACCGGAGCTCTTGCCGGCGACGAGGGCTCCTTGGCCAAAACGAGAGGGACGGATCGAGAGAGGGGGTGGAGGCGCACCTACCCGTACCCATAGCATAGCTAGGGGTGGTTGGACGGTGTCGGAATCGACCTCGCAAGCGCAAGCAGAGGGCGGTGGTCTCCGGAGATGAGGAAGACAGCGAGCAGAAGCAACTTCAAGGGCTCCAGGGGGACGGGGTGGCTTCACCGGAGAGAGGCGGAGGCCCTAGAAGGATCGCCCTGGCCTGGGAGGGGCTGGAGCTACCGCGACGACCAGAGAGGATCGCCGGCGAACTCGAGCTCGAGGACGGCGGCCCGCGGCCTGCCCGGCCGGGCTATGGTTTCCTACGCGCTTGTGGGGTGTGTGGGAGTGGTGGATGGTGCTCGAGGAGGCTGGGGGCGGCTCCATTTATAGGCGAGCGGAGTGGGAGGGTTCGGGCTCTGCCGGTGGACACCTGTCCACGGCGCCCGGCGATGAGCAGCGTCAGTGAGAGGGGGAGAAGGTGACGCAGCTCACGCGACGACTGTTGGCGAATGGGGACGAGCACAGGAACGAGGAGAAGGCGACGAGCACAGTGCGCACCGCACTGTTGGGTTGGCCGGACCATGCCCTTGCTCGCTGCGGTGAGCTCCGGCGTCGGCGAGTGCCAGGGGGAGTTAATGGCGTTGAGACGAGGATGGTGGCGAAGTTTGGCATGCTCGGGCAGACGAGGGAAGCGAGCATGCACGAACAGAGCGCTCGGCGGCACCCAGAGCGCGCTGACAAACATGCTGGCATCATGGACACGCGTGGTCGCCGCGTAAACTCCTCCCTTAGGCCGACCAACGTACAAATATCATGTCTGGCTTGATGTTCGTGGTAGTTTTGAGGATTACCACGCTTTGGTTTGGCTCCAGATGCAGTAGAGAAGATTTTACACGCTAGGTAAGTTTCTGATCGGTAACTTTGAGATGTTACTGAGGTCAAATGGCTTAGAGTTGGGGGCTGTGCTTTGGAGGCTAGCCATCATCTACCAAGGTGATGATGCACAAGAAAATTCAGGCACAATGGAGCAAGTAAAATGGTCGTTGCTGTAGAAACCACCATTTCTGTCTAGAACAGAAAATATTTTCTGTAGCAAAAATATTCCGAAAAGTGATGAAATAATTTTGCTCAGGAATGTGCCCTAGGGTTCAAAGAATATTTGGGAATTTTCTCAGATTTTTGTGGGCAAGAAAAATGAGGGTTGCTTTGGAGCTCATTTAACTAGCTAGGGTTTTAGAGAAGAAAAATGAATATGTTTCATTTAAGAAAAATATTTCCAAGATTATTTTGAGGTGGATCAGAAGGAGAATGATGATTAGAGAGGGGAATGGTGCACTTGGGTGAAAGCCAAGGGTACCCAAGTGTTTAAGTCCATATGAAAAGATTCAAAAACCCCAACTTTCAAAATAAATCCAAATGAAAATCAGGGAAATAAGAGAGGGCAAAAATCAGGCTGTCACAAACCTCCCCCACTTAGAATGAATCTCGTCCTAGAGATTCGGTCCTTGGGAAAACCACTCTGGATAATGAGCCCTTAGGAATTCTTCCCGCTCCCAATTTGATTCTGACTCTGTGTGATGTTCCCACTGAACTTTGTAAAATTTTCTTACTTTACTGCGAGTTACCCTTTCCATGTGATCCAAAATTCTAAACGGTCTTTCTTCATAGGTCAAATCATTTGACAATTCTACCTCACCCATAGAAGTCCTTTTCTCAGGCGGGGATATGCAACGTCTTAGTTGTGAAACATGAAACACGTTATGTACATCTGCCAATTCGGCGGGTAGTTCCACTAATATGCAACAGTACCTACTCGGGACATGACTGGAAATGGACCAATAAATCTGGGTGCCAATTTTCCACGGGTCTAAAATCTCTTGACTCCTTTCATAGGAGTGACTCGAAGGTATACGTGTTCTCCGAGTTCAAAATTGATCTGTCGGTGCTTTGCATCATAATAAATTTTCTGTCGAGATTTGGCCAATTGGAATCTATCTCTGATTTCCTTAACTTGTTTCTCAGCTTCCATCATGAGATATGTTCCGAAGATGCGGCTATCTCCAGTTTGAGACCAATTTAAAGGAGAGCGGCACTTACGGCCATACAGAGCTTCATACGGTGACATCTTTAGACTGGTCTGGAAGCTGTTGTTATAAGAAAACTCGGCATATGGCAAGCAATCTTCCCATTTAGGTCCTTGGGCTAAAGCACAGGCTCGCAACATGTCCTCGAGTATTTGGTTTACCCGCTGTGTCTGTCCATCCGTCTGAGGATGATAAGCAGTACTATATTTCAGTGTTGTCCCCAAGGCTTGATGGAGACGTGACCAAAAAGCGGAGGTAAATAGGGAACCTTGGTCAGAAGTGCTCGTTCGGGGTACTCCATGCAGACTGACTATTCTGGATACATACAGCTGTGCAAGTTGATCTGCTCGATGTCTGGTGCTGATCGAAATGAGGTGAGCAACCTTGGTTAAGGTGTCCACTATGACCCAGATTGCATCATTGCCTCGCTGAGTCTTAGGCAATCCCATAATGAAATCCATACAAACGTCATCCCATTTCCATTGCGAAACTAGCAGCAGCTGGAGAAGTCCAGCTGGCTTCTGATGCTCTGCCTTCACCTTGTTGCATATGTCGCAACAGGCCACAAAATAGGCAATGTCTTTCTTCATTCCATCCCACCAGAATATTTGTCTAAGGTCCTCATACATTTTCATACCTCCCGGGTGAATGGAATATGAGGATTCGTGTGCTTCCGACAGGATTTTCTTCTTTAAGTCCGGCTAATTGGGTACACAAATCCATCCACAGAATCGGAGGGTATCGAATTTGTCCTTGGAGAAATCCGGGGTCTGCTCTGCCATCGTGCTCTTGTCACGTTTTTGCAGCTTGATGTCAGCCGGCTGGGCCTTGCGGATCTCTTCCTCAAGTGTGGGGGTAACTTCCAAAATATTAGCGAGGCCAGCATCCACTATGACCAGGTTGAGCTGAGCGATCTCCTCTTGGAGTTTGGGAGGCAAGGATTTTGATATGACATTTAAGCTGACAGGCTTTCGACTGAGTGCATTGGCAACCACGTTGGCCTTACCAGGGTGATAATTTATTCCAATATCATAATCCATGACCAACTCTAGCCATCTTTGTTGACGGGGATTTAAATCCGACTGAGTAAATATGTATTTAAGACTTTTGTGATCGGTAAAAATTTAACACCTTTTTCCAATGAGGTAGTGTCTCCAAATTTTTACCGCATGAACCACCGCAGCCAATTCCAAATCATGAGTAGGATAATTTCCCTCGTGGGGTCATAGCTGTCGCGATGCATATGCTACTACCTTGTTGTCTTGCATAAGACGCAACCAAGGCCTTGCCTGGAGGCGTCACAATACACATCAAAGCTGCGATAAATGTTTGGGAGAGTCAATACAGGTGCGGTTGTCAGCCGTATCTTTAGCTCATTGAAACTTTTCTCACAGTCCTCCGTCCATTCAAACTTCTTATCCTTTTTGAGCAGCTCCATCATGGGTTTAGCAATCTTGGAAAACCCTTCAATGAAACGACGGTAATATCCAGCTAATCCGAGAAAACTCCGGATCTGCGTCACGGTCGTGGGCGGCAACCAATCGAGCACATCCTCTACTTTGCTCGGGTCCATGGCTATACCTTCGGCGGATAGTACATGTCCGAGAAACCCAACTTGTTTGAGCCAAAATTCTCATTTACTGAATTTGGCGTATAGATGATGGTCGCGGAGTCGTTGTAGCACTGCTCGGAGGTGATCCTTGTGCTCTTCTTCACCCTTGGAGTAAATGAGGATGTCATCGATGAAGACTACCACGAATTTGTCGAGGAAGTCCATGAATACTTTGTTCATCATATGCATGAAGAAAGCAAGGGCATTGGTGAGACTAAAGGACATCACTGTATATTCATAAAGACCGTACCGAGTAGTGAATGTGGTCTTAGGAATATCTTCCTTTTTAATCTTGAGCTGATGATATCCGGTCCGTAAATTGATCTTAGAGAATACCTTAGCCCCATTGAGCTGATCAAACAGATCATCAATCCATGGCAGCGGATATTTATTTTTGATGGTGACCTCATTCAGCTGGCGGTAATATACGCACATGCGGAGGTTGCCATCCTTTTTGTCCACGAAAATAGCAAGTGATCCCCATGGTGAAGAGCTAGGATGAATATATCCTTTTTGGAGCAGTTCATCAAGTTGTTTCTTTAGCTCCACTAATTCTGATTAGGGCATCCGGTAATACTTCTTGTATAATGGTGCAGTTCTGGGCACAAGGTCTATTGCAAATTCCAGCTCTCGATCTGGTGGCATGCCTGGCAGTACTTCTGGAAATACATTAGGGTACTCGCTAATCACAGGAATTAATTCCAACTCAGCCACAGCGGTGAAAACCAATTCTTGTTTGGGTATATTCTTGCGAGCATAGAATTTGGTAGTCTGTCCATTCAGATTAGTCAAAGTGACTTCTCATGTTGCGCAGTTTATGAAAACTTGATATTGGGTCAACCAATTCATACCCAATATAAAATCCAACTTTTCAGACTCAGTAATTATCAGAGAGGTTGGAAAGTAGACTCCGTTGATATTGATTTCCAGATCAAGGCAGACCAGATTGCTCTTGATTAGAGATCCCGGGGTTTGTACCAGCATACTTTTGCCCAAAAGCGTACAAGGAAATTTATTTTGGGCAGCAAAACTCCGAGAAATAAAAGAATGGGAAGCCCTAGAGTCAGATAAAATTACGGTAGGTATGTCATTAACAGAAAACATACCAATGACGACTTCGGGGTTCTCCTGGGCTTCATCGGCTGAGAGATGATGCACGTGCCCAGTAAAGTTTTGCTGGTTAGGGCATGACTCCATAAAGTTGACCTGTGGCCTGAATGGGGCATTAGCCTTGTTGTTCTTGGGGCATTGTCTGGCATAATGTCTGTTCTGCCCACAACTGAAGCAAGAATTATTGCGCTGACGCTCCTCGTGCACTGGGCTGGTCACGACATTCTTGACTTGAGTGGTGGTCTTGTTAACATTCTGTTGCCAATTGGGCTTGTATTCCACCTGAGTCTGCTGCCAGGTACAAGCCTTTTGCACAGGTTGCCCATCCTTCTTTGGCTCAAACTTACGCTTGTTGTCGTTGTTAACATGCCTACTATCTGATACAAGCTTGTGCTCCCGTTCAGCAATGAAAGCCTTGTTCACCAGACTTTGGAAATCTGGGAAATCAAACATACTGAGAGTACACCGGAGTTGCGGATTTAAGCCTCCAAGAAATCTGTCAATCTTCCTTTCTTCTGTGGCCACGTCATAAAGGGAGTAACTGGCTAGATGATTAAATTTTTGCAAATACTCACCCACCAACTGGCTTCCTTAGATGAGTGCAAGAAATTCACGCTGCTTGATCTTCATAACTCCAGTAGGGATATGATATTTCCGGAACTGATCCTTAAATTTTTCCCATGTGATTTCTTCTTTAGCCGGCCACATGGCTTTTGCATTTTCCCACCATATGGTAGCAGCGCCTTCAAGGTAATGAGTTGCAAATGGAACTTTATCATTTTCTTCAGTACGAGCAATCTCAAGCTTTTTCTCAATGGTACGCAACCAATCATCTGCATCCAATGGGTCAACAATCTGAATTAAACTGGGTGGCTTGGTCCTTTGAAAATCTAACAGCTTTGAGTAATGACCGTTCTGACTTCCATTCTGTCCAACCATAGCTTGCACACTTCTTAATATTTCAAGCAGATCATTGTTCCTTCTTTCCTCAAACATACGCAGAATTTGCTCGGTGGAGGGCGGATTTGGCGGTGTAGGCGGTGGCGGAACGTACGGCTCGGGAGAATGACCTGCCTGCCATGAGGATCGACGGACAGGAGTTCCCTCACGAACGTTGCTACTTCTGCCTCCTCGCATCATCCTATTGTCGATTTTTCCCAAGACAACGCAATTGAGATGAGAAACATCCAAGAATAAATTTGGGGGAAAGCCAGCAACAAATCCCGGAAGAAAACAAAAGAGCGAAGAAAATACGGCGAATAAAGTCCCAACATAATTATACATAGACTCATACATGAAAGATAAACAACATGACAGGTTCAACTACTATCATACATGCAACGAAACATCATGACTCGTACGGCTACATCCGTACATCATCCGGACGACTGCGAATACTCAGAGGTACTACTGCTCTGCTGGTGCTGCGGTGTCCTCCCCTGAAGCGGACTCGGATCCTGAACTGACGAGGTTAACGGAAACCTTCGGGTTAAAGATAACACGACAACACTGCATCGAGGGCTCTCCCTCAGGGGCAGGGGTAGGATGAAGCATCGAGGCTACAGGAGTAGTGATAAGTGAAACCCACTCGGCAGTAGTACTGAGAGGGTTCACCGCCGAGCTGCCCGAGCTACTCGGGGGAGTAACCGGTGAAACAGGGGAGCTAGAACTGGCTGGAATATAAGGAGTAAATCCCAGAGAAGATGGAGTAGTGGCAGATCTAGTAGTGACCAAAGCAGCGGCTAAAGCAGTACGGGCACGAGTCAGCTCTCGAGCCAGCTCGTGGATCAATAAATAGCTAGCAGTGACATAACGAGCAAGGTGGCTAGCAACACTATCAGACACCGGAACAATGATCTGGAAACGGACACGACCAGTGTCGTGCAGAGAGGGGTAGTAAAAGAAACCTGGGTGGTTCTGCATTCGGACCTCGTTGTAGCGAAGCTCGACAAGGACCTCGAATGCAGCAAACTGGATAGCCTGAGAAGCGGTAGAGGCGTAACCGCTCCGAGAAGTACAGGTGTAAGAGCCGGAATCGGAACTAGTGCGCAGAGTAACCACTGCGTGATACTCATACACTGAATCATCTAGACGCTTCCGGTACACACGATAGACTGGATCGTCTCCGAGGGGGTACAGCCGACGCCACACGTTGCGAAGGAGGTGTAGTGACGTGTACAACATCAGCTGCAACTGGCACGGATACGGCACCGGAGCCATCTACACTCACAACCATTAGTAGGTTAGCATAAAAATATAAATCAAGTGCATGCAATGCAACAACCAGCTACAATTGCTACCGACACTCAACTTAAACTCGTATCTAACGTCCAGTTATCACGTCGTAGTCTAGCATGGCCTATAGTCAGCGCGGCTCTGATACCAAGCGTTGTGGCACCCCGGCTCAGAGCGACCGGTTTACCCTGCATTGCTAACCCAGAGACCATGTCTTCTGGCAACACACAACATCTTGGTACAGAAAAACAATTGCTTTATTGATGCTAGCGGATCAGAATTTATATTACAACAGATGTCGAAGCCAAGCAGCACACACGGTGCGGCTGACAATATGTACATTATTTAGTGAACATAAAGGGGCCTCGATCATAATAACTACGCGTCAGCGGAACAACGTCGTAGCAGAAACTCCATAGCACAGGGACATCGATGTGGACACGATCTAGACTCGAGCAGCGCTCCTTTCCAATGCAACTTTCCTGAAATCTGGCATGACATGCCAGGTCAGTACATTGAATATACTTGCAAGCTCACAACAGGCATAATCATAATGACAAACAATATCATGATAATTAACCAGTTATTAATGCAATAATGTTCCAACATGCTGTGATCATGCTCTTGTGATAAATGTCCCTCAGGACCGACTTACCAACCGTGATCGTTCTCGGATCACAAACAAACCACCATCGTGGTCTTGACCAGAGTAACTCGTGATCCTTACGGCGATCACAACCACGACCAATATTTGGTCTCGAACATCTCAATGGCCTTTCCGCCATCATCAACAGTGCAAAGTTCATGACTTAGTGTGCAAGTTTATTAAACGTTGACTCATGGTGGGACCTACTACGAGGCGTCCGTGACCGTGGACTTGGTTATCGATAGATTATACACTCTGCAGAGGTAGCACACTGTACCCACACCACGGAACCCATGGCCTCACACTCCCATTCGGGTGGACAAACGGCATTCCGACGAAACCCTTCCATTGCCATGACACTCTCCCGGCCACTCCGACCCAATCCCCAACGGGCTAGTCCTGGGTGGCCCTGTGTCTACCAAAGACACAACGACCACCGGTGTGGCCAAAACGATCCCACTCGGGGACCCGGTACCATAATCTCAACAACGAGCACACAAGGTTATGCCTGCTTACCGGGCCAGGGTAAGCATGCCCATAACCTTCCCTAATTGGAGGCACCGACCAGAGGCATGTCAATGGACCGAATCAAGGCCTTCCCACAAAGGCAAATGTGGTTGCACTGGCAAAATCTCGATTCAGCGGCACCATGACCCAGTCAACGATATATTCAAGTTGAGTTATATTCAGGTTCAACTTAAAATAAAAATGACTGGTGTCATAGCATGCCATGAAATGCAATACTACACATGCATCACATATTAACGAAAATGACTGATGTCAACCATATTCACACTAAGCATAAGCATCAACAACTTATATTACTTTCCTGGACAGGGTAACTCTCACTTCAACAATATATTTTGCAGCAAGTATTATTATTTTCTCATGCAAGAAAATAACTTCGATTAAGTTCTCATATGCATAGCAAAAATTTACTATCATCACGAAAAGCAAATCCTAATTTCTTTACCAACCAAGTTAGGTTCAAACATTCTGTAGATGGCTAAACAAGTACTTAACAGAATATTTTCTAGCAAATTTAACTATTTTATTTATGCAAGAAAATAACTTTAAGTAATTAATCATATGCATAACAAATCATTTTATCATTACCACAAGTAGGCCTTAGCCTTTGTTTACCAACTAAACTAGTTCCAAACATTCTGTAAATAAAGCATAATGACTAACAAATACTTGACAGAATATAAATAACATAATAGTTATTTAAATGCATGGATTAATCATTTTATTCAAGTAAGAAAATCATCAATATTGAAATGACACCATGAAAATGTTGTCGTGGCTTGCCTTAGTGCAGATGAGGTTCACAAGCCTTCTGGTGATCCTCAAGACAAGGCTCACCCTCTGAAAATAAATTTAAGCACAAGAAGAAAATATCAAGATCTCTTCTGAAAATCACCAGAAATTCTAGACAGCTCAGAAAAATCTCATTTTTGGTGAGCTGTTAGATTTTTTCTCAAAGAACATAACGCAAAAAGAATCAATTCATTTTGACTTATGGTTGAAGAGTTATAGCTATTTGAAGCTCTCTCGAAATGGATTGAATTTGAATTTAAATAAAACAGACTAGGGGAGTGACATCGAAGGCGTAAAGCCTCAGGGCGCCTCCACTCGTACCGCTTCACGCGCGTACTGAGTGGCTGACTAGCGGGCCCCTCTAGTCAGGTGAGAAGGAGGGGAGAAGGAAACAGAAGGGGGTCGCGGCTTCACCGGAGCTCTTGCCGGCGACGAGGGCTCCTTGGCCAAAACGAGAGGGAGGGATCGAGAGAGGGGGTGGAGGCACACCTGCCCGTACCCGTAGCGTAGCTAGGGGTGGTCGGACGGTGTCGGAATCGACCTCGCAAGCGGAGGCAGAGGGCGGTGGTCTCCGGAGATGAGGAAGACGGTGAGCAGAGGCAACTTCAGGGGCTCCAGGGGGACGGGGTGGCTTCACCGGAGAGAGGCGGAGGCCTTGGAAGGATCGCCCTGGCCTGGGAGGGGCTAGAGCTACCGTGACGACCAGAGGGGATCGCCGGCGAGCTCGAGCTCGAGGACGGCGGCCCACGGCCTACCCAGCCGGGCTACGGTTTCCTACACGCTTGTGGGGTGTGTGGGAGTGGTGGATGGTGCTCGAGGAGGCTGGGGGCGGCTCCATTTATAGGCGAGCGGAGAGGGAGGGTTCGAGCTCCGCCGGTGGACACCTGTCCATGGCGCCCGGCGACGAGCGGCATCAGTGAGAGGGGGAGAAGGCGACGCAGCTCACGCGGCGACTGTTGGCGAACAGGGATGAGCACAGGAAAGAGGAGAAGGCGACGAGCACAGTGCGCACCACACTGTTGGGTTGGCCGGACCATACCCGTGCTCGCTGCGGTGAGCTGCGGCGTCGGCGAGCGCCAGGGGGGAGTTAATGGCATTGAGACGAGGATGGTGGCGAAGTTTGGCACGCTCGGGCAGACGAGCGAAGCGAGCACGCGCGAACAGAACGCTCGGCGGCACCTAGAGCGCGCCGACAAGCATGCTGGCATCGTGGACACGCGTGGTCACCGCGTGAACTCCTCCCTCAGGCCGACCAACGTCCAATGATCATGTCTAGCTTGATGTTCATGGTAGTTTTGAGGATTACCACGCTTTGGTTTGGCTCCATATGCAGTAGAGAAGATTTTACACGGCAGGTAAGTTTCTGATCAGTAACTTTGAGATCTTACTGAGGTCAAATGGCTGGGAGTTAGGGGCTGTGCTTTGGAGGCTAGCCATCATCTACCAAGGTGATGATGCACAAGAAAATTCAGGCACAATGTAGCAAGTAAAATGGTAGTTACTGTAGAAACCACCATTTCTGTCCAGAACAGAAAATATTTTTTGTAGCAAAAATATTCCAAAAAGTGATGAAATATTTTTGCTCAGGAAGGTGCCCTAGGGTTCAAAGAATATTTGGGAATTTTCTCAGATTTTTGTGGGCAAGAAAAATGAGGGTTGCTTTGGAGCTCATTGAACTAGCTAGGATTTTAGAGAAGAAAAATGAATATTTTTCACTTAAGAAAAATATTCCCAAGATTATTTTGAGGTGGATCAGGAGGGGAATGATGATTAGAGAGGGGAATGGTGCACTTGGGTGAAAGCCAAGGGTACCCAAGTGTTTAAGTCCATATGAAAAGATTCAAAAACCCCAACTTTCAAAATAAATCCAAATGAAAATCAGGCAAATAAGAGTGGGAAAAAATCAGGCTGTCATAGTTTAGCAGGGAGGTACCAAAGTAATCCAGGAGTGGATCACTGGACAGCGGTCAAGAACATCCTGAAATACCTCAAAATGACTAAGGATATGTTTCTCGTTTATGGAGGTGACAAAGAGCTTGTCGTAAATGGTTACGTCGATGCAAGCTTTGACACTAATCTGGATGACTCTAAGTCGCAAACCGGATACATATTTATATTGAATGGTGGAGCTGTCAGTTGGTGCAGTTTCAAGCAGAGCGTCATGGCGGGATCTACGTGTGAAGCGGAGTACATAGCTGCTTCGGAAGCAGCAAATTAATGAGTCTGGATGAAGGAGTTCATATCTGATCTAGGTGTAATACCTAGTGCATCGGGTCCAATGAAAATATTTTGTGACAATACTGGAGCAATAGCTTTGGCGAAGGAATCCGGATTTCACAAGAGAACCAAACACATCAAGAGACGCTTCAATTCCATCCGCGATCATGTCAAGGAGGGAGACATAGAGATTTGCAAAATACATACGGATATGAATGTTGCAGACCCATTGACTAAGCCTCTTCCACGAGCAAAACATGATCAGGACCAAGACTACATGGGTGTTAGAATCATTACTATGTAATCTAGATTATTGACTCTAGTGCAAGTGGGAGACTGAAGAAAATATGCCCTAGAGGCAATAATAAAGTTTTTATTTATATTTCCTTATATCATGATAAATGTTTATTATTCATGCTAGAATTGTATTAACCGGAAACTTAGTAAATTTGTGAATACATAGACAAACAGAATGTCCCTAGTGTGCCTCTACTAGACTAGCTCGTTAATCAAAGATGGTTAAGTTTCCTGATCATAGACATGTGTTGTCATTTGATCAACGGGATCACATCGTTAGAGAATGATGTGATGGACAAGACCCATCCGTTAGCTTAGCATAATGATCGTTTAGTTTTATTGTTATTGCTTTCTTCATGACTTATACATATTCCTCTGACTATGAGATTATGCAACTCCTGGATACCGAAGGAACACTTTGTGTGCTATCAAACGTCACAACGTAACTGGTGATTATAAAGATGATCTACAGGTATCTCCGATGGTGTTTTTTGAGTTGGCATAGATCGAGATTAGGATTTGTCACCCCGTGTATCGGAGAGGTATCCCTGGGCCCTCTCGGTAATGCACATCACTATAAGCCTTGCAAGCAATGTGACAAATGAGTTAGTTACGGGATGATGCATTACGGAACGAGTAAAGAGACTTGCCGGTAACGAGATTGAACTAGGTATGAAGATACCGACGATCGAATCTCACGCAAGTAACATACCAATGACAAAGGGAATAACGTATGTTGTTATGCAGTTTGACCGATAAAGATCTTCGTATAATATGCAGGAGCCAATATGAGCATCCAGGTTCTACTATTGTTTATTGACCAGAGATGTGTCTCAGTCATGTCTACATAGTTCTCGAACCCATAGGGTCAGCACGCTTAACGTTCAATGACGATTTGTATTATGAGTTATGTGATTTGATGACCGAAGTTTGTTCGGAGTCCCAGATGAGATCATGGATATGACGAGGGGTCTTGAAATGGTCGAGAGGTAAAGATTCATATATTGGAAGGTTGCATTCGGACATCGGAATGGTTCCGAGGGAATCGGGCATTTTTTCGGAGTACCGAGGGGTTACCGGAACCCCCCAGGGGAATATTGGGCCTACATGGGCCATAGGGGAGAGGGGAGGCAGCTTACAATGGGTGCCCGTGCCCCCTTCCTATAGGGAGTCCGAATTGGACTAGGGAGGGGGGCTCCCCTCCCCCCTTTCTTTCTCCTCTTCCTCTCCCTTCCCTCTTTCCCCCTCTCCAGGAAAGGAAAGGGAGTCCAACTAGGATTGGGAGTCCTAGTTGGACTCCCCTCTTTGGTGCGCCCCCTAGGCCGGCCGCCTCCTCCCCTCCTCCTTTATATACGGGGGAAGGGGCACCCCAAAGGCACAACAAGTCTTCTTTTAGCTGTGTGTGGTGCCCCCTCCACAGTTTAACACCTCGGTCATATCGTCGTAGTGCTTAGGCGAAGCCCTGCGCCGATAACTTCATCATCATCGTCGCCACACCGTCGTGCTGATGGAACTCTTCCTCGTCCTCAACTGGATCAAGAGCTCGAGGGACGTCATCGTGCTGAACGTGTGCTGAACACGGAGGTGCCGTATGTTCGGTACTTGGATCGGTTGGATCGTGAAGACGTTCGACTACATCAACCGCGTTACTAAATGCTTCCACTTCTAGTCTACAAGGGGACGTGGGCACACTTTTCCGTCTCGTTGCTATGCATCTCCTAGATAGATCTTGCGTGATCGTAGGAATTTTTTTTAAATACTGTGTTCCCCAACACCTTGAACTTCATGCAACAATGCATCAACGTGGATGGGTCTGCCCTTCATTGTTTAGTACATCGCGGCAACGCATTCGGGGTTATACAACGTGATGATCATCAAGTTGCAATATTGAGTGAATGAATGAATTGACCAACATATAGAGCAACAAGAAGCAAAACTTAGAGCAACTCTAATGGGGCGACCCATTTCCACCGTCCGCGTCCATTTGGGTTGGCGCGGACAAAAGTGACGGCCCAACGCGCCGACCCAAACTCAAATCGTATCCGCCCAGCGTCCGCACCGACCCATTTCCGGCGCAAAATTGCGCCTGGAATGCATCGGCGCAGATGTGAAGCGGACGCGCCGCGCGTCTCCTCGCCGTCCGCCGCGTCCCCACCTGGCGGCGGTCCAACTACGACGGTCAACATAATTTATGACAACCGCCCACCTTGGGCCCACGCGTCAGCGAAGGCGGTCGTCCTTTTTTAAGCCGGGCGTGCGGCGGGCCGCCCTCATCCACTACCACTCGTCCCCCGTCCCCATCTGGACACCCCTGCCCCCACGCCGGCGACAACCCTCGCCACCGCTAGCATGGGTTTCTTCTCCGGCATCGGTAGCAACCGCAAGGGCAAAGCCCCCGCCCGCCATTCCCCCTCCCTCCCTGTCCTCCCCGCGTCGGCGCGCGCTCCCCGTCAGAGGCAGCGCATCAACGTGCCGTTGCACCAGGCCGAGTGGCATTGGCACCACCGCGTGCCTCTGTCGTACCCGCATGTGACGCTGCCGCATGACTAGCATTTGGTTCCGGAGAGGATCCCAGTGCCGGCGGCGCCGCGGATGGCGAGGGCCCATGCGGAGGAGGTGCGGCGCCGGCGGGTGTTGCTGACGTCGGAGCAGCGCGTCGACCCGCACTTCGCCGTCGACTCGCCCAACTGGGCTTGATGGTTCGCCTTCGAGCACGAGGAGGCGAGGCGACGCGGCGTCCGCGGCGTCGACCACAGCCTGTCGCCGCCCGCGCTCGTCGTCCGCGATGAGGACCAGGAGGCCGAGGCCGCCTACCAGGCGACCATCAAGGAGAGCCAGGAGGAGGAGCGGTGGAGGGAGGCAGACGAGGCGGCTTTCGAGGATGCCATGGCAGAGGCCATGGCCCTCTCCGTGGCGGGCGATTGCGTCGTGCCGGCGGTGGCCCCGCCGTCCCCGCCCAAAGCAGAGCCGGAGGAGCCGGCCTACCTCGAGCGCTACTCCTGGACCGGAGTAGTGCGCGAGTGGGTCAGCGCTCCGTCGATCTGGCTCGGGGCGATGGAGAAGCAGGAGGTGGCCTACCTCGACCACTGGCGTCGCGTTCGGCTGGCCGAGGAGCGCCGGGAGGGCGAGCGCCTGCAGATGCTCGAGCGCGAGGCCGAAGAGGAGGCGCGCCAGGCCCAGGCAACAGCGGCGCAAGCAGCGGCGGCAAAGCCTGACATCACCGCCGTCTGGAACATGGCGTTCCCCTGGGCCAGCCCTGCGCCGACGTTGATCGACCTCACCGGTCCCGACGCATCCGCCGCCGACGACGAGGACGCCTAGGGCAGCGTGTCGTCTAGTTTTTAGTGTTTTAATTAATGTAGTGTGGACTTTCGCCAGCCTTCATAGCCGGCTTTTATGTTTAATTAAATGCATGTATTTATTTTCAAAATGCTTGCAATACTTTTTTTTTAGCGCGCCGACGAAATGGGTTGGGCCAGCGTTGGGCGCTCGCGCCGATCCAAATACAACGCCGGACATTAATGTCTGCCGGGTCGACCCAAACGGACAAAGAGCGGACAAAAAGCACCGTCCGTTTAGGTCGGCCCGTTAAAGTTGCTCTTAGGATTTTCATGATCCATGTGCGTGGTGGTCACGTGCGCAATTGCGCTGCAATACTTGACGATGGAGCATGAGATCGTGTACCATCGATGGTTAGCAACTTCACATTTTGATCATGGATTACGTGCAAGTTTGTAAGGTGCGAAGTGATTTTGGTCATGAAACCGAGGATGCACATTCTGCCAAAACACTGCGCGGCTGCGCCCCTTGCTTTATGGCCAGTTTGCGAGGAAGACAAGTCTGCCGACATGTAGGACATTTGGATGAGAGGAAACTTTTTCTCTTTTTTTTTTTTTGAGGAATGGATGAGAAGAAACTTTGGGACAAGATGTTCAAGGACGCCGTTGGTGCGAAGGTGACAGTTGTCCTGTGCGACGCATAGCATGGCATATATATTACTGTTGTGTGCCGTACGCGGTCCGTCGGTGTACCTAGCGAGCGATCCACTAGTTGTAGTTGACGACGGACGGACCACCACTAGTTGCACGCATGGTGTACGCATCGTGGATCTACCTACCGGCCGGCTACCTCTACATAGTTGTAGGAGTACTCTATCTATGATAGTAGGGCGCGCCGCTTGGTAGGTATGGCAGGGTCAGTCAGTGAGTCCATCGGCATCCCATGCGTACGAGTATTCACGTAGGGTAGGGTAGGGTAGGGTACACCGACCTGCATGTTCTCCTGTCCGTGATTCAATTGCATCGAGACAAGGCTCTCCACTCCACATCCACTCAATGCGATCGATGTGAGGCTGCATCTGCATGTGTGTGTGCGCGCTTCCCTTGCCGTCGGTCGTTCGGTCCCTACAAATGTATGTCATGTATGGGCAGTGGCGGAGCTTGGGATAAAATCATGGGGGGGCATTGGCTAGGAGGGGCAAACAAAATCACAATATGCTGATTTTTAGTGGAAAACTGGATCAAATACATAGGTATGCATGCAAAAAAATTCTTTGAGCTGGGGGGGCCACCGCCCAGGTTGGCCCCCATGAAGCTCCGCCACTGTGTATGGGACTGAGAACCAGATAGTCCATCCATCGGATCCAAAACGGATAGCTCAGATCAAGCATAATTAAGATGCACACAGTCAAACAAGGTCGGTCCTTTTACATAAATGAAAAATAAAAAAATACAAAGATTTTATTTTTAAGAGGTATCTTCATCTTTCAGATCTTTTTGTTGTTATCAACTAGCACATCATACTGGATTAACACTCTATACGTAGACTTCACTAAGAATTGCCCATTTTCATGGAGGTTTCATCGAAATACATCTGACCCATGTGAGAATTGCACCATGGACAACCGCTGAAACAGGATGTTTTAGGATTGGAGCACAATGTTGTATAGAGCTGGATATTGTTCCTGGAGTGTGGCATTTCCTAGCCACTTGTCCTCCCAGAATCTAATTTACGAGCCGTCCTTAATCAAAAAAAGAATAAATAGTTGAAAAATATTTCTTCATAGCCATTAGACCCGTCCCAAATGTGGAAACCCTCAGGCTTTCAGTATATTTGGGATACCACCTTGAAACCCACATATTTTCTCCTTAGGAGGGTTTGCCATACACCATCTTTTGTCAGTAATTTAAACAACCATTTGCCGAGGAGGACCTTGTTCTTAACCTCAAGGTCATCAATGCCCAACCCACCTTGGTCTTTGGGATGACAAACCACACTCCATTTAGTTAGTCGATATTTCTTTCTCTTGCTATCTCCTTGCCAAAAGAATCTTGATTGAAAGTAATCCAATCTATGTAAATCTCCTTTTGACAACTGGAAAAAAGAAATCATATATAGTATGATATAACTTAGTACTAAATTTATGAGGACCAATCGACCAACCTGTGAATATATGAAATGGGATGGTATGGCAGGATGAGGCATGCCATCCGATATCTCACGATGAACAACCTTAAACTTGAGACGCAAATACTAAGCATGGTTGTTCGTTTTAAAAACAAGGCGTTGAAATAAAAAAAATGCTAGAAAATGTATTATTTCAGTAAACAAATTTTTTATGTTTCTTTTTTATGAAACGAAAGAAATTTTTATGTCGCATTGATGTCGAAAAAAGAAAGACGTGACAATAACTAAACAAACACCCTTTCTTTATTTTTAAAAAAATGTATACCACCCCATACATCAGAAAATGCAAGATCATAGTACCAGATGTTGTCTGCGCTCAATATCTCGACAAAAATGCACATTATATAAACCTAAAAATTCATTTAAAAAACAAGGATATGAACCTGCGATGATTCCTTCTTCCTGACTTGTCATGACATCTGTAAAGGCATAAGTGGTGAAAAAAGAAAAAGAGAACGGAACAAACAACACTGTTGATGAGACACGTAAAGCGTGTTATCACAGGCCCGACATCAATTGACAATGTTTTTGCGAAAGAGAAACATGCATTGAGGAAGAGATTTAGTGACTACATAATTAATGCAAAATTCAAATTTGTTATGATTTTCCATATTTCTTTGGGAAATTTTCAAGTTTCGAAAATTTTAAGGATTTAGAAATTTCTTCGAGAACATTCAAGAAAAATGTCCGAGATTTTCAATTTTTGTTGGAGATTTCAGAATTTGTTCAGGACTTTTAAAAATGTTTAGAAATTTCAAATTTTGTTTTAAAATTTCAAAACATATTCGCAGTGTGAAAACAGGATTCGCGTTTTAATTAGAAAAACCGACTTAAAAAACTAAAAAAATAGAGCCGCTATGTTCCTTTTCTTGAGAAGAAATCTAATCCCTATGGTGTTGTCGCTACAGTTCTCTGTTGATAGGCCAGCCCACTCGGTGCCCGACTACTTTGACGCATGGAGCGTCAAATAGGGAGTCCCACGGTTAATGACCAAACGAGCACCCCTGTTCGCTGGTATTTCTCTGACCGCATTTCCCGTCGGTTTGGGAAGGTCAGGTTTTCCTTATTTAGCTCGTTTGTCGGTTTTAATTTACTTTTTTAGAGTTTTCTATGTTTTTTTTACTTTTCCCATTTCCTTTTTTGGCGTTTCACTTCCCTTTTTTATTTTCCCTTTTTTATTTATTATTTTTGAAATTCTTGATTCTTACACAATTAGTTTTTTTCAACTTCGTAAAATTTGGTAAAATTCGTGAATATTTTGAAATGCACCAACTTCATTAAAATTCAAGAGAATACTTTTAACTAATTAATTTTCTAAATTCTTATTTTTTTTCAAAAAACTCATGAGTAGTTTATTGGTTTCATTGACATTTATTCAAATCTTGAACTTCTTTGGATTTTCCATGCATTGTTTGAATTTATGACATTTATTAAATTTTGCAAACATTTTTTAAATTTGTGAACAGTTTTTCAATTTTTAGATCATTTTCCAAAGTTGTTTACAATTTTTAGATTTCACGCATTTTTTAATTTATGATTTTTTTCCTAATTTGTGTCCATTTTTTAGAAAAGAATAAGAAACACAAATGAAATAAGAAAAACAGGGCCCTCGCTCCTCGCATTGGGTTTAGGGTCTAGGGTCGCTTTCGACTGATGTGTCGTTCATGGCATTTGATCCCATCTCCGGCCAAGCTACATGTGGTTGTGCTTTTGGCGGGATTCTTGTTGTTCTGTTTCCACAGGGTCCACCCCTTCACGGAGCACAACCACTTCATTGGCTCCACCGATGGCTTCCTTGCTATTGATACCACCAATCATCGAAAAGGTCACACCTACAAGCTGATTACCCCTAGCTCAATGATGATGGTGGAACTCGAGGAGCTTGATACAATGTTATTTCTGAGATGTTTGAAATCCACCAGGTACTGATGCAGCCGGGCCTTGATGTCGATTGTCCCGTAGCTAGGACCAACGAAATTATTGTATTATCCCTTCACAGTCGTTGGAGATGGCTCCTCCCACATCTCCTCCTCCACCCACCTCCAACCACGCCAATAGCTCCCTCTAATCTACGACAATGGAGGGCCTTCTTCACTGGGATTTCTCCCCCAGTCTTGCACTCGAGGCTCGGGTGCGTGCAAAATTCGGATCCATGGTATACTCCCCTTGATTCTCCCAAGGAGTTCTTCTTCGTGGTTACTTTCTCTTCGGTCTCATTCCCTTTCTCTGAATAATTGGTGGGGGTTGCACTTCTGCAGTGGATGTTTACCATCTGGTTTACGTGTCAAGCATCTTACTGGTTCCCTGCAAAAAAAAGAACAATTCTTGAGCCTTTTCCAATCTTGGAGCCTCTCAAGAACAATTCTATTGGGTAATGCCATTGATTGGTACTTTCGTCCCATCTCCGATGGCCCAAGTCGATGGAGCGCAATTTCTTGGAGGCAGGGTAGTGAGCCCTGAATTTGATATATATCTTTAATGCTCTTTAAAGGTTTCGATTGTTTTAAAAAAATACCTATGTATACTCTCTATTTGTATGCAAAGTTTAATCAAATAATATGATAATTTGTAGGCTAATAGAAATGATTATGTACATGGTTCATATATTTGTACATGTTTTGTTATCATTTTTAGGTGTAGAAATAATATTTTCATTAAACATAAAATGCTACTTGAGACTCAGCCTGGTCTCCAAAGTCCAAACCCGCTTTTGGCGAGTGCACTGAGCTATCAAAAGTATATTTTGGGCAGGGGATAGTGTGAGTAATACTGTATTACCTCTGTAACTAAATATAATACGTTTTACAGTTCAAAACACAGCAAAAACATTTTTTTAAGTTGACACAAATTTTAGTCATTAAGAACATCTACAACCGGGCGCCCTATATCCATCTCATACTCCCGAGCAGGCCATCCAGTCACTGACCGGTCACAAAATACCAACCAAACCAGAGCTCTTAAAAGGGCCTCAAACGCTCGGGCTGACCAGCACCCCTCATATCCGTCCCAAATGTAGGGCGGATATGAGGCGGTCCGGGCACCCGGGCACGCCCGCCACATCAGCCCGGCCCACCATTGTCCCACCCCGACCCAACAAAACCCCGGTCCAGCAGAAACCCTAGCTCACTCCACTCCGCTCTCATCCCCTCCCCTTTCCGACGGTCCCATTTCCCCATTCTGTCAAATTCATAGCGTCGGCGACCATGTCCAGCACCGACAGCCACTTCGACGGCAGCTCCAAAGAAGAGGAGGAGCTGGTGCTCTGCATAGCGCTCGAGTGCTCGCGGGTCGATACGGGCGGCGGCGGCTTACCCGGGCACGCCCGCCACATCAGCCCGGCCAACCATTGTCCCACCCCGACCCCACAAAACCCCCGTACAACAGAAACCCTAGCTCACTCCGCTCTCATCTCCTCCCCTTTCCGACGGTCCCATTTCCCCATTCTGCCAAATTCATAGCGCCGGCGACCATGTCCAGTACCAACAGCCACTTCGACGGCAGCTCGAGAGAAAAGGAGGAGCTGGTGCTCTACATCGCCCTCGAGTGCTCGCGGGTCGATACGGGCGGCGACGGCTTCGGCTTCGGTGCGACACCCCCTGTCGCCCCTCGTGCCATCGCCGACCCTTCCAGCCGATCAGTGAGGCCTGCCAAATCTGCTCCTCCCGCCCGACGGCCTCCTCCACCTCCAGCCGATGCCCCGCGCGGGCTGTGCTAGGTTCTAGTGCCCCCTTAGCCAATGTCGCGGATGCGGACTCCAGAGTTGGAGGCACGAGCTGCCCGCCGCGAGAGGCAGAGGGCTAGGGAGATGGCGGGCGGGTCCGACGAGTCTGCACAGTCCGCCCGCCGCCATCGGGTGCTCGATGAGGAGGAACGTCTCTTCGAGTGGACGTGCCGCCGGTCACTGACTGAGGCGGAGACGAAGGCCCGGCGGCTCGGAGGCTCAACGCCAAGCAGCTCCGGCTCGGGAGGCGGCAGAGGCAGCGAGGGTGGCCAAACTCAAGTGTCAGCAAGATCGACTCGTCCGGTGCTTGCAAGGCTTCATCCTCGTCTCCGATTCCTCCTCCTCCGACGGGTTTGACGGCTCCGACGTGGACCCACCTCCTGCTGCAGACTCCTACAACTACGCCGGCGACCGGAAGGGCAAAGGGCCGGCGAGGAAGTGGTGGAAATCCGTCTTTATTTCAAGTTTTTAGTTGTAGTTTGAACTTGTCTACCGTATTATGTGTTTTATGTTGATCTTTGCTATCTTTTGATGATTCGGCTATGATCTTTTGATGAACCGATTGTGCATTTGTCTGTCCGCTCATGATGTACGTACTTCTTATCAATGTTGCATGGTTTAGTATGAAAATAGGGGATGAAATACGAGATACATGGGTGTGGAGACGCGGATATAAGGAGTGCCCGGTCAGTGCCCTCGGCGTTTGAGGAGCCGAATTTGTTGAGTCCGGCTATAGATGCTCTAACCGGCACACTTGTTTTTTTATTAATTGCAAGCAAAGTACTCGATGCTTTTAGGTTTCATCTGGCATTCCAGTAGGCATGCATGAGCGGATGACGCTTGAATAAATTTTTAGTGACTAGGCAATGCTAAGCTAGCTGAACATTCAACATTCTCCGTGGATGGATAGCAATAGCCTAGCATGACATGGCATCTGTTGTGCGCTTCTGTCTTGTGAGTTTTGCTAGGCAACACAACACAGGATGATCTATTCTGACGGATGAAATTAGCCACAGTCGCATCTCCACGTACGAATTTATGTTGACGAGTTTTATTAGCTAGTAAACCATACACATATGTACATTTACAGCTTTATCCGAATTTTTGAAGCCTAGAAATACTAATAGTTTCTGTAAAAGAAAGGCTACCTGAACCCGGTATCCGTACCCAATTTTGGCAAGTCGACTGAGCTATCAAAAGTATATTACGTATGAGCAGGGCGGAATGTGGATAGAATTGCTTATAGAGTACGTAGTACTTATTCTTTTGGAAAGATGTCACAAATGTTATTGAATTCACGCATAGTCGTATTAGAAATCACAATCACAAGCTAGGTGGAAAATCATAGTCTAGGCAGGTGTGGATGCATGACGCCTAAATAAATTTTTCATTTAGTGACTACTAGGCTATACGTATTATGCTACTCTAGCTGAACATTCAACATTAATTTGGGTCATTCTCCGTGGATAGCTAGCAATAGCCTAGCATGACATGATCTATTCTGACGGATGAAATCTCCACGACCACGCATGAAGATGATTCATTCATCTTGGGAGCCTACTTCCTGCCGGCGGCCCTTGTCTTGGAGGAGGAGGAGGAGGAGGAGGAGGAGTAGGCTGCGTCGGGCTTGAGGAAGAGCTCCTCGAACTGCTTGTGCAGATCGTCCGAGCTCTCGCCGTCGCCGTCTTCCTGCTGCATGCATGCATGGTATTAGTATTGGTATATATGGTGCTGAATAGCTCATAAGTACTCCCTCCGTTCCGAATTATTTGTCTTGGATTTGTCTAGATACGGAGGTATCTGACACTAAAATAAGTCTAGATACATTCGTATCTAGAAAAATACAAAACAAGTAATTCGGAACGGAGGAAGTAAGTAATAAGTGCTCAAACCTTCATGATATCTACTGGTATAACTATAAGCAGCAGCAGCAGCAGCAGCAGCGTGACTTGACTCTCACTTACGTGTGGGGGTGTGTGGTTCATGGCCTCCAGGATGTCTCCCAGTATGTCTCCTGCACCCTAATAAGTAAAATTAAAGCACCAACAAGAGGTGAACCAACCAACAATAATAAAGAAAGCAACATACATGCATAGATACATACCTCATTTGTCTGTCGCAGCTAGCCGGAGCCTCCACGCCGCCGGAGCCGCATTTGTCCGGGTGCCATTTCTGCAAAACGTACATCCCATTTACTTAACCAGCGGTACGTGAAACAGAGGAGCCAAGAAACAGAGGAAGGAATCATCTAATAACAATTTAACACAAGAGAAGAAGACGACGAAGAAGAGAGCTTAGAAGAGCAGAGGAGGGACGGACCATGGAGAGCTTCCTGTAGGCGCTGCGCAGCTCTGCGTCGGAGCAGTCGCTGGAGACGCCGAGCACGGCGTACAGGCCATCCTTGCCTCCGCAGCCGGCCATTGCAACCAACAACGACCTTACCTTGGATGCTCAGTCGCTTCCCTTCTTGTGTGGGTGTGGGTGTGGGTGTCTCTCTCTCTCTCTTGTCTGTCGCAGCTAGCGCATGGCCGCCTACTTATAGGCTGGACAGGAGGCAGGTCGCCGACGGCGGGGGCCGGGGGGGTGTATGTCTATGTCACCTCACCGTCCCCTTCCCGTCCGCCTCCTCGGTATCTTGCACCAGCAACCGGGCAGGCAGGCAGGCGGGGGCAGCCCAACTAGACATGATCGAGCAGCAACTTGGTGCTAGCTAGGCTAGGCTAGATTAGCTAGCCGCAGCCGCAGCTGCAGTACGTCCGGTCCGGCCCCCAGGCGATATTTTCTCCCGATGGCTGGGGATGTCAATGTGTGGCCGCGCTTGCTTGCTTACATCGGCATCGGCATCACTGCATCACCATGTGGCCATTGCGCATCTATCGCTGTTGGTGGCTGTGGTGCGGTTGCTGTCTGTCTCTCGAGCAGCATCGCATCCAACGGTTCTCTCTGGTAGCCGGACACCTGTTGCCGCCTGGTTCGTCACTCCCACTCAGACCCAGGTGAGTGAACCCTGTCCTAATTTGGGAACATGAGGCTGACCCTCTTATGGAAACAACAACAAGAAAAACAAGTAAATTATTAGGTAACGAGGGAGTGGGCAGGGGTCAACGAGGTCGGTATGGTGATATATGCTGGTCCCTCCCAAGGTGCAACGTATGCTACACCTCGTCCGAATATAAGAAAACAATTCTTCAGGTTCACTGAACATAGTGAGCGTATGTACGTATGCATGCATGCATGTGTGTTGCGCAACCGGCTTGCCCTCTTATCTTAGGCTGTAGGCAGGGTTACTTTTCTGTATTCCGACCGTACGTGTCCTGGGTGTGTTTCCAACCGACTCTATGCACCATCAAGGGTTTGTCTGGTATTGTCACTACCGCTTTTTTCGAAAAGGATTGTCACCACTAACTTATGCCTCGTGAGCTATATTAATTATTACTAGTGGCATCTGACACACTTCCTCCGTTCTTGAAAGAGTGTACTTCTAATTTTATTGGAGGATCAAACTATCTTAGAGTTTGACTGAGTTTGTGGAAAATTATATCAATGCTTGTGAAACCAAATAGGTATATCAGGAAAATATCTTTCCCTAATAATAAAGCACGGGTTGAGTCTGTCGGCTTCACCGTCGCGGTGTTTTTACAAAAGCGTCCCTCTTATTTTAGGTATTTAACCTGCAGTCATACTCATAAGTCAGCCCGAACCGGTACGAGGAGAGAAAAGAAAAAAAATAGCCCAGCCCGAACCGGCACTGCCTCCCGACCCTATCTACAGCTGCAGCGCGCCGCCGGAGATCTCCCCTTCCGTGGATGGCGGCGCAGTCAACGACGCTCAAGCGAGGGCAGGGATGCAGGCAACGCGAAGGCAATGGGAGGAGGTAGGAGCTCGAGGGGCACAACAATGGACGCGGCGGGGTGGATCCGGCGAGGAGGAGGTCGGAGTCGAGGCGGGGCATGCCATGGGAGGAGGCCGGAGTTCGATGGGCATGGGAATGGGTGCGGCGGGGCGGATCCAGCGAGGAAAGACCGGAGTGGAGGTGGGGGCACGCCATGGGAAGCGAGCAAACCTTCGGGCATCACCATCCATGGTGGTTGGTATCTGCGGGAGAAGAGGAGAGAGATTTTGAGAGAGAGACAGGAGAAAAGAGAGAGGGAAGGGAGAGGAAGGAGAGATGGCCGGAGGCGTGGTCAATGGCGAAGGTCCGGCAGCGTGCAGCGGGTCAATGCCGCCGCCCACTCTGGCCTCCACCCAGTGGCGGAGCTAGCATATGACATCAGGGTGGTCCTCTCTAAATTTTTTTGATAACTAATATGACATGTGAACATTCTAACTAATTACCAATAGCACAATAGAAATATATCAATATGGTCTTACAAACACAGTGAAATTCTCAATTAAATCTCAGTTTTACATAAAGAAGCCTACATAGTAAATGGGTATCCTTGATGAAGAAGAAACTGCAAGTGAGGGAGTCCTGGATTAGGGGGTGTCCGGATAGCCGGACTATACCTTCAGCCGGACTCCTGGACTATGAAGATACAAGATTGAAGACTTCGTCCCGTGTCCGGAAGGGACTTTCCTTGGCGTGGAAGGCAAGCTTGGCGATACGGATATATAGATCTCCTACCATTGTAACCGACTTTGTGTAACCCTAACCCTCTCCGGTGTCTATATAAACCGGAGGGTTTTAGTCCGTAGGGCAACATACAGAACAACAATCATACCATAGGCTAGCTTCTAGAGTTTAGCCTCTCCGATCTCGTGGTAGATCTACTCTTGTACTACCCATATCATCAATATTAATCAAGCAGGACGTAGGGTTTTACCTCCATCAAGAGGGCCCGAACCTGGGTAAAACTTCGTGTCCCTTGCCTCCTGTTACCATCCGGCCTAGACGCACAGTTTGGGACCCCCTACCCAAGATCCGCCGGTTTTGACACCGACATTGATGCTTTCATTGAGAGTTCCTCTATGTCGTCGCCATCAGGAAGGATGCCTCCCCCCGTCTTTAAAGACGGCACCGTTGCTAAGGGAGCTTTGGCTGTCGGTCAAACCCTCCGGCTAGCTGGTTTTCTTATGACAGCATGTTCGGCTTCTGCACCGACGATGACCTCTCGAGCCATCGAAAACAATGTTCATGTCAGCTCGGAACTCGCCTAGCAGTTAGATCCAATGGAGCTCTCCTCTATAAACAAGCTCTTGGATCGCATCGCCGCCCTGGGAGTCGCTACGAATTACGACCAGATTGGGCCTAAGCCCGATCCGAGAGAGATTAACTCTCCCCAAGTCACCCATCACGTTGCCGTGGTAGAGGGACAGTGCGGCAACCCCTCATCTATCTTAAGGACTAGCTACGTCCGGATTCCCGATCCCTCCAAGCCGGATACCCGCGGGGAGGAGGATATCACTCAAGACCTGAACTTAGAGTCAGGCGACAGACTGGATTCATTGGACAACATCCAGGAATCCAAATTTTTGAGTTCGGAAATTCCTCGGCCTCTGAGCCTCAGATGGGGTGAGGCTTCGGATTTAATTCCACCCACCCACCCGAACATAAGCGATCTATCCCAAATTAGGCAAGAGCCCGAAGAAACAGTACATCATTACTGGGCCAGATTCCTCCTGGTTATGAACAGGATAAAGGACTGCCGCGAGGAAGACGCAATTTCCTTCTTCTGCAATAATTGCACGGACAAGGGAATCCTCAACGCCATAAGTCGCCGTGATATTACACTCTTCACTGACTTGGCGTCCATAGTACGAAAGTACTGTGCGATGGAAAGCGCCTGGAAAACCGAAATAAAATTTTGGGACAATCCGGCCCTGAATACAAACCCAGTCCGAAATAAAAGGGTGCATCATCGCCAGACACCCGGGTCAAACACCAAAAAGTAAAAACCCTCTACAGGGCATGGAACCGTATTGGAAGGATGGCTTAATGGACCCTATAAAATTCACAGTACAGAGGACGCCACACCAACTCACAGCCTTAGAGCATGTTGGATACTCCAGCAGGTGGCCAAAATTGGCGAAGATCTCCTAATTTCGGAGGCCACAGAAAGCCACCCCAGAGACACCAATACGGTATCAACAGTCTTCGAGACTTTCGCATCAAATAACATGCGAAAAAGGACACTCCACAGCCTTGCCGAAATCTACCAAGTGGCAACAATAAACCCATGGAGTGACACAGCTATTACCTTTAACGCCAGTGATGAACCTAAATTCCGAACAGCCTGAGTACGAGCCGCATTGGTCCTCAGTCCAATAGTGGACGACTTTCGTCTTACCAAGGTACTCATGGACGGCGGCAGCGGATTGAACCTCATTTATGTGGAAACCCTTCAAAAAATGGAAATACACTAGAACCGCATTGAGCGAAGGAGCACAACCTTTAGAGGAATAATCCCCAGTCGGGAAGCGCGCTGTACAGGAAAAATCACACTAGATGTGGTGTTCGGCACGCCGGATAATTACATGTCCGAAGAGGTCACGTTCCACGTGGCTCCGTTCAGCAGCGGTTATCACGCTCTGCTAGGGCGGGAAGCATTTATAATCTTCCAAGCAATACCCCATTACGGGTACATGAAGCTCAAGATGCCCGGGCCCAACCGGATCATCACTCTCGCTAGTGATCCGGACATAACACTCCGTGCCGAAAACAAGACAGTTGCACTGGCCCTCGAGGCACTATCCGAAGCCCTAGCGGCTGAGGAACTGACTGCGCTGCGCTCCATGGTGAATAGAGACGATGTGGTACTCGACAAAAGATCCAAGTCCACCTCCTTTAAACCGGCGGACGAAATAGTCAAATTCCAGGTCCATCCAACAGACCCCAATAAAACAGCTTCCATCGGGGCACAGTTAAACCCTGATGTAGATGCCGCACTGCGAGAGTTCCTACAAGAGAACTGGGACATTTTCGCCTGGCACCCTTCAGACATGCCAGGAATCCCACGCAGGCTGGCCGAGCAAGCTCTTCGGCGTTTTTCCGAACCTAAGAGATAGGCCATGGGAGAGGAGCTAGCAAAGCTATTGGAGGCCGGATTCATCAGAGATATAAAACATCCAGACTGGCTAGCAAACCTGGTGATGGTACCAAAGAAGGACAAATCCTGGCGCTTGTGCGTTGATTTTAAAGACCTTAACAAGGCTTGCACAAATGATCCCTTCCCCATCCCCCGCATCGATCAAATTATCGACACTACCGCAGGACACAATTTGTTGTGTTTCCTCGAGGCATATTCCGGCTACCATCAAATCAAGATGGCAGAATCAAACCAAGCCGCAACGGCATTTATCACACCATACGGCCCATTCTGCTTCAACACAATGCCCTTCGGGCTCAAAATGCCGGCGCAACATATCAGCGCATGATTCAGGCATGTCTGGCAAACCAGATCGGCGAAACGGTGGAGGCATATGTACATGATGTGGTCGTCAAAACAAGACATGTCGAATCTCTAGTAGACGACTTGAGGCTCACATCTGATAACCTCCGAACATACGACATCAAGCTCAACCCGGAAAAATGCATTTTCAGCGTCCCAGCCGGAAAGCTCTTGGGCTTCATTGTATCCGGTAGAGGAATTGAAGCAAATCCAGCCAAGATCCGAGCTCTGTCACAATTGGATATCCCAAAGGATCTCAAACAAATACAAAAGTTAACCGGATGCGTGGCGGCTCTAAGCCGCTTTATCTCCCGCTTAGAGGAATTGAAGCAAATCCAGCCAAGATCCGAGCTCTGTCACAATTGGATATCCCAAAGGATCTCAAACAAATACAAAAGTTAACCGGATGCGTGGCGGCTCTAAGCCGCTTTATCTCCCGCTTGGGAAAAAAGGCCCTACCCCTTTACCGCCTCCTTCGGCGCACCGAACACTTCGAATGGACGGATGCAGCCATGACCGGACTCGACGAAATATAATCCATATTGGCAACAAACCCAGTCCTGGCCGCGCCAAACATTGGCGAACCAATGCTATTGTACATTGCAGCAACACATCAGGTGGTAAGCGCAGTGCTCGTCGTCGAACGAGAAACGGACGGACACAAATTCCCCCTTCAAAAGCCGGTCTATTATGTGTCCACTGTCCTCACTCCGTGCAAATCACGGTACCCGCATTATCAAAAGATTGCTTACGCAGTATTCATTGCATCCCGGAAGCTACGACACTACTTTCAAGAGTGTTCAATAACAGTAGCCTCAGAAGTACCACTTAACGATATTATAAACAACAATGACGCAATAGGCCGGATTGCAAAATGGGCCATTGAGCTCCTCCTGTTCGACATAACTTATAAGCCACGGCGAGCCATCAAGTCGCAAGTTTTGGCCGACTTCGTCGCAGAATGGACGGAGGCCGAACTCCCTAAAGAGTACGGCACATACTCAAATTGGATCATGCATTTCGACGGCTCCAAGATGTTGGACGGACTAGGGGCTGGCGTCATTTTGATGTCCCCCACAGAAGACACAGTTCAATACGTACTCCAGATTATGTACAAAGACTCCAACAATGCAGCCGAATATGAGGCCCTTTTACATGGTCTCCGGATGACAGTATCCATGGGCATTCAACGCCTAGAGGTGCGCAGGGACTCGAACCTCGCAATATCCCAAATAAATGGAGACTTTGATGCCAAGGATCCAAAAATGGCAGCTTACTGCAACGCCGTCCTAAAAATGTCAGCTCGGTTCGAAGGGCTTGAATTTCACCATATAGCCCGGGAAAATAATCAGGCGGCAGATGTCCTGGCACGCATCGGCGCAAAACGCAATGTAGTCCCCCCAATATCTTCTTGTAAAGGCTGTTCAAGCCATTCGTAGTATGGGAAGGGGAGCCAAACAATAACAGCCCGGACCCAACCGCACTGCCCGACACCGAACATTCTGACACAATCGGAGGCTCTGCCAATGAAATAACACCTTCAGCCCACGTAATAATGGCCATCATCGCCCCGTGGACAGAACCATTCCTCGCCTACCTTACTAGGAAGGAACATCCCGAGGACCAAAATGAGGCACGTGCATAGTGCGGCGATCCAAAGCCTACAAAGTCCACGAGGGAGAGCTTTATAAGAAAAGCACTACCGGAGTCCTTCAAAGGTGCATCTCCGAAGAGGAAGGGCGGAACCTCCTGGCTGAAATTCATGCAGGACTCGGCGGTCATCACACTGCAGCTCGGTCCCTTGTAAGCAAGGCCTTCCGTACAGGCTTTTATTGGCCAACGGCCCGGGCAGACGCCCAGGACTTAGTCCAACGATGCACCTATTGCCAGCTCTTTGCAAACCAAAGCCATATGCCACCCACCGCCCTCCAAACTATCCCCATTACTTGGCCCTTCATGGTCTGGGGGCTTGACATGGTTGGACCCCTTAAAGGCGGAACCCACAAGCAAAAATACTTACTGTTCATGGTGGATAAGTTCACCAAATGGATAGAAGCCAAGCCTTTTAAGACGGCCGAATCCGGACCAGTGATAGACTTTATATCCGGGGTTGTACACCATTACGGCGTCCCCCACAGCATCATCACTGATAACGGCACGAACTTTATGGCCGACGAGGTAAAACTCTGGTGCAAAAACATGGGCATCAAGCTCGATTATTCTTCCGTCTATCACCCACAAACTAACGGCCAGGTCGAACGTGCAAATGGCCTTATCATGAGCGGCATCAAACCCAGATTAGTGCGGTCCCTCAAGGAATCTAACACGCACTGGGTAGAGGAGCTCGACTCCATACTTTGGGGGCTGTGGACCACGCCGAATCGCACTACCGGGTACACACCATTCTTTATGGTGTACGGCGCAGAGGCAGTTTTGCCTTGCGACATAATTCATGACTCACCTCGAGTGCGCATGTACAAAGAAAGAGAAGCCGAGCTCGATCGGCAGGATAGTTTGGGCGCATTGGAGGAGGAGCGCGATGTGGCAAAATCCCGTTCCGCATTCTATCAACAGCAGGCTCGAAGATACCAAAGCAAAGAAGTACGGGCCAAAAATTACAACGTTGGCGAACTAGTTCTACGCCCGCCGGACAAGAAAAAGGACAAACTCAAGCCCAAGTGGGAAGGTCCCTTCATAATTGACCAAGTCCTGACTGGTGGAGTGTACCGCCTACGAGATGCATCGGATAACCGACTCGAGCCGAACCCATGGAACGTAGCCCGTCTCTGAAAATTCTATGCCTAGCACCGGACTCTGTGTTCGTCTCCTTCCTCTGTCCATTTTTTATATATATACTGTCTGTCTTACATTTCTCTCCTTCACCCCTTCCTTTCTTTTATAGCCTTTAAAGGCTCATCAAATGACGTGCTATTCGCACTCATTAAACCTGGGGGCTTCTTTTACCAGAAGCTTATTTCTACGGGCTTCATGCCCAACACATGTGTTACACTTCCGCATGTACCTTTTATTTCACCATTATATGCATCGATATGACTTAAGTTTTGGCCAAGCTGGGTTGCCTGGCTCCTGTGCTTACCCCTACGTTCCCGATTATTCGGCTAGCCGGTAAAGGGAGCACCTCTGCGATTGTTACTGCCGGATCAGCCGGATGTGTACCTCAGACTGGGTGCAGCCGAAAGCTAGTGTTCTTAAGGGAATATTCGGTCGGTGACCTAAAAGATGATCTTTTCACTTATTTATTTATGCGCCCCCAGATGCTTTTTCCTGCGTCTTTCTCGCAGAATGGGCATGCACTTTAGGGCATGCCTCCCAGGGAAAGGAATCCCTAACGGAACTATTCTCCCTGGAAGATGTTTCTTACTAACCATGTAATATAACATAACTAGTCGGGCACTTGTCTGTTCATGCACTAATGACCCCTACGCCTGGTCTCCATGCATTCCCCCGCTCTTATATAGCCGCATGGGAATTCGGACACACTCCGGACCGTCAGGTCCCGAGGCTGAAGCGAAAAGGTCGGCCATGACAAACGATCTACAATCCGGCTAGAAGGCATTATAAATGTCAATTAAATTACATAGTCATTCTGACTGATTGTATTCCTCTTCAATACCATCTAACAGGCTGTCTAATTTACAGTCTTGCTGGGAATACTTTGCGGCCAATTCTACTTGGGCGTATACTAAGCTTACAGGGATCTCCTTCCCATCGGGCCCCACAGGACCGACCTCGGCCATGTTGTTGGGGTCAGCCTTTGTGTACCGCGTCTTCACCATGTCCCAGGCCTCCCTAGCGCCTTGACGGCAGGCCGATATATTCCACAATCGGAAGCGCCGCCGTGCTTCCTTTAGCTTCTCCGCAAGCTCTCCAAGACCTTCGGGCATGGAGATGGATGGCCACAGGGCCTGGGCGACGCGTTGCATCGCCTGCCGAACTCGCTCAAGCAGTTGCGAGAGCTTAGGAAGAAGGTCACCCGTAGAACCGGGCATCTCCTCTGCAGGACGACCTGTTAGCACACCTACAGACATTACTCTATTACTCGTCTTCCCCGCCAAACTTTTTTTCAAAGGTTCGTTCAAGCACTTACTAAATATGCCGCACCGAAGCCGCTGATTCTCCTTAACGGAGTCTGACAGCTGGGCACAGACATCTTTCAGTTTGACGCCCAGCTTGGTGTTGGCATCTTAGAGATCGTTCTTCTCCCGCCTCACCTTTGTTAGCACAGTCTCACCAGCCTTCAGCTGGCGTAGGAGGTGTTGCCTTTCCGGATTCAATCCGGCGCCATATGCAATTTCATTTTTCAGATTCGCACCCATGCCGTGCTTCGCAAAATACTTATCTTTTGAAGTGTATATTACCAGAGGGGGTCTCCTTGGGCTCCCCTACCGCGGCTAGTGCGGCCTCAAGTTGGGCTTTGCACTCTTCCAGCTCCTTGGACAGTAGGGAATTCTTTTCTATAAGAACCTGCATAACAAATGATCCTTAAATCAGTTATTCTAACTGTTTCAAGTCTCGGGGGCTACTGGTATATATATATATATAATTACCAAAATTTTCTTACCCTTATGTCTTTTACATATTGCTCCGTGGCTCTGGCTAGACCATTTTGAGCGGCACGGAGGTACGCATCTCCCGAATTGAAGGCATCTAATGCCTCTCGGGAGAAACAAGCGTCGCGAAGAATTGTCCGGCGACGCCTGTGGTTCATGGCACTCTCCACCTCAGAGTTGGTGGCAGACAACCTGTCCACATCCTCCATCGGAGGAGCGTCCGGTGCGCGCCTTGTGTTCGCCTCCGCCTCCGGACCAGGCTTTGGAGCCTGGCTGGTGGAGGCACGATTGGCAGCCTCTCTGGATATATTCCGGCGAGGTCTCTTTGTCCTCAAGAGAGCACGAGTGTTAATATGCCTTGAAGGTATAACACCGGGGATAAGGGGGCGCGACATACCTTTGCATTAACGCCTCGGTCCAGACTGCACCTCTTTTCTGCCCACGGGGCCCTGCGGTCCCTCGTTGGCTTGTCGCCGCAGGTTCGGCCCCCCGTCTCAAGAACCTCCCCTGCAAAGTTCGGTTGTAATCAGGAAACTGAAAACGCGAGAGGGAGGACCCCTATTCGGGGTACTGGGACTTCGATCTCAGTTACCTGGGAGGCCGGGATTAGCCCTGGGTAATCGGCCGTAATGGCCACCAAGGCGTTGTCCTTTCTCAATTGATGGAACACTCCATCAATCAGCTCCACTGATAAGTCCGGATCCTCTTGAGAGGCCGGATCGAGGGACCGTCCTGGGTCCTCGGGTTGTGGAGGAGGGCTGTTTATTTCTTTAACAGCCTGGCGCAGTTCCTGCGTTGAAGTCGTTAGACTGAATATTTAACAATGGGAATGTAAAATGGAGGGGCAGGTAAATGTGACCAATTACCCAGCTTGGGGGATTGTACATAGAAAATCCACCCTTTGGGTCGAAGCGGAGAAAATCCTCCTCTTCTCCCTTGTACAAAGCGGACAAGGTCTTTGTTAGAGCCGCAGCCGAATCCGGCCCCTTACGGCCGTAGCGGGTGGCGTCGTCCTCCCCGTTGAAGTCCCACATGGGGTGGCCTCTATACTATAGCGGCTACACCCCTCGCATGATGCATGCGGCCATGACCCCGATCATGGTCAGTCCGGAATGAGCTAACAATCTTATCCGGCCCATCAGGTAACGAACATCCTTGTCACTTTCCCTTTGAGGGCTCCATGGACGCCAACTTAGGCGCTTCTTTAGTGGAGCACTGTCGAACTCAGGGAGGCCGATCCGGACAGGATCCGGCAGCGGGACGTCCTCTATGTAAAACCATTCCGAAGGCCAGTCCTCAGACGCCTTCTTCGGGGTTCCGGATAGATATCCTGTCCTGGCGATGCACCACACTTCGGCTCCGCCCACTTGATATATTGACCCCTTCTGATAATGGGGCACAAGGCAGAATAGCTCTTTCCATAGCCCGAAATGAGCCTCAACACCCAAGAACAGCTCGCAGAGGGCTACGAAGCCCGCGATACGCAATACGGAGGCAGGCGTAAGATTGTGTAGCTGGAGGCCATAGAAATCCAGTAGCTCCCGGAGAAACGGATGGATTGGAAATCTGAGCCCTCTTATTAAATAAGGGACAAGGCATACCCGCTCTCCTTTGGAGGGATTAGGGGCACTCTCCGCTTGCTCTCCGCCATTATAGATGGCAAGACCGGCTCGAACCGGGACCATATAGGCCGGGGGGAGAAATCCCTTGGTCTGGAGCGTCACTAGCTCGCTATGCGGGATGGAGCATCTCTTCCAATATCCAGGCTGAGGGCTAGAAGGGCGGAGGGAGGAGTTGCGACGGCTGGCCATGGTGGAATGGACCTTTGTCGGATGCGCTTTGATGAACACTCGCGAAGGGGAGAAGGTGTGGTTTGGATCTAAATCCTCGTCCCCTTAAATGGGCGGCTCATTTACGCGGCTAGGGATGTGGATATAAAAACACTCAGACTTTTCATATTCGTTTGACACGTGGGAGACGGCCATTATTGGGCTAGAAGCCAAGGAGCGCAATATTTATAAGAAGCCGGACTTTATTCAACAGGTACACGGAATTTGGAGGAGAACCCGCCTTGCAATGCCGAAGACAATCTGTGCGCCGGACTCATCGTCATTGAAGCCTAGTTCGGGGGCTACTGAGGGAGTCCTGGATTAGGGGGTATCCGGATAGCTGGACTCCTGGACTATGAAGATACAAGATTGAAGACTTCGTCCCGTGTCCGGAAGGGACTTTCCTTGGCGTGGAAGGCAAGCTTGGCGATACGGATATATAGATCTCCTACCATTGTAACCGAGTTTGTGTAACCCTAACCCTCTCCGGTGTCTATATAAACCAGAGGGTTTTAGTCCATAGGACAACATACAGAACAACAATCATACCATAGGCTAGCTTCTAGGGTTTAGCCTCTCCGATCTCGTGGTAGATCTACTCTTGTACTACCCATATCATCAATATTAATCAAGCAGGACGTAGGGTTTTACCTCCATCAAGAGGGCCCGAACCTGGGTAAAACTTCGTGTCCCTTGCCTCCTGTTACCATCCGGCCTAGATGCACAGTTCGGGACCCCCTACCCGAGATCCGCCGGTTTTGACACCGACAGCAAGCATCTAAGTGAATACTTCAATCTCATCTTGGAAAGACGTAAATCCTCACTGTTCACCTTCATAAAAAGATCATCAATCGCTACACGAGGATTCCCAAATAACTTATATCTCTCTTGAGCTGCATTATGCACACTTGGTACGCAACCAACATGCTTAAGAAGAGCATCCTCTCTATTCCAATTACTCCAACCACCATTAGTAAATGCATTAGTTCCCTTACCACTAGTTTTTTTCTGTTTGAACAAGTAACAGACAAAGCAAAATGCAGATTCCTTCTTGATACTATATTCAAGCCAACTATGATTATGAAGCCACAAATGATTGAATGAACGATCTCTACTCCCAATTGTTCATTTTTAAAGTCATGTGCATAAGGTTTGAATGACTTTTTGAGAATATATGCTCTTCCAACTGTGTCTTGATCATTGATAGGACAACTTGCAATGGGTAGCCTTTCCCCAGGATCATGTTTAAGGCGACTAAGATCATAAACCGGTGGTGATGGCGGTGACACATCTTTAGTTTTCTCTATGGTCACATTTGACATAGACAATGTTGGTTCTTCAATTTGCTCTTCGATCACAACCGGCTGAAGGAAATATGCCCTAGAGGCAATAATAAAGTTATTATTTATTTCCTTCATCATGATAAATATTTATTATTCATGCTAGAATTGTATTAACCAGAAACATAATACATGTGTGAATACATAGACAAACAGAGTGTCACTAGTATGCCTCTACTTGACTAGCTCGTTGATCAAAGATGGTTATGTTTCCTAGCCATAGACATGAGTGATTGTCACTTGATTAACGGGATCACATCATTAGGAGAATGATGTGATTGACTTGACCCATTCGTTAGCTTAGCACTTGATCATTTAGTTTGTTGCTATTTCTTTCTTCATAACTTATACATGTTCCTATGACTATGAGATTATGCAACTCCCGTTTACCGGAGGAACACTTTGTGTGCTACCAAACGTCACAACGTAACTGGGTGATTATAAAGCTGCTCTACAGGTGTCTCCGAAGGTACTTGTTGGGTTGGCGTATTTCGAGATTAGGATTTGTCACTCCGATTGTCGGAGAGGTATCTCTGGGCCCTCTCGGTAATGCACATCACTCAAGCCTTGCAATCATTGCAACTAATAAGTTAGTTGCGGGAGGATGTATTACGGAACAAGTAAAGAGACTTGCCGGTAACGAGATTGAACTAGGTATTGGAATACCGACGATCAAATCTCGGGCAAGTAACATACTGATGACAAAGGGAACAACGTATGTTGTTATGCGGTTCGACTGATAAAGATCTTTGTAGAATATGTAGGAGCCAATATGAGCATCCAGGTTCCTCTATTGGTTATTGACCGGAGACGTGTCTCGGTCATGTCTACATAGTTCTCGAACCCGTAGGGTCCGCACGCTTAAAGTTCGGTGACGATCGTAATTAGGTTTTTGTGTTTTGATGTACCGAAGGTTGTTCGGAGTCCCGGATGTGATCACGGACATGACGAGGAGTCTCCAAATGGTCGAGACATAAAGATTGATATATTGGAAGCCTATATTTGGATATCGGAATCGTTCCGGGTGAAATCGGGATTTTACCAGAGTACCGGGGGGTTACCGGAACCCCCCCCCCCGGGGGTTAATGGGCCTACATGGGCCCTAAGGGAGAAGAGGAGGGCCGGCCAGGGCAGGCCGCATGCCCCCTCCCCCTAGTACGAATAGGACAAGGAGGGGGGGGCGGCGCCCCCCTTTCCTCTTTCCCCCTTCCCCTTTCCTTCTCCAACAAGGTAAGAGGGCGAGTCCTACTCCCGGTGGGAGTAGGACTCCTCCAGGCGCCCCCTAGGGGCCGGCCACGCCTCCCCCTCCCTCCTTTATATACGGGGGCAAAGGGGCACCCCATGACATACAAGTTGATCTTCATGATCGTTCCTTAGCCGTGTGCGGTGCCCCCTTCCACCATATTCCACCTCGGTCATATCGTAGCGGTGCTTAGGCGAAGCCCTGCGTCGGTAGAACATCATCACCGTCATCACGCCGTCGTGCTGACGAAACTCTCCCTCAACACTCAACTGGATCGGAGCTCGAGGGATGTCACCGAGTTGAATGTGTGCAGAACTCGGAGGTGACGTACGTTCGGTACTTGGATCGGTCGTATCGGGAAGATGTATGACTACTTCCTCTACGTTGTGTCAACGCTTCTGTTGCCGGTCTACGAGGGTACGTAGACAACACTCTCCCCTCTCGTTACTATGCATCACCATGATCTTGCGTGTGCATAGGAATTTTTTTGAAATTGCTACGTTCCCCAACAGTGGCATCCGAGCCAGGTTTTATGCGTTGATGTTATATGCACGAGCAGAACACAAGTGAGTTGTGGGCGATATAAGTCATACTGCTTACCAGCATGTCATACTTTGGTTCGGCGGTATTGTTGGATGAAGCGGCCCAGACCGACATTACGCATACGCTTACACGCGACTGGTTCACCGACGTGCTTTGCACACAGGTGGCTGGCGGGTGTCAGTCTCTCCAACTTTAGTTGAATCGAGTGTGGCTACGCCGGTCCTTGCGAAGGTTAAAATAGCACCAACTTGACAAACTATCGTTGTGGTTTTGATGCGTAGGTAAGAACGGTTCTTGCTAAGCCCGTAGCAGCCACGTAAAGCTTGCAACAACAAAGTAGAGGACGTCTAACTTGTTTTTGCAGGGCATGTTGTGATGTGATATGGTCAAGACATGATGCTATATTTTATTGTATGAGATGATCATATTTTGTAACCGAGTTATCGGCAACTGGCAGGAGCCATATGGTTGTCGCTTTATTGTATGCAATGCAATCGCGCTGTAATGCTTTACTTTATCACTAAGCGGTAGCGATAGTCGTGGAATGATGTCTACTACACAACCTTCTTCTTGTGGACGTTGTTGGGCCTCCAAGTGCAGAGGTTTGTAGGACAGTAGCAAATTTCCCTCAAGTGGATGACCTAAGGTTTATCAATCCGTAGGAGGCGTAGGATGAAGATGGTCTCTCTCAAGCAACCCTGCAACCAAATAACAAAGAGTCTCTTGTGTCCCCAACACACCCAATACAATGGTAAATTGTATAGGTGCACTAGTTCGACGAAGAGATGGTGATACAAGTGGTATATGGATGGTAGATAAAGGTATTTGTAATCTGAAATTATAAAAACAACAAGGTAACTAATGATAAAAGTGAGCGTAAACGGTATTGCAATGATAGGAAATAAGGCCTAGGGTTCATACTTTCACTAGTGTAAGTTCCCTCAACAATACTAACCTAATTGGATCACATAACTATCCCTCAACATGCAACAAAGAGTCACTCCAAAGTCACTAATAGCGGAGAACAAACAAAGAGATTATGGTAGGGTACGAAACCACCTCAAAGTTATTCTTTCCAATCAACCCGTTGGGCTATTCCTATAAGTGTCACAAACAGCCCTAGAGTTCTTACTAAAATAACACCTTAAGACACAAATCAACCAAAACCCTAATGTCACCTAGATACTCCAATGTCACCTCAAGTATCCGTGGGTATGATTATATGATATGCATCACACAATCTCAGATTCATCTATTCAACCAACACATAGGACCTCAAAGAGTACCCCAAAGTTCTACCGGAGAATCACGACGAAAATGTGTGCCAACCCCTATGCATAGGTTCATGGGCGGAACCCGCAAGTTGATCACCAAAACATACATCAAGTGAATCACGTGGTATCCCATTGTCACCACAGATACGCACGGCAAGACATACATCAAGTGTTCTCAAATCTTTAAAGACTCAATCCGATGAGATAACTCCAAAGGGGAAACTCAATTTATTACAAGAGAGAAGAGGGGGAGGAGAAACATAAGATCCAACTATAATAGCAAAGCTCGCGATACATCAAGATCGTGCCAAATCAAGAACACGAGAGAGAGAGAGAGAGAGATCAAACAGATAGCTACTGGTACATACCCTCAGCCCCGAGGGAGAACTACTCCCTCCTCGTCATGGAGAGCACCGGGATGATGAAGATGGCCACCGGAGAGGGATTCCCCCTCCGGCAGGGTGCCGGAACGGGTCTAGATTGGCTTTCGGTGGCTACGGAGGCTTCTGGCGGCGAAACTCCCGATCTATTGTGCTCTTCTGGAAGTTTTACGATACGCAGGTATATATGGGTGAAAGGAGTACGTCGGTGGACCGAAGGGGGGGGGCACGAGGCAGGGGGCGCGCCCCAGGAGGGTGGGCATGCCCCCTACCCTCGTGAGCACCTCCTTCATCTTCTGACATAGGGTCCAAGTCTATCCGGTAGGTTTCCTTCCAAAAATAACTTCTCCAGTTGATTTCGTTCCGTTTCAACTCCGTTTGATATTCATTTCCTTTGAAACCCTAAAATAGGCATAAAACAGCAAATCTGGGCTGGGCCTCCGGTTAATAGGTTAGTCCCAAAAGTAATATAAAAGTGGATAATAAAGCCCAATATCGCCCAAAACAGTAGATAATATAGCATGGAGCAATCAAAAATTATAGATATGTTGGAGACGTATCAAGCATCCCCAAGCTTAATTCCTGCTCGTCCTCGAGTAGGTAAATGATAAAAAAGATAATTTTTGACGTGGAATGCTAGTTGGCATAATTTCAATGTAATTCTTCCTACTTGTGATATGAATATTCAGATCCGAAAGATTCAAGACAAAAGTTCATTTTGACATAAAAATAATAATACTTCAAGCATACTAACTAAGCAATCATGTCTTCTCAAAATAACATGGCCAAAGAAAGTTATCCCTACAAAATCATATAGTCTGGCTATGCTCTATCTTCACCACACAAAATATTTAAATCATGCGCAACACCGATGACAAGCCAAGCAATTGTTTCATACTTTTAATGTTCTCAAACTTTTTCAATCTTCACGCAATACATGAGCGTGAGCCATGGACATAGCACTATAGGTGGAATAGAATGGTGGTTGTGGAGAAGACAAAAAGGGAGAAGATAGTCTCACATCAACTAGGCATATCAACAGGCTATGGAGATGCCCATCAATAGATATCAATGTGAGTTAGTAGGGATTACCATGCAACGGATGCACTAGAGCTATAAGTGTATGAAAGATCAACAAAAGAAACTAGTGGGTGTGCAATTAACTCGCTTGCTCACGAAGACCTAGGGCATTTTGAGGAAGCCCATCATTGGAATATACAAGCCAAGTTCTATAATGAAAGATTCCCACTAGTATATGAAAGTGACAACATAGGAGACTCTCTATCATGAAGATCATGGTGCTACTTTGAAGCACAAGTGTGGTAAAAGGAAAGTAGCATTGCCCCTTCTCTCTTTTTCTCTCATTTTTTTATTTTTTTATTTTTTTATTGGGCCTTCTCTTTTTTTATGGCCTCTTTTTTTATTTGGGCTTCTTTGGCCTCTTTTTTATTTATTTTTCGTCCGAAGTCTCATCCCGACTTGTGGGGGAATCATAGTCTCCATCATCCTTTCCTCACTGGGACAATGCTCTAATAATGATGATCATCACACTTTTATTTTTCTTACAACTCAAGAATTACAACTCGATACTTAGAACAAGATATGACTCTATATGAATGCCTCCGGCGGTGTACCGGGATGTGCAATGATGCATGAGTGACATGTATGAAAGAATTATGAACGGTGGCCTTGCCACAAATACGATGTCAACTACATGATCATGCAAAGCAATATGACAATGATGAAGCGTGTCATAATAATGGAATGGTGGAAAGTTGCATGGCAATATATCTCGGAATGGAAATGCCATAATAGGTAGGTATGGTGGCTGTTTTGAGGAAGGTGTATGGTTGGTTTATGGTACCGGCGAAAGTTGTGCGGTACTAGAGAGGCTAGCAATGGTGGAAGGGTGAGAGTGCGTATAATCCATGGACTTCACATTAGTCATAAAGAACTCACATACTTATTGAAAAAAATTATTAGTTATCGAAACAAAGTACTACACGCATGCTCCTAGGGGGATAGATTGGTAGGAAAAGATCATCGCTCGTCCCTGACCACCACTCATAAGGAAGGCAATCAATAAATAAATCATGCTCCATGAGGGAGTCCTGGATTAGGGGGTCTCCGGACAGCCGGACTATCTCCATTGGCCGGACTGTTAGACTATAAATATACAAGATTTAAGACTTCGTCTCGTGTCCGGATGGGACTCTACTTGGCGTGGAAGGCAAGCTAGGCAATACGGATATGGATATCTCCTCCTTTGTAACCGACCTTGTGTAACCCTAAGCCTCTCTGGTGTCTATATAAACCGAAGGGTTTTAGTCTGTAGGACAACAATCACAAACATACAATCATACCATAGGCTAGCTTCTAGGGTTTAGCCTCTCTGATCTTGTGGTAGATCTACTCTTGTATTAACCATATCATCAATATTAATCAAGCAGGACATAGGGTTTTACCTCCATCAAGAGGGCCCGAACCTGGGTAAAAGATCGTGTCCCCTGCCTCCTGTTACCATCCGGCCTAGACGCACAGTTCAGGACCCCCTACCCGAGATCCGCCGGTTTTGACACCGACATTGGTGCTTTCATTGAGAGTTCCGCTGTGCCGTAGCCACCAGGAAGGATGTCTCATCCCGTCTTTAAAGACGGCACTGTTGCTAAGGGAGCTTTGGCTATCGGCCAAACTCTCCGGCTGGGTGGTTTTCTTATGACCGCCTGTTCGGCCGCTGCGCCAACGATGACTTCTCGGGTCATCGAAAGCAATCTTCACGTCAACTCGGAACTCGCCGAGCAGTTAGATCCAATGGAGGTCTCATCCCTGAACGAGCTCTTGGATCGCATCGCCGCCCTGGGAATCGCTACAGACTACGATCAGATTGGGCCTAAACCCGATCTAAGAGAGATCAACTCTCCCCAGGTCACCCATCACGTTGCAGTAGTGGAGGAATGAGGCAACCCTTCATCTATCTTAAGGACTAGCTATGTCCGGATTCCCGATCCCTCCAAGCCGGATACCCGCGGAGGGGAGGACGTCACTCAAAACCTGAACCTAGAGTCATGCAGCGGGCTAGATTTATTGGAAAACATCCAAGAATCCAAACTTCCGAGTTCAGAAACTCCTTGGCCCCTGAGTCTCAGATTGGGTGAGGATTCGGGTTCAATTCCACCCACCCACCCAAACATAAGCGATCTATCCCAAATTAGGCAAGAGCCCGAAGAAACAGTACACCATTACTGGCCAGATTCCTTCTGGTCATGAATGGGATAAAGGACTGCCGTGAGGAAGACGTAATTTCATTCTTCTGCAATAATTGCACGGACAAGGGAATCCTCAATGCCATAAGTCGCCGCGAAATTACACGCTTTGCCGACTTGGTATCCATAGTACGAAAGTACCATGCGATGGAAAGCGCCTGGAAAACCGAAATAAAATTTTGGGATAATCCGGCCCTGAATACAAACCCAGTCCGAAATAAAAGGGTGCATTATCACTATACACCTGGGTTAACTACCAAAAAACAAAATCCCTCTACGGGGCAAGGAACCGTACTGGAGGGATGGCTCAACGGACCCTGCAAAATTCATAGTACATCGGATGCAATACCAACGCATAGCCTTAGAGCATGTTGGATACTCCGGCAGGTGGCCAAAAGTGGTGAGGATCTACTCCTCCCAAATACCACAGAGCACCATCTCGTGGACAACAATACGGTGTTAACGGTCTTTGAGACCTTCGCGTCAAATAATAGACGCAAGCGAACACTCTGCTGCATGGCCGAAATCTGCCACATAGCAGAAATAAATCCTTGGAGTGACACGACTATTACCTTCAATGCCAGTGACAAACCTAAATTCCGAACAGCCCGAGCACCAGCCGCACTGGTCCTCAGTCCAATCGTGGACGGATTTCGACTCACCAAGGTACTCATGGACGGCGGCAGCGGATTAAACCTCATCTATGAGGAAACTCTTCAAAACATAGAAATAGACTGGAGCCGCATTGAGCAAAGTAGCACAACCTTTAGAGGAATCATCCCTAGTCGAGAAGCACGCTGTGCTGGGAAAATCACACTAGATGTGGTATTCGGCACGCCGGATAATTACAGGTCCAAAAAAATTACATTCCAAGTGGCCCCGTTCAACAGCGGATACCACGCTCTATTAGGGCGGGAGGCGTTTACAATCTTCCAAGCCATACCCCATTACGGGTACATGAAGCTCAAAATGCCCGGGCCCAACGGAATCATCACTCTTGCTAGTGATCCGGACATAGCACTCCGCGCCAAAAATAAGACAGCCGCACTGGCCCTTTAGGCACTATCCGAAGACCTAGCGGCCGAGGAACTAACTGCGGTGCGCTCCACGGTGAACAGGGACGACGTGATACTCGATAAAAGATCCAAGTCCACCTCCTTTAAACCGGCGGACAAAATAGTCAAATTCCAAGTCCATCCAACGGACCCTACAAAAACAGCTTCCATCGGGGCACAATTAAACCCTGATGTCGACGCTGCACTGCGAGAGTTCCTACGCGAGAACTGGGACATTTTTGCCTGGGACCCTTCAGACATGCCAGGAATCCCATTCAGGCTAGCCGAGCACAGCCTAAATATCCTAAAAGGATCCAAGCCAGTCAAGCAGGCTCTTCGGCGTTTCTCCGAACCTAAGAGACAAGCGATGGGAGAGGAACTAGCCAAGCTATTGGAGGCCGGATTCATCAGAGACATAAAACATCCGGACTGGCTAGCAAACCTGGTGATGGTACTAAAGAAGGACAAATCCTGGCGCTTGTGCGTCGATTTTAAGGACCTTAACAAGGCCTGCCCAAAGGATCCCTTCCCCCTCCCCCGCATCGATCAAATCATCGATGCTACTGCAGGACACGATTCATTGTGTTTCCTCGACGCATACTCCGGCTACCATCAAATTAAAATGGCAGAGCCAGACCAAGCCGCAACGGCATTCATCACACCATACGGCCCATTCTGCTTCAACACAATGCCCTTCGGGCTCAAAAACACCGGCGCAACATATCAGCGCATGATTCAGACATGTCTGGCAAACCAGATCGGCAAAACAGTGGAGGCATACATAGATGACATGGTCGTTAAAACCAAGGATGTCGAATCTCTAGTAGACAACTTGAGGCTCACATTCGATAACCTCCGAACATATGACATCAAGCTCAACCCAGAAAAATGCGTTTTTGGCGTACCAGCCGGAAAGCTCCTGGGATTTATTGTCTCCAGTAGCGGTATTGAAGCTAATCCGGCCAAAATCCGAGCGTTGTCATAGTTTGCTACCCCAACAGACCTCAAACATATACAAAAATTGACCGGATGCGTAGCGGCTCTAATCGGCTCTAAGGCATTACCCCTTTATCGCCTCCTCCGGCGTACCGAACACTTCGAGTTGACGGATGCCGCCACGGCCGGACTCAACGAAATAAAAGCCATATTAGCAACAAACCCAGTCCTGGCCGCGCCAAACATGGGTGAACCAATGCTATTATACATTGCGGCAACTCATCAAGTAGTAAGCGCAGTGCTCGTCGTCGAGTAAGAAGTGGACGGACACAAATTCCCCCTTCAAAAGCCGGTTTACTATGTGTCCACTATCCTTACTCCATGCAAATCACGGTACCCGCATTATCAGAAGATAGCGTACGCGGTATTTATGGCATCCCGGAAGCCGCGACACTACTTTCAAGAGTGTTTGATAACGGTAGCCTCGGAAGTACCACTTAACGATATTATAAACAACAGCGATGCGACGGGCCGGATTGCCAAATGTGCCATTGAGCTCCTCCCGTTCGACATAACTTACAAGCCACGGTGAGCTATTAAGTCGCAAGCTTTGGCTGACTTCATCACCGGGTGGACGGAAGCCGAACTCCCTAAGGAGTACGGCACATATTCAAACTGGATCATGCACTTCGACGGCTCCAAAATGTTGGCTGGTCTGGGGGCTAGCGTCGTTTTGACATCCCCAATGGGAGATACCGTTCAATACATACTACAGATAATGTATACGGACTCCAACAACGCAGCCGAATATGAGGCCCTTCTACATGGTCTCCGGATGGCAGTATCCATGGGCATTCAACGCCTAGAGGTGTGCGGGGATTCGAACCTCGCGATATCCCAAATAAATGGAGACTTTGATGCCAAGGATCCGAAAATGGCAGCTTATCGCAATGCCGTCCTAAAAATGTCAGCTCGGTTCGAGGGGCTCGAATTTCACCATGTGGCTCGGGAAAACAATCAGGCGGCGGATATCCTTGCCCGCATCGGCGCAAAACGGGATGCGGTCCCTCCCAACATATTTCTAGAAAGGCTCTTCAAGACATCCGTAGCATGGGAAGGGGACACTGGTAACAATAGTCCGGACCCGGCCAAACTACCCGATACCGAACTCTTTGACACAATCGGAGGCTCCGCCACCAAAATAACGCATTCAGCCCACGAAATAATGGCCACTATTGCCCCGTGGACAGAACCATTCCTGGCCTACCTAACTAGACAGGAACTTCCGAAAGACCAAAATGAGGCACGCTGCATAGTGCGGCGATCCAAGGCCTATAGGGTCCATGAGGGAGAATTGTACAAGAAAAGCACTACCGGAGTCCTTCAAAGGTGCATCTCCGAAGAAGCAGGGCGGAACCTTTTGGCATAAATTCACGCCAGACTCGGCGGTCATCATGCCGCAGCCCGGGCTCTTGTAAGCAAGGCCTTCCGTACAGGATTCTATTGGCCAACGGCCCGGGCAGATGCATAGGAGTTGGTCCAACGTTGCGCCGGTTGCCAGCTCTTTGCAAATCAAAGCCACATGCCACCCACTGCCCTCCAAACAATCCCCATTACATGGCCCTTCGCGGTCTGGGGGCTTGACATGGTTGGACCCCTAAAAGGGGGAACCCACCAGAAAAAAATACTTATTGGTCATGGTGGACAAATTCACCAAATGAATAGAGGCTAAACCGGTTAAGACGGCCGAATCCGGACCGGTGATAGATTTCATATCCGGGGTTGTACACCGTTACGGCGTCCCCCACAGCATCATCACTGATAACGGCACGAACTTCATGGCCGACGAGGTAAAACTCTGGTGCAGCAAAATGGGCATCAAGCTCGATTATGCTTCGGTCTATCACCCACAAACCAACGGTCAAGTCGAACGAGCAAACAGTCTTATAATGAGTGGCATTAACCCAGATTAGTGTGTTCCTTAATGGAGTCTGACACGCACTGGGTAGAGGAGCTCGACTCCGTACTCTGGGGGTGGGGACCACGCCGAATCATAGTACCGGATATACACCGTTTTTATGGTGTACGGCGTAGAGGCAGTCTTGCCCTGTGACATAATTCATGACTCACCTCGAGTGCGCATGTACGAAGAAAAAGAAGCCGAGCTCAATCGGCAGGACAGTCTGGACACCTTGGAGGAAGAGCGCGACGTAGCCAAAGCCCGTTCCGCATTTTACCAGCAACAGGCTCGCAGATACCAAAGCAGAGAAGTACGGGCCAAAACTTATAACATTGGCGAACTAGTTCTACGACTGTCGGATAAGAAAAAGAACAAGCTCGAGCCCAAATGGGAAGGTCCCTTCATTATCGACCAAGTTCTGACCGGTGGAGCGTACCGACTGCGGGATGCATCGACTAGTCGACTCGAGCCGAACCCATCGAACGCAGCTAGGTTTCGAAGATTTTATGCCTAGCACCGGACTCTATGTTAGCCGCACTCTTCATACCTGGGGGATTCTTTCACAAGAAGCTTAAATTATTTACCTGGGCCTCATGCCCAACACATGTGTTATACTTCCGCATGTACCTTTTTTCACCATTATATGCATCGATATGACTTAAGTTTTGGCCAAGCTGGGTTGCCTAGCTCTTGTATTTATGCCCTACGTTCCCGTTAATTCGGCTAGGGCATAAGGGGAGCACATCCTCGATTGTTACCACCGGGTCAGCCGGATGTGTACCTCAGACTGGGTGAAGCCGAAAGCTAGCATTCTTAAGGGAATATTCGGTCGGTGAACAAAAGATGACTTTTATTTATTTTCCATATCTGCCCCCAGATTCTTTTTCTGCGCTTCTTATCGCAGTCCAGACATGCACTTTAGGGCATGCTTACCCAGGGAAAGGAACCCTTAACGGAACTATTCTCCCTGGAAGATGTTTCTTACTACCCATGTAATATAACATAACTAGTTGGACACTTGTCTGATAAAGCACTAATGACCCCTAGTCCTCGTCTCCACGCATGCCCCGGTTCTTACATAACCTAGAGGGTATTCGGATACACTCCGGACCGTCGGGTACCGAGGTTGAAGCGAAAAGGTCCGCCACGACAAACGATCTACAATCCGGCTAGAAGGCATTATACATGTCACTTTAAATTATATAGTCAATTTGACTGGTTGAATTCCTCTTCAATACCATCCAATAGGCTGTCTAGTCTACAGTCCTGTTGGGAATACTTTGCGGCCAATTCTACTTGGCCGTACACTAAGCTCACAGGGATCTCCTTCCCATCGGGCCCCACAGGTCCGACTTCGGCCATGTGGTTCGGGTCAGCCTTCGTGTAGTGTGTCTTCACCATTGCCCAGGCTTCCCTGGCACCCTGACGGCAGGCCGATATCTTCCATAATCGGAAGCACCGCCGCGCTAACTTTAGCTTTTCTGCAAGCTCTCCAAGGCCTTCGGGTATGGAGACAGATGGCCACAAGGCCTGGGCGACGCATTGCATCACCTGCCGAACTCGTTCATGTAGTTGTGAGAGCTCGGCAAGAAGGTCACCCATTGAACCGGGCATTTCCTCGGCAGGACGACCTGTTAGCATACCTACAGACATAACTCTGTCAGCCAGCTTCCTCGCCGAACTCTTTTTCAAAGTTCGTTCAAGCACTTACTACATATGCCGCGTTGAAGCCGCCGATTCTCCTTAACAGAGTCCAGCAGTTGGGCACGAACATCTTTTAGTTCCACGCCCAGCTTGGTGTTGGCATCTAGGAGATGATTCTTCTCATGCCTCACCCTCGTAAGCACGCTCTCACCAGCCTTCAGCTGGCGTAGGAGCTGTTGCTTATACGGATTTACTCCAGCGTCATTTGCAATTTTATCGTCAGATCTGCATATATGCCGCATCCTATATGATACTTATCATTTGAAGGATATATTACCAGAGGGGGTCTCTTTGGGCTCCCCCGCCACGGCCAGTGCGACCTGAAGTTGGGCTCTGCACTCTTCCAGCTCCTGGGACAATTGAGTATTCTTTTTGGTAAGAACCTGCATAACAAATGATTCTTAAATCAGTTATTCTAACTGTTTCAAGTCTCAGGGGCTACTGATATATATAATCACCAAATTTTCTCACCCGTATGTCTTTTACATACTGCTCCATGGCTCTGGCTAGACCATTTTGAGCGGCACGGAGGTACGCATCTCCCGAGTTGAAGGCATCCAATGCCTCTTGGGAGAAACCAGCGTCACGAAGAATAGTCCGGCGACGCCTGTGGTTCATGGCACTTTCCACCTCGGAATTGGTGGTGGACAGTTTATCCGCATCCTCTATCAGAGGAGCGCCCGATGCACGCCTCGTATTCGTTCCCGCCTCTGAATTCGGCCTTGGAGCCTGGCTGGTGGAGGCGCGATTAGTAGCCTCTACGGGTATAGTCCGACGAGCGCTCTTTTTCCTCAAAAGAAGGCACGGGCATTTGTATGCCTCTGAATAATGTCTTGCAATAAAAACGGCGCGCCGGTGTCTCAATCTAGACTGCGGGTATTTTCAGCCTGCCTGGCCTCGCGGCCCCTTGTTGGCTAGTTGCCGTAGGCTCGGCCTTCCGCCTCAAGGACCTCCCCTGCAAAACACGGTTGTTATACGGCAATCAAAAACACGCAAGGACGGATCCTGTTGGGGATATTACTACTGGGCGTAAACCGGCCTATCTGGGTTGGGTTAACTTCATCAGTAGTTAATTATGTTAAAGCCCAAGAAGGCAGATGTGAGCTCAAGGCCCATAGTCGGTTCATGGCCTGTATCCGTAAACCGGCGTTGGTATTTAACTTGTATTATAAGTTAGGAATAAGTAGGGACCAAACCGGACACATCTATGAGCCGGTATTGGGACTCTGTGAACCAAGGGCGTCACCCGTGTATATAAGGGGACGACCCGATGGCGGTTCAAGGACAACAGAAAACAACTCGAGACTTAGGCGAAGCTTGTTTGCTCCCTAGTCATAAAAAACCCCATCAATTCCATCACAACTAGACGTAGGCTTTTACCTTCATCAAAGGGCCCGAACTAGTATAAACCCTCTTGCGTCCCTGTGTCCGCTTTAACCCCTTCAAGCTAACCCGTTGTGATGGCTCCACGACTAAGCCCTTTCTCTAGGACATCTGTCGTGACAAAACCACGACAGTTGGCGCCCACCGTGGGGCTATCGCATGATGGTTTCAAGTTCTTGGAGGGCCGCTTTGAAGGACTCGAGGGCTACGCTGTGGGCTGGATGACTAAGAGTCATCGCGGCAAGCTCTACATCGATGATGCAGGCTGGGGCCCCGAGGCCGGCTCAGTTGAGTACGGGTACCGGGTCCCCTTTGGTGGCATACACGTTTTCATCGGCAAGATCGGTGAACCGGGCCCTGAGCCGGACATCTGCACCGACCTCGTCAAAATGGCTCAGCGTGCGCGGTCCGCCCGGGTTAAACCGGCCGTGAAGCGTGCCTTCATGGGAGTCATCCATGAAGGAAGTTACGAGGATGGATCAGAATCTCGCGGCGAGACCGTCGTTTATTCCGGCGACGAGTCATCAACCGGAGAAACCAAATATCTATATTAGCCACAAGATGGACGGATTGGGGGCTGTTCCGATGGCAACAGTATTCCGGACCCCTCTGATATACCCAACCGAGTTGGAATATTCATGGCCGGCACACAAGCAGTGCTTCATTCTTCGACCGCTGCGCCAATAACCTCCGGTTCAGTAGCGGCGACAGCTGCCGGGGCAGGAAGCTCTGCATGCCCGCCGGCTCAAGTTCTATCAGATCTATTTGATGCATTGGTTGTGCTTATGGAAAAAGCTAATCCGGCGGATCAGGAAGTCCACAACGCGGAGATTGCAAAGGTGAAGGAACAGATCACCCAGGCCAAGGCGGACCTAGCAGCTGAGAGTGCCAGGATGACCACAGAGCGGGCCGCTTTAGACGCACAAGCCTACAGGCTCATGTTGGACCAAAACGCGTCGCATGAAGTCATGAAGAGGAAGTACCGATCCTATTTGCCTTCGGTTTTCGAGGCTAGAGACCTTTTCAACACCCCAGGAGCAGGAACCAGTAATCCGCTGGAGGGAAACCAGCCGGAAGCTCCGGGGACCGGTGCGCCGGTTCAGCCCCGTCTGATGAATCCGCCTCGTCAAAACACTGTTATACCTCAGGCTGTTTCAACACCTCCGGGTCACTACTCCAACCCAATGGACAATCTCGTTGCCACTGCTGCACGGCTGGAGGCCATTCCAATTGAAGGTGACTCGCCGCAGGCGGTAGAGACATGACAGGTCAAAGAGCTTCTTAGGACAGCTTTGGTCCAACAGGAAGCATACTCGTACAGCCGCGACCGGATCCACTTGACCCCTCGTCCAAGCCGGAGCTATAGCAGGCGTACGGATGAACCAGCAGTATCAAGTAATGAACGACGTGGAGCACCCCGCGGCAACAACCCGGCGGGTGGTGCTGATAACGCTCAGGAAGTGGTGGACCGGGCCCGAGCGCGCAGGGAGGCCGAGCTAGCCGCACAGTATCAGGCTCGACAGCTTACGCCGGTTCGTCCAACTATTTCGGTCGAACCCGGTGTTACTTCTAGCTCTTTGGGGGTGCCTTGCCTTGTCCCCGCTTTACACAATGTGCACGTGCCCAAGGATTTCAAGGGCCCACGCAAGGTACCAAATTACATGGTGGATCAACCCCCAGAGACATGGGTGGAGAGCTATGAGATGGCAATGGAGATGCTTGATATGGATGATGCGGCATGTGCGAAGTACTTAACTATGATGCTTGAAGGAACGGCCCGCACTTGGTTAAAAAGCTTACCGGCCAACTCTATCAGTTCATGGGCCCAATTACGAGCCCGGTTTATCAGTAATTTCAAGGATACATGTAAGCAGCCTATGTCGATAGTGGACTTAGCTGCCTGTGTCCAGGAGGAAGGAGATTCGACGACTCATTGGGTGCGCCGGGTCTCACAAGTGTTGCATTCATCAGACCGCATCAACGCTGACACCGCAGTCTTAACCCTAGAAGGCAACTGCCGGTTTGGGCCCCTAAAGCTGAAGTTGGGACGGATGAAGCGCCATTGCACTGACATGGGGACCCTCATGGATGCTTTGGTAAAGTATGCTGATTCTGATAGTACCAAGGATCCCGAATCTTATGAGGACAATGCAGGGAAGGGAAAGAGGAACAGCAACTCCAAAGGTCAGCAGCATCACTTGGCAGGCAATGGTGGCTGAGGCAAGTGAAAAGCGGATGGTAACATGGACTTTGTGGCTAATACCAACGCGCAGGACAAGGGCCAGCGACGCAAGGGTAAACCGCCAAATCGCAGTGGGGCACCCAACCCTAACCCGGACCGCCTAAATTATCTACTGAGCCAGCCCTGTCCAAGACATGGGACGAAGGAGGTGCCAGCAAACCACCTTTGGAAGGATTGCTTCATTATGCAGGAGTTCAAGAATTCTAATGCTTTCCGGTATGATCACGGCTCCCGCGGTGGCTCAGGATCCGGGCCGGGTTACGGTGGAGGAAATTCCGGTTCAAGATTTAATGGTAATACGGGCGGACATAATAATCAAAATAATCAGAACAACCAGGGTAGTTACAACCAGCAGCAGCAACAGTCAGGTTACCAAAGCAACCCAAAGCAGTTGAATAGTGGGCAGTACCATGTCTTCACCACTAGCTTGGAAAAGCGAGACCGGAAGGTTCAGAGGCGGGCAGTCAACTCTGTTGAACCGGCCGTGCCCCGTTATCTACGCTGGTCTGAACAGCCAATCATATGGAGCAGAGAGGATCACCCTCTCCAGGTTGATAATCTGGGTCAGTTGGCTCTGGTGGTGGTGCCTCAGGTGGGAGGTTACAAGTTCACCAAAGTTCTCATTGATGGAGGGAGCAGCATTAATATCCTGTACTATGAGACCTTCCGTCGTATGGGACTAACAGATAAAAATCTCAAACCGTCTAATATGGTGTTCCACGGTGTGGTACCTGGCAAGTCAGCATATCCTATTGGTAAGATAGCTCTGGAAGTGGCCTTTGGAGATGATCATGATTCCAGGTCGGAAACATTGACGTTTGAAGTGGTGAAAATCCAAAGTCCATATCATGCCCTATTTGGGCGACCGGCCTACGCCAAGTTTATGGCACGGCCCTGTTATGTGTATTTGCAGCTCAAGATGCCGGGTCACAAGGGGACAATAACAGTTCACGGAAGCCGTAAAATCGCTTTGGAGTGCGAGGAAGGAGATGCGGCCTACGCAGAGTCGGTTTGTGCCACCGAGGAGCTGAAGTATTATAAGGACAATGTTGATCCGGCGGACATGACTCCATTAAAGAAGCCAACTACGGAGCATGATCCGGCCCTGAAGTTCAAATCGGCAGCAGAAACTAAGCTTGTTGACTTCGTACCTGGCGATTCGTCCAAGCAGTTCAGCATCAATGCCAACTTGGATCCGAAATAGGAAAGCGCGATCATCGAGTTCATCCGTGAGAATCGAGACATTTTTGCATGGAAGCCTTCTGACATGCCAGGTGTACCGAGGCAACTCGCTGAGCACACCCTTAATGTGGATCCTAAATACAAACCGGTGAAACAGTTCCTCTGCCGGTTTAACGAAGAAAGACGCAAGGCGATTGGAGAAGAGGTAGCCAGGCTCTTAGCAGCTGGCTTTATTGTTGAAGTTTTTCACCCTGAGTGGCTTGCCAATCCGGTGCTGGTCCTTAAGAAAAATGGCACCTGGCGCATATGTGTGGATTACACAGATCTTAATAAGGCTTGTCCAGCAGATCCTTTTGCCCTCCCCCGTATTGATCAAATTATTGATGCTACGGCAGGTTGTGAGTGTTTTAGTTTTTTGGATGCATATTCTGGCTATCATCAGATCAAAATGGCAGTTAAGGACCACGAGAAGACGACATTTATAACTCCCTTTGGAGCCTTCTGTTATGTGTCTATGCCCTTTGGGCTCAAGAGTGCCCAGGCAACTTATCAACGGTGTGTACAAAATTGTCTTCACAAGCAGATTGGTCGTAATGTACATGCTTACGTGGATGATATCGTGGTTAAGTCCAGGGAAAAGGAGACTCTGATTGAAGATTTGAAGGAAACCTTTGATGACCTGAGGAGGTACAAGATGATGCTTAATCCGGCCAAGTGTGTCCTTGGTGTACCGGCAGGCAAGTTATTGGGTTTTCTGGTGTCCAACAGGGGAATTGAGGCTAATCCGAAGAAGATCACAGCCATCACCTCCCTGGCTAAACCAAAGTGTATCAATGATGTTCAACGCCTGGCAGGCCGGATTGCCGCGTTAAGCTGGTTTATCAGCCGCCTTGGGGAGAAGGCAATCCCTTTGTATCAGATGTTGAAGAAGACGGATCAGTTCGTCTGGAGTTCCGCTGCTGATGAAGCATTTGAGGACATAAAGCGGCAATTGGCCAATCCACCTGTGCTCGCCGCTCCTATTGACAAGGAGCCGTTGCTGCTATATGTTGTTGCTAATGCTCGTGCGGTCAGCGTGGCTATTGTGGTGGAGCGAAAGGAGGCAGGTAAGGAGCATCCGGTTCAACGTCCGGTCTATTATATCAGCGAGGTACTCATTGAGTCCAAGCAAAGGTATCCGCATTGGCAGAAGCTGGTGTATGGAGTTTTTATGGCAAGCCAGAAGCTTAAGCAATACTTCCAAGGGCACCCAATTACGGTGGTCAGTTCTGCTCCTTTGGGGGATATCATCCAGAACCGAGAAGCGACTGGCCGGATTGCCAAGTGGGCTATAGAGCTTGGGCCGCACGGATTGAAGTATGTGCCTCGGACAGTGGTTAAGTCTCAAGCACTTGTTGATTTCATCAATGATTGGACGGAACTGCAAGCACCTGAAGAAAAGCCGGATCACACATATTGGACCATCCATTTTAACGGATCCAGGCAATTGGAAGGCTCGGGGGCTGGAGTCGTATTAACTTCCCCACGAGGTGATAAGTTTTGACGTTCTCCGCTTAATGTTCCCTTGTACTAACAATGCATCTGAGTATGAAGCCTTGCTCCATGGTCTTCGGATGGCTAAGGAGATGAATCTAAGTCGAGTTAAGTGCTTCGGTGACTCGGACCTCGTGGCTCAACAAGTGTCTGGCACTTGGGACTCCAAGGACCCACTCATGGCAGCATATTATCGTGAGGTGGATATTGTTACAGGTCACTTTAAAGGCTATCAGGTGGACCACATGGACCGACAGAAGAATGAAGCGACGGACGCTTTAAGCCGGCTGGGCTCTCAGCGCAAACCGGTCCCACCCAATGTTTTTCTGGATGTGCTGCACAACCCGTCGGTCAAGCTCCCTGGTGAAGCGGATTTGGCTATTCCTGATCCAGAGGCTCAATTGGTGGCAGCTCTTCATGTCATTCCGGATTGGACGCTTCCTTACCTGGCGTACATGAACCGGGGCGAGTTACCAGAGGATGAGACTCTGGCCCGACAGATAATCCGGCGGTCCAAGTCCATGACTATTGTCAATGGCGAGTTGCATCATTGCAGTGTATCAGGAGCGTTTCAATGTTGTGTGTCTCCTGAAGAAGGCTGTGAAATTTTGCGTGAGATCCACGAAGGAGATTGTGGTCACCACGCCGGTTCAAAATCTTTGGTAGCTAAAGCGTTTTGCCATGGCTTCTATTGGTTAACTGCTCATGCTGATGCGGAGGATCTGGTCAGACGATGTGACGGTTGCCAAAAGTTTTCAAGACGTGCTCATGTGTCGGCTCAAGAATTGAGAATGATTCCAATTACTTGGCCGTTTGCGACTTGGGGGCTGGATATGGTTGGGCCTTTCAAAAGGTCCAAAGATAAGAAGACCCACCTCCTGGTGGCGGTTGACAAGTTTACAAAGTGGGTGGAAGCAGAACATGTTAGCAAGTCTGATGCGGCCACGGCGGTTCAGTTCATAAAAAAAGTGATTTTCTGGTTTGTCTTTCCACACAGTATCATCACAGATAATGGTACCAATTTGTCCAAGGGTGCCATGAAGGAGTTCTGCGAACGGGAGCACATCCGGCTTGACGTTTCATCAGTGGCACACCCACAGTCCAATGGTCAAGCAGAATGGGCTAATCAAGAGATCTTGAGAGGCATCAAGCCTCGGCTTATGGTTCCTTTGCAGAGAACGCCACGTTGTTGGGTAGAAGAGTTACCATCTATGTTATGGAGCACCAATACTACACCCAACAGATCAACAGGATACACACCGTTCTTCATGGTTTACGAAGCGGAGGCGGTTCTCCCCAGTGATATCCATCATGACTCACCTCGTGTGGCGACTTATGTTGAAGCGGACAATGAGACAGCACGGCAAGACGCTTTGGACCTGTTGGATGAAGAACGTGACATAGCAGCTGCCCGATCGGCGATTTACCAATAGGATCTTCGTCGTTATCACAGTCGCCGAGTCAGAACCAGAACCTTTCAGGAAGGAGATTTGGTGCTTCGGCTCATCCAAGATCAGACTGATATGCATAAGCTATCCCCACCTTGGGAGGGGCCTTTCGTGGTCAGCAAGAATCTGCACAACGGGTCATACTATCTGATCGATATTCGAGAGCATAAAGACTCACGTACATCAGAGGAGGAGACCAACAGGCCGTGGAACATAGCTCATCTTCGGCCTTACTATACATGAGCCATTGGCTCTACTTATGTACATATTATGACGATGTATATATTATGATTAAATATAATAAACCGGAACCTCAGCTAAAGCGGGGTATCTGTTCTTTTACATCATGTGTGGTTACACGGAGTTGTTCTAAAGCGGCCTCCGGTTTACCCCTTGAGTTAGCTTTTCAAAAGCATCATGTTATATCACTTGGGGGCTTGGTCGTGTCCGAACTAATGCAACACCTCTTGATAGGCGAGAGCCACCAGATCACTTGGGGACTTGGTCACGTCTGAACCAGTCATGCCTCTTGATCAGCCTAAGGCCACATAATCACTTGGGGGCTTGGTCGAACCCGAACCATTGCCACGCCTCTTGATCGGCATAAATGCCACGGTTTCATTTGGGGACCTGGCTGACTTGAACCATAGCTACACCTATCGGGAGCTTGGTCGTGTCCGACCATGGTAACGCCATCTGATCGGCTCAAATAAGCCTCTTTTTGCAAACGGTTTTATCATTGCCTTTGCTTCACAATTTTCTTTGATAGATATTTCTTTCTTTTTGTTGTGTTTTTTAAACCGACAAAATTTTAAACCGGTTCACACTGTCAATTGACGAAACACGGTCCATTTTTAATCCGGAGACTATTTGCTCGGTTTGATTTTTTGTTAACATCCTATTACGGAGTAACACTGTGTTTTATTATAACCCGGCACGGTTTACATGGTAAACCGGCATTATATATATACAGGAGCTGCTATCTCCTCCAATAGTGTGGGTTTATGAAACCTCCGCTTCAAGATTGGCTAAGCCAACTTCATGCCCAACGATGGCAGGTATTATGTATCTCAAAGATTTGATCATATGCTTAAAATTCAGATACTTTGATTTTATATATGCAGACATCATACTCCGCCTGACGGTACAACCGCGGTGGCACTTCAAGATTTTTTATGTTCCGGAAAATACTTTGGAAAGTTCATCACCCAAAGGAAGAGCAAGTTGCAGTGGTTATGCACGAAGGCATATTAAGATCAAGAGTATCAGCTAGCCTATTACAAGGCAACATGGTGCCCAAAACAAGATCATTGTTTTTTCAAAGGAGAAGCAGTTTAAACCGGCTTCCGGTTCAAGCTTGGTCACCAGCTTGGCCTGATGGTTGTGGGTCATCCTGCGCCGCTTCAACTTCAGTTTCTCTACCCAGCGGCTGGAAATCAACAGTTGTCTAGTCGATTCCCATTAATGCTCAAAAGATAGCTTCATCATGGATCAGCAACGACGCTTCAATATCGGGAGCGTAAGTATGCTTACGGATTGGAGGGATAAGATTTTCCGCTTCATGAATCGGTGCAACTACTCGCTTGTTTTGCTTGTCATATTGGGCTTGATAATGAGACAAGTCTGCTTCTTCAACCAATTGACAAGCTAGCGGACGCACCTCCCGGTTTATTGCTCGCAGATCCGCTTCAATAAACTCTGACCCGTCTTCCTTCTTGCTGGGATAGCCCTGAGCCGCTTCAATAGGATCAAAATCCGGCACCCAAGCTTTTGCCCGGATTAAGGCATTGATCGCACCGGTTCGAGCAGCAGATTTCTTCAGCTCTTCAACCCGGGCAGGAAGCACCGACAGTTTCTTCAGAGTGTCCTGAATCAAAGTGGGCGCCGGATTGTTGTGGGATGCAGTACAGATGATCTGTTGTGCACCAATGTACAATTGTTCGATAAACGTGTAGGCGGCTTTCAATTTCTTCCGCACATCTGACCCCAAGTGACCAATGCGTGTCCCTGAAATATCACAAAGGGTTAACAAACCGGCAGCTCTATAAGACAGCCGAATCAATTCAGAAATCAAACTGTCTTACCAAAGATAGCAGCGGTCATGGCATGCACGTGCCGCTTTATGCTGGTCAGTTCGTCCACCACCGGTTTTAGTGCAGCCACGGCGTCTTCTGCTTGTTTGGTTAAAGCGGATTTTTCAGTAGCCCAATCCGCCTGCTCCTTCTTGAAATCCTTCTTAAGTTGTTCCATGACGCTCAAGGCGTTGGTCAACCCCTCTTTTGCTTTTGAGGTTTCAGTCTGTTGGGACTTCAGATTTTCTTGGAGATCGGCGATTTGGGTCTCTTTTGTCTTCAGCTCAGCCTGCATACAGACAGTTATATGATTCAGCAAGCAGTGCAACAATTGAAGCACCAACCACATAACAAGTTATGCACTTGGCGCTGGGGGGCTAATGCCTATTTGATCTTCATATTTCACTTGATTATAAAGTCCCAAGATCAATACAAGTATTCAACTTGGCACTTGGGGGCTAATGGCTATTTGCTCGAATATATTCTGATGCGGCGATCTCAATTACTTAAAGTCCTGGTTTAACTACACTAAGTTAAACCGGCCCTTGGGGGCTACATCAGCGAATTCCGAAGCATTCGGATTCATATTAGCAAGTCCCGGTTTAACTACATTAAGTTGAACCGGCCCTTGGTGAAGGAAATATGCCCTAGAGGCAATAATAAAGTTATTATTTATTTCCTTATATCATGATAAATATTTATTATTCATGCTAGAATTGTATTAACCGGAAACATAATACATGTGTGAATACATAGACAAACAAAGTGTCACTAGTATGCCTCTACTTGACTAGCTCGTTAATCAAAGATGGTTATGTTTCCTAACCATGACAATGAGTTGTTATTTGATTAACGGGATCACATCATTAAGTGAATGATCTGATTGACATGACCCATTCCATTAGCTTAGCACTCGATCGTTTAGTATGTTGTTGTTGCTTTCTTCATGACTTATACATGTTCCTATAACTATGAGATTATGCAACTCCCGTTTACCGGAGGAACACTTTGGGTGCTACCATACGTCACAACGTAACTGGGTGATTATAAAGGAGTACTACAGGTGTCTCCAGAGGTACATGTTGGGTTGGCATATTTCGAGATTAGGTTTTGTCACTCCGATTGTCGGAGAGGTATCTCTGGGCCCTCTCGGTAATGCACATCACTTAAGCCTTGCAAGCATTGCGACTAATGAGTTAGTTGCGGGATGATGTATTACAGAACGAGTAAAGAGACTTGCCAACAACGATATTGAACTAGGTATTGGAATACCGACGATCGAATCTCGGGCAAGTAACATACCGATGACAAAGGGAACGACGTATGTTGTTATGCGGTCTGACTGATAAAGATCTTCGTAGAATATGTAGGAGCCAATATGGGCATCCAGGTCCCGCTATTGGTTATTGACCGGAGACGTGTCTCGGTCATGTCTACATTGTTCTCGAACCCGTAGGGTCCGCACGCTTAAGGTTACGATGATAGTTATATTATGAGTTTATGCATTTTGATGTACCGAAGGTTGTTCGGAGTCCCGGATGTGAGCACAGACATGACGAGGAGTCTCGAAATGGTCGAGACATAAAGATTGATATATTGGAAGCCTATGTTTGGATATCGGAAGTGTTCCGGGTGAAATGGGGATTTTACCGGAGTACCGGGAGGTTACCGGAACCCCCCGGGGAGCTAGATGGGCCTTATTGGGCCTTAGTGGAAAAGAGAAGAGGCAGCCATAGTGGGCCGCGCGCCCCTCCCCTCCCTTGGTCCGAATTGGACAAGGAGAGGGGGCCGGCCCCTCTCTCTCTTTTCCCCCCTCCGCGAGTCCTATTCCAACTAGGATTGGGGGGGAATCCTACTCCCAGAGGGAGTAAGACTCTCCTGGCGCGCCCCTCATGGCCGGCCAGCCTCCCCCCTTTAGTCCTTTATATACGGAGGCAGGGGCACCCCAGAAACACACAAGTTGATCCACGTGATCTTTTCCTTAGCCATGTGCGGCGCCCCCAGCCACCATAGTCCTCGATAATATTGTAGCGGAGTTTAGGCGAAGCCCTGCTGCTGTAGTACATCAAGATCGTCACCACGCCGTCGTGCTGACGGAACTCTTCCCCGACACTTTGCTGGATCGGAGTCCGGGATCGTCATCGAGCTGAACGTGTGCTAGAACTCGGAGGTGTCGTAGTTTCGGTGCTTGATTGGTCGGATCATGAAGACGTACGACTACATGTCATACTGCCTACCAGCATGTCATATTTTGGTTCGGTGGTATTGTTGGATGAAGCGGCCCGAACCGATATTACGCGTATGCTTACGCGAGACTGGTTCTACCGACGTGCTTTGCACACAGGTGGCTGGCGGGTGTCAGTTTCTCCAACTTTAGTTGAACTGAGTGTGGCTACGCCCGGTCCTTGCGAAGGTTAAAACGGAGTCAAATTGACAAACTATCGTTGTGGTTTTGATGCGTAGGTAAGATTGGTTCTTGCTTAAGCCCGTAGCAGCCACGTAAAACTTGCAACAACAAAGTAGAGGACGTCTAACTTGTTTTTGCAGGGCATGTTGTGATGTGATATGGTCAAGACATGATGCTGAATTTTATTGTATGAGATGATCATGTTTTGTAACCGAGTTATCGGCAACTGGCAGGAGCCATATGGTTGTCGCTTTATTGTATGCAATGCAATCGCGATGTAATGCTTTACTTTATCACTAAACGGTAGCGATAGTCGTGGAAGCACAAACTTGGCGAGACGACAACGACGCTACGATGGAGGTCAAGGTGTCATGCCGGTGACGATGGTGATCACGATGATGCTTCGGAGATGGAGATCACAAGCACAAGATGATGATGGCCATATCATATCACTTATATTGATTGCACGACGGTAGCATTATAAGATGACCCCTCACTAAATTATCAAAGTATAAGTGTTCTCCCTGAGTATGCACCGTTGTGAAAGTTCTTCGTGCTGAGACACCACGTGATGATCGGGTGTGATAGGATCTACGTTCAAATACAACGGGTGCAAAACAGTTGGACATGCGGAATACTCAGGTTAAACTTGACGAGCCTAGCATATAACAGATATGGCCTTGGAACACGGAGACCGAAAGGTCGAGCGTGAATCATATAGTAGATATGATCAACATAGTGATGTTCACCATTGAAACTACTCCATCTCACGTGATGATCGGACATGGTTTAGTTGATTTGGATCACGTGATCACTTAGAGGATTAGAGGGATGTCTATCTTAGTGGGAGTTCTTAAGTAATATGATTAATTGAACTTAAATTTATCATGAACTTAGTACCTGATAGTATCTTGCTTGTCTATGTTGATTGTAGATAGATGGCCTGTGCTGTTGTTGCGTTAAATTTTAATGCGTTCCTTGAGAAAACAAAGTTGAAAGATGATGGTAGCAATTACACGGACCGGGTCTGTAACTTGAGGATTATCCTCATTGCTGCACAGAAGAATTACGTCCTGGAAGCACCGCTGGGTGCCTGGCCTGCTGTAGGAGCAACACCAGATGTTATGAACGCCTGGCAGAGCAAAGCTGATGACTACTCAATAGTTCAGTGTGCCATGCTTTACGGCTTAGAACCGGGTCTTCAACGACATTTTGAACGTCATGGAGCATATGAGATGTTCCAGGAGTTGAAGTTAATATTTCAAGCAAATGCCCGGATTGAGAGATATGAAGTCTCCAATAAGTTCTACAGCTGCAAGATGGAGGAGAATTGTTCTGTCGGTGAGCATATTCTCAAGATGTCTGGGTATAATAATCACTTGATTCAACTGGGAGTTAATCTTCCGGATGATAGCGTCATTGACAGAATTCTCCAATCACTGCCACCAAGCTACAAGAGCTTTGTGATGAACTATAACATGCAAGGGATGGATAAGACGATTCCCGAGCTCTTCGCAATGCTAAAGGCTGCGGAGGTAGAAATCAAGAAGGAGCATCAAGTGTTGATGGTCAACAAGACCACTAGTTTCAAGAAAAAGGGCAAAGGGAAGAAGAAGGGGAACTTCAAGAAGAACAGCAAGCAAGTTGCTGCTCAAGAGAAGAAACCCAAGTCTGGACCTAAGCCTGAAACTGAGTGCTTCTACTGCAAGCAGACTGGTCACTGTAAGCGGAACTACCCCAAGTATTTGGCGGATAAGAAGGATGACAAGGTGAACAAAGGTATATGTCATATACATGTTATTGATGTGTACCTTACTAATGCTCGCAGTAGCACCTGGGTATTTGATACTGGTTCTGTTGCTAATATTTGCAACTCAAAACAGGGACTACGGATTAAGCGAACACTGGCAAAGGACGAGGTGACGATGCGCGTGGGAAACGGTTCCAAAGTCGATGTGATCGCGGTCGGCACGCTACCTCTACATCTACCTTCGGGATTAGTATTAGACCTAAATAATTGTTATTTGGTGCCATCGTTGAGCATGAACATTATATCTGGATCTTGTTTGATGCGAGACGGTTATTCATTTAAATCAAAGAATAATGGTTGTTCTATTTATATGAGTAATATCTTTTATGGTCATGCACTTTTGAAGAGTGGTCTATTTTTGATGAATCTCGATAGTAGTAACACACATATTCAAAATGTTGAAGCCAAAAGATGCAGAGTTGATAATGATAGTGCAACTTATTTGTGGCACTGCCGTTTAGGTCATATCGGTATAAAGCGCATGAAGAAACTCCATACTGATGGACTTTTGGAAACACTTGATTATGAATCACTTGGTACTTGCGAACCGTGCCTCTTGGGCAAGATGACTAAAATACCGTTCTCCGGTACTATGGAGAGAGCAACAGATTTGTTGGAAATCATACATACAGATGTATGTGGTCCGATGAATATTGAGGCTCGTGGCGGATATCGTTATTTTCTCACCTTCACGGATGACTTAAGCAGATATGGGTATATCTACTTAATGAAACACAAGTCTGAAACATTTGAAAAGTTCAAAGAATTTCAGAGTGAAGTTGAAAATCATCGTAACTAGAAAATAAAGTTTCTACGATCTGATCGTGGAGGAGAATATTTGAGTTACGAGTTTGGTGTACATTTGAAACAATGCGGAATAGTTTCGCAACTCACGCCACCCGGAACACCACAGCGTAATGGTGTGTCCGAACGTCGTAATCGTACTTTACTGGATATGGTGCGATCTATGATGTCTCTTACTGATTTACCGCTATCGTTTTGGGGATATGCTTTAGAGACGGCCGCATTCACGTTAAATAGGGCACCATCAAAATCCGTTGAGACGACGCCTTATGAATTATGGTTTGGCAAGAAACCAAAGTTGTCATTTCTTAAAGTTTGGGGCTGCGATGCTTATGTGAAAAAACTTCAACCTGATAAGCTTGAACCCAAATCGGAGAAATGTGTCTTCATAGGATACCCAAAGGAGACTGTTGGGTACACCTTCTATCACAGATCCGAAGGCAAGACATTCGTTGCAAAGAATGGATCCTTTCTAGAGAAGGAGTTTCTCTCGAAAGAAGTGAGTGGGAGGAAAGTAGAACTTGACGAGGTAACTGTACCTGCTCCCTTATTGGAAAGTAGTACATCACAGAAACCTGTTTCTGCGACACCTACACCGATTAGTGAGGAAGCTAATGATAATGATCATGAAACTTCAGAACAAGATACTACTGAACCTCGTAGATCAACCAGAGTAAGATCCGCACCAGAGTGGTACGGTAATCCTGTTCTGGAAGTCATGCTACTAGATCTTGATGAACCTACGAACTATGAAGAAGCGATGGTGAGCCCAGATTCCGCAAAATGGCTTGAAGCCATGAAATCTGAGATGGGATCCATGTATGAGAACAAAGTCTGGACTTTGGTTGACTTGCCCGATGATCGGCAACCAATTGAGAATAAATGGATCTTCAAGAAGAAGACTGACGCCGACGGTAATATTACTGTCTACAAAGCTCGACTTGTCGCAAAAAGGTTTTTGGCAAGTTCAAGGGATTGACTACGATGAGACCTTCTCACCCGTAGCGATGCTTAAGTCTGTCCGAATCATGTTAGCAATTGCCGCATTTCATGATTATGAAATTTGGCAGATGGATGTCAAAACTGCATTCCTGAATGGATTTCTGGAAGAAGAGTTGTATATGATGCAACCAGAGGGTTTTGTCGATCCAAAGGGAGCTAACAAAGTGTGCAAGCTCCAGCGATCCATTTATGGACTGGTGCAAGCCTCTCGGAGTTGGAATAAACATTTTGATAGTGTCATCAAAGCATTTGGTTTTATACAGACTTTTGGAGAAGCCTGTATTTACAAGAAAGTGAGTGGGAGCTCTGTAGCATTTCTGATATTATATGTGGATGACATATTACTAACTGGAAATGATGTAGAATTTCTGGATAGCATAAAGGGATACTTCAATAAAAGTTTTTCAATGAAAGACCTCGGTGAAGCTGCTTACATGTTAGGCATTAAGATCTATAGAGATAGATCAAGACGCTTAATTGGACTTTCACAAACCACATACCTTGACAAAGTTTTGAAAAAGTTCAAAATGGATCAAGCAAAGAAAGGATTCTTGCCTGTGTTACAAGGTGTGAAGTTGAGTAAGACTCAATGCCCGACCACTGCAGAAGATAGAGAGAATATGAAAGATGTTCCCTATGCATCAGCCATAGGATCTATCATGTATGCAATTCTGTGTACCAGACCTGATGTGTGCCTTGCTATAAGTTTAGCATGGACGTACCAAAGTAATCCAGGAGTGGATCACTGGACAGCGGTCAAGAACATCCTGAAATACCTGAAAAGGACTAAGGATATGTTTCTCGTATATGGAGGTGACAAAGAGCTCATCGTAAACGGTTACGTTGATGCAAGCTTTGACACTGATCCGGACGATTCTAAATAGCAAACCGGATACGTGTTTACATTAAACGGTGGAGCTGTCAGTTGGTGCAGTTCTAAACAAAGCGTTGTGGTGGGATCTACATGTGAAGCGGAGTACATAGCTGCTTCGGAAGCAGCAAATGAAGGAGTCTGGATGAAGGAGTTCATATCCAATCTAGGTGTCATACCTAGTGCATCGGGTCCAATGAAAATCTTTTGTGACAATACTGGTGCAATTGCCTTGGCAAAGGAATCCAGATTTCACAAGAGAACCAAGCACATCAAGAGACGCTTCAATTCCATCCGGGACCTAGTCCAGGTGGGAGACATAGAAATTTGCAAGATACATACGGATCTGAATGTTGCAGACCCGTTGACTAAGCCTCTTCCACGAGCAAAACACGATCAGCACCAAGGCTCCATGGGTGTTAGAATCATTACTGTGTAATCTAGATTATTGACTCTAATGCAAGTGGGAGACTGAAGGAAATATGCCCTAGAGGCAATAATAAAGTTACTTTTTATTTCCTTATATCATGATAAATGTTTATTATTCATGCTAGAATTGTATTAACCGGAAACATAATACATGTGTGAATACATAGACAAACAAAGTGTCACTAGTATGCCTCTACTTGACTAGCTCGTTAATCAAAGATAGTTATGTTTCCTAACCATGACAATGAGTTGTTATTTGATTAACGGGATCACATCATTAAGTGAATGATCTGATTGACATGACCCATTCCATTAGCTTAGCACCCGATCGTTTAGTATGTTGTTGTTGCTTTCTTCATGACTTATACATGTTCCTATAACTATGAGATTATGCAACTCCCGTTTACCGGAGGAACACTTTGGGTGCTACCAAACGTCACAACGTAACTGGGTGATTATAAAGGAGTACTACAGGTGTCTCCAAAGGTACATGTTGGGTTGGCGTGTTTCGAGATTAGGTTTTGTCACTCCGATTGTCGGAGAGGTATCTCTGGGCCCTCTCGATAATGCACATCACTTAAGCCTTGCAAGCATTGCGACTAATGAGTTAGTTGCGGGATGATGTATTACAGAACGAGTAAAGAGACTTGCCAACAACGAGATTGAACTAGGTATTGGAATACCGACGATCGAATCTCGGGCAAGTAACATAGCGATGACAAAGGGAATGACGTATGTTGTTATGCGGTCTGACCGATAAAGATCTTCGTAGAATATGTAGGAGCCAATATGGGCATCCAGGTCCCGCTATTGGTTATTGACCGGAGACGTGTCTCGGTCATGTCTACATTGTTCTCGAACCCGTAGGGTCCGCACGCTTAAGGTTAGATGATAGTTATATTATGAGTTTATGCATTTTGATGTACCGAAGGTTGTTCGGAGTCCCGGATGTGATCACGGACATGAAGAGGAGTCTCGAAATGGCGAGACATCAAGATTGATATATTGGAAGCCTATGTTTGGATATAGGAAGTGTTCCGGGTGAAATCGGGATTTTACCGGAGTACCGGGAGGTTACCGGAACCCCCCGGGGAGCTAGATGGGCCTTATTGGGCCTTACTGGAAAAGAGAAGAGGCAGCCCATAGTGGGCCACGCGCCCCTCCCCTCCCTTGGTCCGAATTGGACAAGGAGAGGGGGCCGGCCCCTCTCTCTCTTTTCCCCCCTCCGCGAGTCCTATTCCAACTAGGATTGGTGGGGGGGGGGGAATCCTACTCCCAGAGGGAGTAGGACTCTCCTGGCGCGCCCCTCATGGCCGGCCAGCCTCCCCCCTTTAGTCCTTTATATACGGAGGCAGGGGCACCCCAGAAACACACAAGTTGATCCACGTGATCTTTTCCTTAGCCGTGTGCGGCGCCCCCAGCCACCATAGTCCTCGATAATATTGTAGCGGAGTTTAGGCGAAGCCCTGCTGCTGTAGTACATCAAGATCGTCACCACGCCGTCGTGCTGACGGAACTCTTCCCCGACACTTTGCTGGATCGGAGTCCGGGGATCGTCATCGAGTTGAACGTGTGCTAGAACTCGGAGGTGCCGTAGTTTCCGTGCTTGATCGGTCGGATCGTGAAGACGTACGACTACATCAACCAAACGCTTCCGTTGTCGATCTACTAGGTATGTAGATCACACTCTCCCCTTTCGTGTGCGTAGGAATTTTTTTGAAATTACTACGAAACCCTTCACTTGGGGGCTACATCAGCGAGTTCCGAAGCATTGGGATTTATATTATCAAGTCCCGGTTTGGATACAGATTCTAAACCGGCCCTTAGGGGCTAGGAGAGTTAACAAGATTGAAATATCCAAACAGGAAAAAGCACATGGAAGTTACCTCAAATTTCTCTTTCATCATATTAACCAGACCAGCTTCATAGTCACGGCTGGTGTATAGCCGGTTCAGGTAGCCGGAATGGAGATCTTGGGCGTTCAAAGAGGCATAAGTTGTCAGATCGGCATTCCATTTTCCCTTGCCAATGGCAGCAAATTCTTCCTTGCCAGTGTGTCTGGATAAAGCAACGGGATTACCTGGCTCTGTGTGACCAATGCCAGTAATAACAACCTCATCATCCTTGGCATCGCCAGTTTGCACTGGGGCCGTTGGCTTATCAGTAGGCTTTGATGGATTGGTGGATTTCTCAATCCGGATGGGGCTTGTGGGCTGGTTGACAAGACTTGAGGTATCAATAAGATCGTCATCTCGCTGCGGTGGATCATTGGGTATATCTTCAGGAATAGCTGCTTCAAGATCTGGTGTTTTGCCCGGTTTAGGGACGGCATCCTCCTTGGCCACTTTATCCAGGCGAGCCTTCTTGCTCGGCCTAGGCTTGGCCCTGAAAGGAATAACAAAGTCAAATACAGCGTATGTTCCAAGGTGATGTACCAGAAATATTACGATAAGTATAGCTTACCCAAGCACCATTTTGAGCAGTGGCAGCTGAGTAGCCGATGACTCGCCAGAGGATGAGTGGGAAGTAACCTGATAATCAGAGTCAGATGGATTAAGAGGTTGACGAAAACAGCCCGCTTTAGGACAAGCACTGACAAGCAAATTAGAGACCTTTGAATGGCGTTTCCGAACCGGACTATTCGGTAAACCGGCGGAGGTAACTACCTGGCCGTTGTGTCGGGTTGTGCGGCGAGCTTCGTGCTGTTGGGTCTTCGTAAGAAATTTGGGATCCAAGTAAGCAAGAGGATGAGAAAATTTAACTTTCCGGTTTGCCTGACGGATTTTTAGTGAAGGCAAAGGTTCTGAATCGGAAGAGAGAATAATTACCTCTGCAGCATCAGCATGGCTGGCTTCGGCATCATCCTGACAAATATCATCATCAATAAGACGCATGAAAAATAAGCCAAGTGAGTCAAGCTCTACCTCAAGGTCCGGATTATCCACATCATCATCAGGGGCCGGATCAGAAGATGCAGTGGTTTTCTTCTTGTGAGCAGGCCATTTCACGACTATAGTCTTTGGCCGGGTTGGTCGTTCCGGTTTGTCTGGTTTTTCTGGCTTCTCCTGTGGAAGTTTCTTGCTCCAAAACGGATCATTACCCTGTTTAAGCAGACATTGATATTAAACAATGACCAGCTATATCAATAACAGGTTCAGTAAAAAGAAAAAAAATCAAATTCTTATAGCTCGCGGTTTGTTGGTGGCATAGAAGCAGGCCGGTTCAAGCACAGACGTGTTCCGGTTCATTCAGCATTTTATTCACAGCCTCTGTGATTTCTTCGTCGGTAAGCTGGATGTTAGCATGTCACAGTGGGTCATCAACACTACCAGTATACTCGCACATCAAACCGGAGCGCTGACTAAGGGGCAGTATGCTCCAGGATATCCAACAGCGAGCGAGATCAACTCCTGTTAAACCATTGGCCATGAAGGCTCTGAGCTTGGATAGTTGAGGAGTGTATTTGCTTCTCTCGGCAGTCAACCTTTGCGGAAAGGGGTGTGTATTGCTCAGCCGCTCTAGACGAAAGCCAGGCAAAGGATTTTCACCAGCTGGGGAGGTGTCTTTGCAACAGAACCATGTTTGATTCCACTCTTTGGGGTGGCTGTGTAGCTTGGCGTGAGGGTATGTGACCTCTTTCCTTTTCTGAATCGCCACACCACCCAATTCCGTATTGGAACCGTTAGAAAACTTAGTACGGCGGTTTAGATGGAAACAGTCTCTGAACAACTCCACTGTGGGCTCCTCTTGAAAGAACACCTCACAGAGTACTTGGAAGTGACACATGTTTGTAACAGAGTTGGGACCGGTGTCTTGTGGGTGGAGTTGAAAATCGGCTAAAACGTCCCGGTAAAATTTAGAACCGGGCGGCTTAAAGCCCCGGGCTAAGTGATCTACGAAAACGACGACCTCTCCTTCTTGAGGTGTGGGAGGGCATTCTTTGCCAGGGGCTCTCCAATGGATGGTGTTTTTGCTGCCTAAAGCGCCGATCAGGACTAAATTGTTCAGTTGAGTCTCTGTGACGCGAGAAGGAACCCAGTTGCACTCATATACTTGCTTGGCCATGATGAAATCTACAAGATAGGTAATTCCGGTTCAAGAATGCATTGATTAAAGTGCACTGGTATGTACAATGTTAAGCCGGAGACAGCTCTATCTAAACCGGAGTTTTATGAAGCAACAGCATCAGGCGGTTCAACAAGGGGACTAATGGTATATACCAGTTTGGAAATTTTTCTATAAAGTTAAACCGCCGGATCTAAGCATTGAAATAGTTGAGATTATGGATAGATAAGTGTACAGAAACAGATTTCACAAGATTTCTCTACAGCGACGGATCTGAAGCAAGTTCAGAAAACAAGGAAAATATTCAAGGTTCAAAAAAGAACAGTACCGAATCAATGGGCAGAGATACAAGTAGATCTATGGTCTTGAGGCATATAAGTAAAGGCGGATGCTAAGAACTACCGCTACACAGAGCAAAGGTTCACAGGTTCATCTAGGATCTATCATATGAGTACGAAGCAGACGATGAACACTGAAGAACTTGGAAACCCTAGAACGGATCTACGGAGGAAAAGGTGAAGAACTCACCGGAGCCGAGGAAGAAACAGAAGGTCGCCGCGATGCTCTGGGTACAATCAGGGTGATGCAGCGGCCAAGGTTGGAGCAGAGGTCGTCGACTGCGGCGGAGCTCCGAAGCTGGACGACGCGGGGAAGACGAAGCAGAAGGGCACGAAGGGGAAAAAGAAATGACCCTTCGGTCCTATTTATAAGGCAAGGGACAGGAGTCAGGCGCGAAAATCAAGGGACTGTGGGTTTGGAAATAAAGTTGTCGCGTTAATTTTCGGAGACCTGTTAAACAAAAAACAAAAAGGGGGTATCATGGATAAGGTTCTTTATAACAGGTGACGTCACGCCAGTTTACAACGACCAGAGAAGATGACATCACGGCGGTTCAACAAACTACAAGAAGATATTGAAGATGAAGATTTTTTCTAAGGATTGACATGAACCTGTTCAAATCAATCTGGGGCCTAATGTTGGGGATATTACTACTGGGCGTAAACCGGCCTATCTGGGCCGGGTTAACTTCATCAGTAGTTAATTATGTTAAAGCCCAAGAAGGCAGATGAGAGCTCAAGGCCCATAGTCGGTTCAAGGCCTGTAGCCGTAAGCCGGCGTTGGTATTTAACTTGTATTATAAGTTAGGAATAAGTAGGGACCAAACCGGACACATCTATGAGCCGGTATTGGGACTCTGTGAACCGACGGGCGTCACCCGTGTATATAAGGGGACGACCCGGCGGCGGTTCAAGGACAACAGACAACAACTCGAGAATTAGGCGAAGCTTGTTTGCTCCCTAGTCATCGAAAACCCCATCAATTCCATCACAACTAGACGTAGGCTTTTACCTTCATCGAAGGGGCCGAACTAGTATAAACCCTCTTGCGTCCCTGTGTCCGCTTTAACCCCTTCAAGCTAACCCGTTGCGATGGCTCCACGACTAAGTCCTTTCTCTAGGACATCTACCGTGACAAAACCATGACAGATCCCCTTTCAAAGTGCTGGGACTTCGTTCTCAGTCACCTGTGAGGCTGGAAGTAGCCCAGGGTAATCGGCCGTAATGGCCACCAAAGCATTGTCATTACTCGATTGGTAGAATACCCCATCGATCAGCTCCACAAATATGTCCGGATCCTCCTGGGAGGCCAGGTCAAGGGACCGTCCAGCATCCTCGGGTTGTGGAGGGGGGCTGTTTATCTCCTTTACAGCCTGGCGCAGCTCCTGCGATGAAATCGCTAGACTGAATACTTAACTACGGAAATACGAAACGGATGGGCGAGAAAAAGTCTCCGCTTACCCAGCTCGGAGGATTGTACATAGAAAATCTTCCCTGCGGGTTGACACGAAGGAATTCATCCTCTTCCCCCTTGTACAAAGTGGATAAGATCTTTATTAGATCAGCAACCGATCCTGGCCGTTTGCGGCCGTGGCGGGTGGCGTCATCCTCCCCGTTGAAATCCCACATGGGGTGGCCTCTATATTGAAGCGGTTGCACCCCCCCCCCCCGCATAATACATATGGCCATCACCTCGATCATGGTCAATTCGGATCGAGCTAAAAAACTTATCCGGCTCATCAGGTAAAGAACGTCCCTGTCATCTTCCTCTAGGGAGCTCCATGGACGCCAGCTCCGGCGCTTCTTCAAAGGGGCGTTGTCGAACTCAGGAAGGTAGATTCTAATAGGATCCGGGAGGGGGACGTCTTCTATATAAAACCATTCTGAAGGCCAGTCTTCGGACGTCTTCTTTGGGGTTCCGGACAGGTATCTGGTCCCGGCAATACGCCACACTTCGGCTCCGCCCACTTGATATATTGACCCCTTCTAAGAACGGGGCACAAGGCAGAACAACTTCTTCCATATGCAGCATGGAGGCAGGTGTAAGGTTATGCAACTGTAGGCCGTAGAACTCCAGGAGCCCGAAGAAACGAATGAATTGGAAATCCGAGCCCTCTTACCAAATAAGGGACAAGGCATACCCGCTCTACCTTGGAGGGATTGGGAAGGCTCTCCGCTTGCTCTCCGCCATTATAGGTGGCAAGCCCGGCTCGAACCGGGACCATGTACGCTGGGGGAACAAATCCCTTGGTCTGAAGCATCACTAATTTGCTATGCGGGACAAAACATCTCTCCCAATCTCCAGGCTTGGGGCTAGGGGAGCGAGAGGAGGAGCTGCATCGACCGGCCATGATGGAATGGATCTTTGTCAAATGCGCTCCGATGAAGGCTCGCCAAGGGAGGATGGTGTGATTTGGATCTGAATCCTCGTCTTTTTAATAGGCAGCTCATTCACACGGCTAGGGGGGTAAATGTAAAAACACCCTGGCTCTTCACATTTCGCTCGACACGTGGAAAGTGGCCATTATTGGGCGTGGAAGCCAAGGAGTGCAACATTCACAAGAGGCCAAACACTATTTCGACAGGTACACGTTTGGAGAGGAACCCGCCCTGCAATGCCGAAGACAATACTGCGCGCCGAACTCATCGTCATTGAAGCCTGGTTCGGGGGCTACTGAAGGAGTCCTGGATTAGGGGGTCTCCGGACAGCCGGACTATCTCCATTGGCCGGACTGTTAGACTATAAAGATACAAGATTGAAGACTTCATCTCGTGTCCGAATGGGACTCTACTTGGCGTGGAAGGCAAGCTAGGCAGTACGGATATGGATATCTCCTCCTTTGTAACCGACCTTGTGTAACCCTAACCCTCTCCGGTGTCTATATAAACCGAAGGGTTTTAGTCCGTAGGACAGCAGTCACAACATACAATCATACCATAGGCTAGCTTCTAGGGTTTAGCCTCTCTGATCTCGTGGTAGATCGACTCTTGTATTACCCATATCATCAATATTACTCAAGCAGGACGTAGGGTTTTACCTCCATCAAGAGGGCCCGAACCTGGGTAAAACATTGTGTCCCCTGCCTCCTGTTACCATCCGGCCTAGACGCACAGTTCGGGACCCCCTACCCGAGATCCGCCGGTTTTGACACCAACACTCCGACTTCATCACATAACGGTTCACCATACGTGCATGCCACGGGAATCAAAAACTTCAACACAAGTATTTCTCAAATTAATAACTACTCAACTAGCATGACTCTAATATCACCATCTCCATATCTCAAAACAGTTATCAAGTATCAAACTTCTCATAGTATTCAACACACTCATAAGAGAATTTTATTATTCTTGAATACCTAGCATATTAGGATTTTAAGCAAATTACCATGCTATTTAAGATTCTCAAAATAATATAAGTGAAGCATGAGAGTTCATCTAATTGTTCAAAATAAAAATACCACCATGCTCTAAAAGATATAAGTGAAGCACTAGAGCAAATGACAAACTACTCCGAAAGATATAAGTGAAGATCAATGAGTAGTCGAATAATTATGCAACTATGTGAAGACTCTCTAACATTTAATAATTTCAGATCTTGGTATTCTATTCAAACAGCAAGCAAAGCAAAATAAAATGACATTCTAATAATGGCAAGCATCATGTGAAGAAGCAAAAACTTAGGATCAACCGAAACTAACCGATAATTGTTGAAGAAGAAAGGTGGGATGCCAACCGGGGCATCCCCAAGCTTAGATGCTTGAGACTTCTTGAAAAATTATCTTGGGGTGCCTTGGGCATCCCCAAGCTTGAGCTTTTGTGTCTCCTTAATTCCTCTCATATCAAGGTCTCCCTAAATCTCAAAAGCTTCATCCACACAAAACTCAACAAGGACTCATGAGATAAGTTAGTATAAACCATTGCCAAAACCTTATCATACTCTACTGTATAAAATCACTAAAATTATTATTCAACATTGCATACTAAATGCCTCTGCATATTTAATAGTCCTATCCTCAAATAGAATCATTAAAGAAGCAAACATATGCAAACAATGCAAACATAACAGCAATCTGCCTAACAGGATAGTCTGTAAATAATGGTGCAACATCCATACTTCCCTAGCTCCAAAAATTATGAAAGAAAATTCCCACTGTAGTAAATTTATCATAGCTCAATATGCAAAAGGTTTCAACATTTTATCACATTCTGACTTTTCTACGGAATTATTGCAACAGCGGTAAACTTTCTGTTTTCAAACAGCAACATGTGGACTTCTAAAATAGGCATAGTAAAGACTATCAATGCCACTTTTATTGAAATAAAAGATGCAAAACATTGTTGTAAATAACAGCAATCAAATCCTAAAAAATAAATTGACGCTCCAAGCAAAACACATATCATGTGGCGAATAAAAATATACCTCCAAGTAAAGTTACCGATGAACGAAGACGAAAGAGGGGATGCCTTCCGGGGCATCCCCAAGCTTAGGCTCTTGGCTATCCTAGAATATTACCTTGGGGTGACTTGTACATCCCCAAGCTTAGACTATTGCCACTCCTTATTCCATATTCCATTGAATCCTTACCCAAAACTTGAAAACTTCAAAACACAAAACTTAACAGAAAACTCGTAAGCTCCGTTAGTATAAGAAAATAGATCACCACTTCAAGGTACTGTAATGAACTAATTCTTTATTTATATTGGTATTAAGCCTACTGTATTACAACTTCTCTATGGTTTATAAACTATTTTACTAGCCATAGATTCATCAAAATAAGTAAACAACACATGAAAAACAGAATCTGTCAAAAACAGAACAGTCTGTAGTAATCTGGATCAAACGTATACTTCTGGAACTCATAAAATTCTCAAATAAATTTATGGACCTGAGGAATTTATCTATTAATCATCTGCAAAAAGAATTAACTAAATAGCACTCTCCAAATAAAAATGACAGCAGTTCTCGTGAGCGCTAAAGTTTCTGTTTTTTACAGCATGATCAACAAGACTTCACCCAAGTCTTCCCAAAGGTTCTACTTGGCACAAACACTAATTAAAAGCATAAAACTACATCTAAACAGAGGCTAGATGAATTATTTATTACTAAACAGGAGCAAAAATTAAGGAACAAAAATAAAGTTGGGTTGCCTCCCAACAAGCGCTATCGTTTAACGCCCCTAGCTAGGCACGATGATTTCAATGATGCTCATACAAAAGATAAGAATTGAAACATAAAGAGAGCATCATGAAGAATACGACTAACACATTTAAGTCTAACTCACTTCCTATGCATAGGTATTTTGTGAGCAAACAACTTGTGGGAACAATGATCAACTAGCATAGGAGTGCAAAACAAGCATAACTTCAAAATTTTAAGCACATAGAGAGGAAACTTGATATTATTGCAATTCCTACAAGCATAAATTCCTCCCTCGTAATAATTTTCAGTAGCATCATAAATGAATTCAACAATATAACTAGCAGCTAAAGCATTCTTTTCATGATCTACAAGCATAGAAATTTTACTACTCTCCACATAAGCAAAATTCTTCTCATTAATAATAGTGGGAGCAAACTCAACAAAATAACTATCATGTGATTGAAAATTGAAATCAAGATGACAAGTTTCATTGTTATTATTATTCTTTAAAGCATACGTGTCATCACAATAATCATCATAGATAGGAGGCATGCTTTCATCATAATAAATTTGCTCATCAAAACTTGGGGGACAAAAAATATCATCTTCATCAAACATAGCTTCCCCAAGCTTGTGGCTTTGCATATCATTAGCATCATGGATATTCAAGAAATTCATACTAACAACATTGCAATCATGCTCATCATTCAAATATTTAGAGCCAAACATTTTATAGATTTCTTCATCTAGCACCTGAGCACAATTTTCCTTTCCATCATACTCACGAAAGATATTAAAAAGGTGAAGCGTATGAGACAAACTCAATTCCATTTTTTTGTAATTTTCTTTTGTAGACTAAACTAGTGATAAAACAAGAAACTAAAAGACTCGATTGCAAGATCTAAAGATATACCTTCAAGCACTCACCTCCCCGGCAACGGCGCCAGAAAAGAGCTTGATGTCTACTACACAACCTTCTTCTTGTAGACGTTGTTGGGCCTCCAAGTGTAGAGGTTTGTAGGACAATAGCAAATTTCCCTCAAGTGGATGACCTAAGGTTTATCAATCCGTAGGAGGCGTAGGATGAAGATGGTCTCTCTCAAGCAACCCTGCAACCAAATAACAAAGAGTCTCTTGTGTCCCGAACACACCCAATACAATGGTAAATTGTATAGGTGCACTAGTTCGGCGAAGAGATGGTGATACAAGTGGTATATGGATGGTAGATAAAGGTATTTGTAATCTGAAATTATAAAAACAGCAAGGTAACAAATGATAAAAGTGAGCGTAAAAGGTATTGCAATGATAGGAAATAAGGCCTAGGGTTCATACTTTCACTAGTGTAAGTTCCCTCAACAATACTAACATAATTGGATCACATAACTATCCCTCAACATGCAACAAAGAGTCACTCCAAAGTCACTAATAGCGCAGAACAAACGAAGAGATTACGGTAGGGTACGAAACCACCTCAAAGTTATTCTTTCCAATCAATCCGTTGGGATATTCTTGTAAGTGTCACAAACAGCCCTAGAGTTCGTACTAAAATAACACCTTAACACACAAATCAACGAAAACCCTAATGTAACCTAGATACTCCAATGTCACCTCAAGTATCCGTGGGTATGATTATACGATATGCATCACACAATCTCAGATTCATCTATTCAACCAACACATAGGACCTCAAAGAGTGCCCCAAAGTTCTACCGAATAATCACGAAAAAACGTGTGCCAACCCCTATGCATAGGTTCATGGGTGGAACCCGCAAGTTGATCACCAAAACATACATCAAGTGAATCACGTGGTATCCCATTGTCACCACAGATACGCACAGCAAGACATACATCAAGTGTTCTCAAATCTTTAAAGACTCAATCCGATGAGATAACTCCAAAGGGGAAACTCAATTTATTACAAGAGAGAAGAGGGGGAGGAGAAACATAAGATCCAACTATAATAGCAAAGCTCGCGATACATCAAGATCGTGCCAAATCAAGAACACGAGAGAGAGAGAGATCAAACACATAGCTACTGGTACATACCCTCAGCCCCGAGGGAGAACTACTCCCTCCTCGTCATGGAGAGCATTGGGATGATGAAGATGGCCACTGGAGAGGGATTCCCCCTCCGGCAGGGTGCCGGAATGGGTCTAGATTGGCTTTCTGTGGCTACGGAGGCTTCTGGCGGCGGAACTCCCGATCTATTGTGCTCTTTTGGAAGTTTTACGATACGTAGGTATATATGGGTGAAAGGAGTACGTCGGTGGACCGAAGGGGGGGCACGAGGCAGGGGGGCGCGCCCCAGGAGGGTGGGCGCTCCCCCTACCCTCGTGAGCACCTCCTTCATCTTTTGACGTAGGGTCCAAGTCTATCCGGTAGGTTTCCTTCCAAAAATAACTTCTCCAGTTGATTTCGTTCCATTTCGACTCTGTTTGATATTCCTTTTCTTCGAAACACTGAAATAGGCATAAAACAACAAATCTGGGATGGGCCTCCGGTTAATAGGTTAGTCCCAAAAGTAATATAAAAGTGGATAATAAAGCCCAATATTGCCCAAAACGGTAGATAATATAGCATGGAGCAATCAAAAATTATAGATACGTTGGAGACGTATCATGGAAGCATAAGATTGGCGAGACGACAACGATGCTACGATGGAGATCAAGGTGTCGCGCCGGTGACGATGGTGATCATGACGGTACTTCGGAGATGGAGATCACAAGTACTAGATGATGATGGCCATATCATATCACTTATATTGATTGCATGTGATGTTTATCTTTTATGCATCTTATCTTGCTTTGATTGACGGTTGCATTATAAGATGATCTCTCACTAAATTTCAAGATAAAAGTGTTCTCCCTGAGTATGCACCGTTGTCAAAGTTCGTCGTGCCCAGACACCACGTGATGATCGGGTGTGATAAGCTCTACGTCCATCTACAACGGGTGCAAGCCAGTTTTGCACACGCAGAATACTCAGGTTAAACTTGACGAGCCTAGCATATGCAGATATGGCCTCGGAACACACAGAATAAGGTCGAGCGTGAATCATATAGTAGATATGATCAACATATTGATGTTCACCATTGAAAGCTACTCCATTTCACGTGATGATTGGTTATGGTTTAGTTGATTTGGATCACGTGATCACTTAGAATATTAGAGGGATGTCTTTCTAAGTGGGAGTTCTTAAGTAATATGATTAATTGAACTTAAATTTATCATGAACTTAGTACCTGATAGTATCTTGCTTGTCTATGTTTGATTGTAGATAGATGGCCCGTGCTGTTGTTCCGTTGAATTTTAATGCGTTCCTTGAGAAAGCAAAGTTGAAAGATGATGGTAGCAATTACACGGACTGGGTCTGTAACTTGAGGATTATCCTCATTGCTGCACAGAAGAATTACATCCTGGAAGCACCGCTGGGTGCCAGGCCTGCTGCTGGAGCAACACCAGATGTTATGAACATCTGGCAGAGCAAAGCTGATGACTACTTGATAGTTCAGTGTGCCATGCTTTACGGCTTAGAATCAGGACTTCAACGATGTTTTGAACGTCTTGGAGCATATGAGATGTTCCAGGAGTTGAAGTTAATATTTCAAGCAAATGCCCGAATTGAGAGATATGAAGTCTCCGATAAGTTCTATAGCTGCAAGATGGAGGAGAATAGTTCTATCAGTGAACATATACTCAAAATGTCTGGGTATCATAATCACTTGACTCAACTGGGAGTTAATCTTCCTATTGATAGTGTCATTGACAGAGTTCTTCAATCACTGCCACCAAGCTACAAGAGCTTCGTGATGAACTATAACATACAAGGGATGGATAAGACGATTCCTGGGCTCTTCGCAATGCTAAAGGCTGCGGAGGTAGAAATCAAGAAGGAGCATCAAGTGTTGATGGTCAACAAGACCGCCAGTTTCAAGAAAAAGGGCAAAGGGGAAGAATAAGGGGAACTTCAAGAAGAACAACAAGCAAGCTGCTGCTCAGGAGAAGAAACCCAAATCTGGACCTAAGCCTGAAACTGAGTGCTTCTACTGCAAGCACACTGGACACTGGAAGCAGAACTGCCCCAAGTATTTGGCGGATAAGAAGGATGGCAAGGTGAACAAAGGTATATGTGATATACATGTTGTTGATGTGTACCTTACTAGAGCTCGCAGCAGCACCTGGGTATTTGATACTGGTTCTGTTGCTAATATTTGCAACTCGAAACAGGGACTACGGATTAAGCGAACACTGGCGAAGGACGAGGTGACGATGCGCGTGATCGCAGTCGGCACGCTACCTCTACATCTACCTTCGAGATTAGTATTAGACCTAAATAATTGTTATTTGATGCCAGCGTTGAGCATGAACATTATATCTGGATCTTGTTTGATGCGAGACGGTTATTCATATAAATCAGAGAATAATGGTTGTTCTATTTATATGAGTAATATCTTTTATGGTCATGCACCCTTGAAGAGTGGTCTATTTTTTATGAATCTCGATAGTAGTGATACACATATTCATAATGTTGAAGCCAAAAGATGCAGAGTTAATAATGATAGTGCAACTTATTTGTGGCACTGCCGTTTAGGTCATATCGGTGTAAAACGCATGAAGAAACTCCATACTGATGGACTTTTGGAATCACTTGATTATGAATCACTTGGTACTTGCGAACCGTGCCTCATGGGCAAGATGACTAAAACGCCATTCTCCGGTACTATGGAGAGAGCAACAGATTTGATGGAAATCGTACATAAAAATGTATGTGGTTCGATGAATGTTGAGGCTCGTGGCAGATATCATTATTTTCTCACCTTCACAGATGATTTAAGCAGATATGGGTATATCTACTTAACGAAGCATAAGTCTGAAACATTTGAAAAGTTCAAAGAATTTCAGAGTGAAGTTGAAAATCATCGTAACAAGAAAATAAAGTTTCGACGATCTATCGTGGAGGAGAATATTTGAGTTACGAGTTTGGTCTACATTTGAAACAATGCGGAATAGTTTTGAAACTGACGCAACCTGGAACACCATAGCGTAATGGTGTGTCCGAACGTCATAATCGTACTTTACTAGATATGGTGCGATCTATGATGTCTCTTACTGATTTACCGCTATCGTTTTGGGGTTATGCTTTAGAGACAGCTGCATTCACGTTAAATAGGGCACCATCGAAATCCGTTGAGACGACGCCTTATGAACTATGGTTTGGGAAGAAACCAAAGTTGTCAATTTTGAAAGTTTGGGGCTGCTATGCTTATGTGAAAAAGCTTCAACCTGATAAGCTTGAACCCAAATCGGAGAAATGTGTCTTCATAGGATACCCAAAGGAGACTGTTGGGTACACCTCCTATCACAGATCCGAAGGCAAGACATTCGTTGCTAAGAATGGATCCTTTCTAGAGAAGGAGTTTCTATCGAAAGAAGTGAGTGGGAGGAAAGTAGAACTTGATAAGGTAACTGTACCTGCTCCCTTATTGGAAAGTAGTACATCACAGAAACCAGTTTCTGTGACACCTATACCAATTAGTGAGCAAGCTAATGATAATAATCATGAAACTTCAGATCAAGTTTCTACCGAATCTCGTAGATCAACCAGAGTAAGATTCGCACCAGAGTGGTACGGTAATCCTATTCTGGAAGTCATGCTACTGGATCATGATGAACCTACGAACTATGAAGAAGCGACGGTGAGCCCAGATTTCGCAAAATGGCTAGAAGCCATGAAATCTGAGATGGGATCCATGTATGAGAACAAAGTGTGGACTTTTGTTGACTTACCCGTTGATCGGCAAGCAATTGAGAATAAATAGATCTTCAAGAAGAAGACCGACGCTGACGGTAGTGTTACAGTCAACAAAGCTCGACTTGTTGCGAAAGGTTTTCGACAAGTTCAAGGGATTGACTACGATGAGACCTTCTCACCCGTAGCGATGCTTAAGTCTGTCCGAATCATGTTAGCAATTGCCGCATTTTATGAATATGAAATTTGGCAGATGGATGTCAAAACTGCATTCCTGAATGGATTTCTGGAAGAAGAGTTGTATATGATGCAACCGGAAGGTTTTGTCGATCCAAAGGGAGCTAACAAAGTGTACAAGCTCCAGCGATCCATTTATGGACTGGTGCAAGCCTCTCGGAGTTGGAATAAACGCTTTGATAGTGTGATCAAAGCATTTGGTTTTGTACAAACTTTTGGAAAAGCCTGTATTTACAAGAAAGTGAGTGGGAGCTCTGTAGCATTTCTGATATTATATTTAGATGACATATTACTAATTGGAAATGATATAGAATTTCTGGATAGCATAAAGGGATACTTGAATAAGAGTTTTTCAATGAAAGACCTCGGTGAAGCTGCTTACATATTGGGCATTAAGATCTATAGAGATAGATCAAGACGCTTAATTGGACTTTCACAAAGCACATACCTTGACAAAGTTTTGAAGAAGTTCAAAATGGATCAAGCAAAGAAAGGGTTCTTGCCTGTGTTACAAGGTGTGAAGTTGAGTAAGACTCAATGTCTGACCACCGCGGAAGATAGAGAGAAAATGAAAGATGTTCCCTATGCTTCAACCATAGGCTCTATCATGTATGCAATGCTATGTACCAGACCTAATGTGTGCCTTGATATAAGTCTAGAAGGGAGGTACCAAAGTAATCCAGGAGTGGATCACTGGACAGCGAGCAAGAACATCCTGAAGTACCGGAAAAGGACTAAGGATATGTTTCTCGTATATGGAGGTGACAAAGAGCTCATCGTAAATGGTTACATAGATGCAAGCTTTGACACTGATCCAGACGATTCTAAATTGCAAACCGGATACGTGTTTATATTGAATGGTGGAGCTGTCAGTTGGTGCAGTTCTAAACAAAGCGTCGTGGCGGGATCTACATGTGAAGCAGAGTACATAGCTGCTTCGGAAGTAGCAAATGAAGGAGTCTGGATGAAGGAGTTCATATCCGATCTAGGTGTCATACCTAGTGCATCGGGTCCAATGAAAATCTTTTGTGACAATACTGGTGCAATTGCCTTGGCGAAGGAATCCAGATTTCACAAGAGAACCAAGCACATCAAGAGACGCTTCAATTCCATTCGGGATTTAGTCCAAGTGGGAGACATAGAAATTTGCAAGATACATACGGATCTGAATGTTGCAGACCCGCTGACTAAGCCTCTTCCACGAAGAAAACATGATCAGCACCAAGGCTCCATGGGTGTTAGAATCATTACTGTGTAATCTAGATTATTGACTCTAGTGCAAGTGGGAGACTGAAGGAAATATGCCCTAGAGGCAATAATAAAGTTATTATTTTTTTCCTTATATCATGATAAATGTTTATTATTCATGCTAGAATTGTATTAACCGGAAACATAATACATGTGTGAATACATAGACAAACAGAGTGTCACTAGTATGCCTCTACTTGAATAGCTCATTTATCAAAGATGGTTATGTTTCCTAGCCATAGACATGAGTTGTCATTTGATTAACGGGATCACATCATTAGGAGAATGATGTGATTGACTTGACCCATAGACATGAGTTGTCATTTGATTAACGGGATCACATCATTAGGAGAATGATGTGATCACATCATTAGCACTTGATCGTTTAGTTTGTTGCTATTGCTTTCTTCATAACTTATACATGTTCCTATGACTATGAGATTATGCAACTCCCGTTTACCGGAGGAACACTTTGTGTGCTACCAAACGTCACAACGTAACTGGGTGATTATAAAGATGCTCTACAGGTGTCTCCGAAGGTACTTGTTGGGTTGGCGTATTTCGAGATTAGGATTTGTCACTCCGATTGTCGGAGAGGTATCTCTGGGCCCTCTCGGTAATGCACATCACTCAAGCCTTGCAAGCATTGCAAGTAATAAGTTAGTTGCGGGATGATGTATTACGGAACGAGTAAAGAGACTTGCCGGTAATGAGATTGAACTAGGTATTGGAATACCGACGATCGAATCTCGGGCAAGTAACATACCGATGACAAAGGGAACAACGTATGTTGTTATGCGGTCTGACCGACAAAGATCTTCGTAGAATATGTAGGAGCCAATATGAGCATCCAGGTTCCGCTATTGGTTATTGACCTGAGATGTGTCTCGGTCATGTCTACATAGTTCTCGAACCCGTAGGGTCCGCACGCTTAAAGTTCGGTGACGATCGTAATTAGGTTTTTTGTGTTTTGATGTACCGAAGGTTGCTTGAAGTCCCAAATGTGACCATGGACATGACGAGGAGTCTCGAAATGGTCGAGACATAAAGATTGATATATTGGAAGCCTATATTTGGATATCGGAATCGTTCCGGGTGAAATCGTGATTTTTCCGGAGTACCGGGGGGTTACCGGAACCCCCCCCCCCCCGGGGGGGTTAATGGGCCTACATGGGCCCTAAGGGAGAAAAGGAGGGACGGCCAGGGCAGGCCGCGCGCCCCCTCCCCCCTAGTCCGAATAGGACAAGGAAGGGGGGGCGGCGCCCCCCTTTCCTCTTTCCCCCTTCCCCTTTCCTTCTCCAACAAGGCAAGAGGGGGGAGTCCTACTCCCGGTGGGAGTAGGACTCCTCCAGGCGCACCCCTAGGGGCCGGCCGCACCTCCCCCTCCCTCCTTTATATACGGGGGCAAGGGGGCACCCCATGACACACAAGTTGATCTTCGTGATCGTTCCTTAGCCGTGTGTGGTGCCCCCTTCCACCATATTCCACCTCGGTCATATCGTAGCGGTTCTTAGGCGAAGCCCTGCGTCGGTAGAACATCATCATCGTCATCACACCGTCGTGCTGACGAAACTCTCCCTCAACACTCGGCTGGATCGGAGCTCGAGGGACGTCACCAAGTTGAACGTGTGCAGAACTCGAAGGTGCCGTACGTTCGGTACTTGGATCGATCGGATCGGGAAGACGTATGACTACTTCCTCTACGTTGTGTCAACGCTTCCGTTGCCGGTCTACGAGGGTACGTAGACAACACTCTCCCCTCTCGTTGTGATGCATCACCATGATTTTGCGTGTGCGTAGGATTTTTTTGAAATTACTATGTTCCCCAACACCGGCATACACACAACTTTGCGGGTCTGCTCTTGAGCCACATCCGGCATATTTTCTGCCTTCTTCTTCTTCCCTATCTTCATAGCTTATCTTTGGAAAAGAGAACCAATGTCTGTTCCCCTCTTCATTCTTCAATAATTCTGCAAGAATACTACTTTGGAATGAGTGTAGAATTTTGTACAGAATTATGTACCCTAGATCACAATGATTCTAATTGAGGCCGAAATGAGTGCAGAATTATGTACATAGTGCAAAAAACCAAACCCTAGATCACAAATTTGGGGTACCTCACTGGGTCCAGTACTGCAGCCAGATTTGGAGGGTGACGAGGGCAGGGCCGCCCGGCGAGCGCCGGCAGGGGCGCAGACAACCGGCGCTCCGGCAGGGCAGAGCCGCAGAGGCGCAGCCGCGCGGAGCCTGAGACAGGGGCTCGCCGCGCGCAGGGAGACGCGCCTAGAGAGGGCCGGACGGGCGGGTTGGAGAACAGGAGAATAGGCGAGAGCTTCCTCGGCGGCTGGGCGGCGGCAGGGGTGCTGGGCCCGAACAGCGGCGACGGCGAGGAATAGCGAGGAGACGAGGGAACGAGGCGGCTATCGGGGTCGACTGGTCTAGCAGTGCGATTGTGCGCGGGAGGCAGGGAGGACTGGACTGGACTGGACTCAGAATCCCTTGGTTTGTTTATTGGGCTGGGTTTTTTTTCTGGCCCATTTTGAATCCATATGTATATAGGCTGTCTCAAAATCCCAGGGTGGGCCGCGGCCCATCCTGGCCACCCTGTAGATTTGCCACTGCCTCCACCACACCAGCCCAAACCGCTGCTCGCGGGCGCGGGGGGATGGAGAACCCCGGCGGGCACGCGGGAGTTGACGTGGGGGCGGGTCTGGGCAGCGACCCATCCGGGCTTCCCTCACCCCCCCACCGCCGAGCAAAGCGATGAAAAGTGGTCGCCGCCGGAAGTTGGCTGGGTGATTGATCAATATTTATGGGAGCTTCTTTGAGGAAAGCCACACAAGCAATCGTAGAGATCTGCAATGTCTTGTCAAGAATTTCTTTTGTTTTCAATGGTCTACTAAACTACTACAGATCACCACGTTTTTTTTGCGACAGAAAGAGAGTTTTATTCCATAATCAGAGGGTTACAATCGAGAGGCACCAACTCCTCAATACAAGGTGGGCTCCTTCCCAGCCATACGGCAGTAGTAGACTCCGTACGACTATACAATGCCAACCGATGTGCTACCCTATTTTGCTCACGCTTTATTTTTGATGGAACAAACTCTCAATCCTGAAGATGGCGCTTGATCTCTAGTACCAAGTGCCCATAAACAGACCTGGACAAACTATCCCCAGTCATTGCAGCTAGTGCCGTAGATGAGTCTGACTGAACCACAATTGGCAAGGATGAGTGCTGCAGGGCCAAGGCCATTCCCTGCATTATTGCATGTAATTCTGCTTCCAGCGCGTCGTTACAGTTGAAGATGCATCTATATGCTGCGAAGATCACACCACCTTCATGATTCCGAAGTATCATACCTGCTGCCGCCGACCCGTCCTCTTGCATGAAGGCACCATCCACCGACAGCGCTGCCCAGCCCGTGGGCGGCCGCGGCTAGTGAAGAGGTCTTGGCGGGGCTGGTACCTCGGTGTTTGCAACCCGGACCGCTGGCATTTTCCCTTTGAGAATATCATCCATGGAGAAAGTACCACACAAGTTCAAAGAATTCAGATAACATTGAAGATAATCCGACGTTGCCGTTACGGGCGGAGCATCCTTTCCGTGTGCAAGGTCCGACCGTAGCGACCAAATCCTCCATATCAACATGATCGTGCAATCCCGCATGTGATCATCGCAGTTTGCCAGGACGTTTAAAAGCCATTCCTTCCCAGTATCATGAAGGAGCTCCTGGCTCAGTAGACGCCACACAGTTCTCATCTGAGCCCATATCCTCTGCGCATGCTCACAAGACACTAGAGCATGAAAGCTAGTCTCCTTTTCTCGGCCACACACCCGACAGCTATCCCTCGTAGATATGTGACGATACTTCTTGCATTCATTTGTAGCTAAAGCTCCAGAGACAACCTTCTAGGCCATAATTGTCATCTTTAGCGGCACTTTAGAGCTCCAAATCCGCTGCCAAATAGGCCTCCGACCTGAAGCATTACTTCTTGACGAGCTGAGCCTCATGGAGTGCTGGACCTCCATTGCAAGATGATAAGCACTACGCACAGTGAACTGTCCAGACCTCTCCGCGGCCCATGCGATGAAATCCTGCCCGTTCCTTGGAGATGTACGTACCTTCACAATCTCCCTGACATCCATGTCCCAAAAATGCTCCCTAAGCCGTTCCACATCCCATGCTCCATGCTCATTCAGAAAATCAGCTACCCGGTTGTACCGACAATTCCTTTTAGGAGTGATCGGTCTGAAATTGTGACCACGAGGAATCCAAGCATCTCTCCAGGTTTTTATCATTGCACTGTTGCCAACGCGCCAAATAATGCCCTTTTTCACCAAATCAAGTCCATGAACAATACCCTTCCAAACCGCCGAACTGTTGGACGAGAAAACAGTGTCAAGCAAATTTCCCCTAGGGTAGTATTTGGCCTTCAATAATCTCGCACAAAGGCTATCTTGGCTATCTAAGAGGCGCCAAGCCTGCTTGGCAAGCAGAGCTTGATTAAACGCCCTCATGTCTCGGAATCCCATGCCCCCATTGCTTTGGGTAACATCATCCTCTCCCAACTTAACCAGGCCATCTTCCTTTTGCCATTTTCCACCCCCCACCAGTATTGCCGCATCATCTTGGTTAGATCATCACACACTGAGGCCGGTAATTTGAACACGCTCATTACATAGGTGGGAATCGCCTGAGCCACGGCCTTGATAAGAATCTCTTTATTTCCAACTGAAACATATTGTTCACTCCAATCAACAAGAATTTTCCTCAATCTATCTTGCAGTGTCTCAAACTGCCCCTTGTGAACTCTTCCTTCAGGGACCGGGAGTCCAAGGTATTTTGGTTCAAATACCTGCTGCGTTACCTCCAATGTACTCTTGATCTCATCCACGACTGACCCACCGCAGTTGTCAGAAAAAAGGATGGAACACTTCTCGGGATTTATAAGTTGACCCGTCGCCGAGGAATAAGTATTCAACAAACCTTTAACAACATCCGCCTGCTGGCCTGAAGCTTCAAAAAAGAGCAAGGTGTCATCCGCAAAGAGGAGATGAGAGATCTCCGGTGCACCCCGACAAATGCTCACCCCTTTCAAGCTACCTTCATTCACTGATTTAGATAGGAGAGCAGATAACGCATCAGCGACAAAGAGAAACAAAAACGGAGTCAATGGGTCACCTTGACGAAGGCCTCGCGATGGTGAAAAAACCTCCAGAAGTTTCCCATTCAGTTTAACCGAATAACGGACAGATTTGACACAAGACATTATCCAAGCAATCCACTGTTCCGAGAAGCCCCATCTACTCAGCGCCTTCTGCAGAAACTCCCAGTCGACCCGATCACCACGTTGTCCGTTGTAGGGATCTGAACAAAACCAACTAAGGTGGTTTACATCTCCTTCAGTGGTAGCCTGCAGTAAGTTCCATACAACTGAAAGGTGGTTTATATCTCTACCTCTACCAATCAACTACCGTGCAGCAACTTCAGTTTGATGTTCAGAGGAGGCGTTACAGATATTTTTTATGCCACCCCATGCTAGCCAATGTTGTTTTTAATGTTTCCAATGGAGAGGATTTGGATGGAGTAATGTTTGTTTCTTCTGAATAAACTATACAATGAATCTTAGATTACTTGCATCGTATAACTAATCTATCTATCTATCTATCTATCTATCTATCTATCTATACCTATACCTACCTATACTAATTACAGACTCCCTAGAAATTACCACGTTAATCAGTAATTAGGAGCCGTTAATCCGGTGGGACCAAATTATTACGATGTAGATCTATCCGAGATTTTTTTAAAGTTGGTCAATTCTAGAAATTAATAAATAAATCTATTTACTATTACTATATACTAACGAGCCTTTGTATTGATCCAGATTTGCACAACGCACCAATACATAAAACGTTGCACGTAACCACAGACCAAGTCCAGTAGTTTTAAAAAGAGAAGAAATCCAATCTGGTCAGGTATACTTTAACAAAAGGAACAAGTCCAATCTGGTCACGTAGGCTCACGAAGGCAAATAGTTACTGCCGTACACCAAAAACAAAAATAGATCTTGCCGTCCCTAGCTTGATTAGTTACGTATATGAAAACAGAACTCCCAATATCTCTCACCCTTTACCCATGGTTCTTCGCCGATCAACAGATACTCATGCCGCAGCAATTCAATCAGCCACCATCCTCGGGATTTTTTGCCGGATGTAGCCCAGATCGCTGGCTAACCACCACATAGAAGATGCTGCGTGCTGCGCCCGGTAAATCACACCGCACTGTTGTCCTAAAATTATTATTCACGGATGCACCACAGGCCAACCACCATGGAGGAGGCGCCGCATGTCATCGAGGACGACATGGAGTACCAGTGCACCATCGTCCATGCTCGCCCATTATCGCCGGAGCCGACTGGCAGTGAGGCCATTGATCAGCACGCCTTCCACTTCTGCAAGGTTCATCTACCGCTCCCTTTGAAGTAAGTTTTACACTGGAATTCAACTTGAGCATGGCGGAAATTACCTTTTAGTTCAAAGCAACAAACAATGTTCATATGTGTGACTAATATTTCTGGATCTCTTAAAACAGATGCTGCTTTGTGGGCTTTTAACTCAATCTAATTTTGATCTTAAAGGAGGTGTTGATTCAATCTAATTTTGATCTTAAAGGAGGTGCTGCTTTGTGGGTTATACGTCCATGTTGGTAAATTTAATTTCTATTTTAACATCATTCTAATTGTGAACTTAGTCTACAATGGTTGGAACTCAAGGATGCAACATTGAAATGTTGGTTCAATTTCTATTCCACAAAAACACCTTTGTCCCTTTGTTTGCTTTGAGTACTCGATAGTGGACGCGGTATTTTTCCTTCTCCTATTTAAGATAAGTTCATTTAAGTCGTTCCTCAACATTATTGTGGTGGCATATCAGGTTAGTTTCTCGCAGAAGAAAGAATAAACTTTGAACTCCTGCACTCCGGCACTTGCTAAGTCGGTACGTGAAAAAATGTACGACCAAAGACACACTGAGGATCAAGGCACATGGCAGAACACATATGGCAGATCATCGCATACCTATGAGGTATTGTGTGCAGCGGGGCTGTTGCTACATCCAGTTTCTCCAAATATGATCATGTACTGGCTGCTATACATCTGATATCTCACGCAGTTTGGTATACATTCGTGCCAAACCAGCCGGAATGGTCTGATTGTTCTCATGCAATCTCATGTATATGAGTACGTAATTTAGACTATTAGTATGTATATAAATTTCTTCTTTAATCATCTAGAATTGTTTCTAATGTGGCACATGTAATGTTTTATTTTGTTTTTGATATGTGCATCGTAATTCATCGTGAAAGATAGGAAAACGCTTACCTGCCAGTTTGGAGGGCATCCAACTTAAAATAGATTACATACAAATTTTGACAGATGATATTACGTTTTTCATGGTTTACCAATGATTCAACTGCACTGCTATTCCAGGAACGAAGTGGGTTTCTGATAATTTCTTAGTTCATTATTACTGGATATGTAATGTGTTTTTATTAAATTTTTATATTGGCCGAGACACACAATGGCAGTGCAAGTCAAGAAATCTTACCAACACTACTAAAACAAATCCAAGGCACGAGGGATGGTATATGGAACTGAAAAGTGATCCGTGACACCAACCACATGCACGCTACTCTTCGCCTAATAACTGACATGGACAATACATTGCAGGTGTAACAGGGAATCACCTACCAGAACCAACCTGCACAAGGGCTTCAACATTGACGTGTATAGACAACAAAGCAAAATAATAAATGGCTGCAACATACATATATAAGCCAATGCTTACTGGTAAATAATTTATCTTATGGTGGTCTTCTTATATACTGTCTCATTATTGTTTTTTGTCAGATGTTAATACGACGACGACTTTCTGATTTAGTTATTTTGATTCTCTGATTTTCCGCTGTGTATATTAACTCAAATGCATAGATTTCACAAGTTAATCATTTGAATTATACTGTCAATTGGAGCAGATTCAATTTGAGCAGCGCTATGACCATCAGATGTTCTTATAAATCAATGACGATGTACTGCATATTACCAAAACCAAACAGTCTCTCAATGTTCTCAACAACATCCATTTCAGATAGTGGGTTAGGCATTCATTTTCCCTATTGTTATTCTTATAACTATGTTAAGTTTTGTAGGATTAAGTGGTGCGAGAATCGACACTATAGCCAAGATTACCATTGCCGTGTAGGTTATATAACCAAGTTTGACCTTTTATTTGTTGTGTTCCTTTTCCTTATTTTTGAACTTCTCTAAAACATTTTTCTATGTGGAAATTGTCGGGGAAGCAATATCACGTGATATTCTTAACTGATTGGTGCTTTCATTTGATATGCTAACATTTTAGTTTCACTGTTTGACTGCTTTTGTTTGCATTGTTATGAAACTGCAGAACCCTTATTATTACCTTATCTTTCTTACTGGGCAACATGATAGTTTGCGTGTATCTAGATCTCCAAGATAGAATAGAACTCCATAGACATACACTAACTTTATCGCGAGAATATAAAAATTCTTTTAAGGTAACACAATTAGGTTGTTCTATACTTCGAAGGATTACCTCTCACAAAAATGTTTGATGAAAAGTAGCATGGAGCATTGGTTGAAAAATAACATTACATAAATCTGAATATTTATTTATTATTAATTAAATCAAATAATGCCATCCTACATGTTTTATTGTAGTAATTTGACATATAACCCGTCGAACAAGTTTGTAAATGCATAAGCAACAATTGAAATACTAATGATGTTTTAGAAACTGGTATTGTCCTGAACATGCATGTTTGACCATTATTATGTCAATGTGATTATTAATGAACCTGATTTTTATTGAAAATTCATATGGTAGGTAAAAAGTTAAGCAAGGCATGTGCAAATTTGATGCACTAAGTTATGTACATAACTGAAATGTCAAGATGAAATCTGCAGTTTTTCTTGGCAATTTAGAATCTTAAGCATAGACAACCAAAGGATGAACTACTTCGATGACAACAATAAATGTATTTTATATAATATCCATTCTAATCATGCATTAAATACACTAGCCCGTGCAACTGCACGGGTTGACGACTAGTTGTAATAATATCTTAAAGGCTCAAACAAAGGTATGATGACTGAATACTGATATTCCCTGATACATTTGGATTTTCTATTTTATCAACTTTCAGATTTTTTAAAATCCTGTTTATTATAGTGTATATACTCTTTTCTTGCTAGCTCTGTACTAAGATTTTGAGAAATCTGTGCAAAAAATTAAGATAGTTGTACAGAGGAGTTATTTTAAACAGGTTCTGTTTAAATTTCTCCTCTGATGTGTTTCACAAGGGATACGTATCAATGATTTGGTATAAACATTCAGATGATTTATTTCCCTGCAACGGAAACCATGGTAATAATGGTCCAGATATTTTTGGTTGAATCTGTTCTCAGCAAATTAGCCGAGCTATTTTGTGAGTTGTGCACATCAGAATCTTCAATCCACTACAATTTACAATCTACTAATTAGTTCAACGATATTTTCCAATATGTACTAGAAGCTGAAAAAAATCAACAAGCAAACTTGAGTAATAACATAATATTTGTATTCAGATTGCAAATAATATTTATCTTATAATGAATGAATGGTTTTAGCTGTTGCATATTTCAGTATAGTCGACACATATTGATGGCACCACAAATACTTCTCCTATTGCATGCTTGACTTGAGACACCACTACTGAAGGTATTTAGATGGTTTATGCCTCTTGATAGGTTTGTAGCTCTATGAATTGTTTTCCAATTAAACATATGAATTTCCTGGGGAAATGCTTCAAATTTATGAGCTCGTCCGGCAAAGCTCATGAAGCTAAATGAGAAACTGCTTCAAATTTTTGTTTGAGAGTTCTTGGAGTTCTTTTATCTCCGCCATTTATCTATAGTCTTGGACCATCAATAATGAATTTATTTCCAATCTGATATTTTTTCTCCCGTTACAACGCGCGGGCATTTTTCCTAATATTTTATCATGAATCTAATGCTACTAATTTAATGGCATAAATATTAGTCTATTATTGTATAAATACGGCCAAACATAAAAAAGTTTGACTTTCCAACAAAGTTGGAAATACACTCATTCAAGGACGGAGGGAGTATTTACACATCACCGATGAGTTACATACCAGTGGAGTGTCATCCGGCCGGGTGACATGACATTCATATCATTGTATGGTGCACAAATACTTGAGTTGGCCGACTCTTCTTCTTCATCCTCTCACTTTACTTATTTCTCTTCTTTTGCTCTTCTTTCACTTCTTCCTAGCTAGATCCTCTCTTAGCTTTTCTTCTTTCACTCTCCTGGCTCCTTTCTTAGTTTTTCTTCTTCCTCTCAATTATCCCATTCACGATGTCCTTCATCGTCCACTCCACTCCACCCTCTCTATCTCGCTTGCCCCCCATCTCTACTCCACTTTTGACCCCTCTCTCTCCCAGATCCAGCAACTTTGTGTCCCCTAGTAGGTTTACTAGTTAATCTTGTGTCACTAGTGGCTAGTTTTTTTTTTGAATGTTGGCAGTAGAGCTGCCAAATTCATTGATCATAAGAAGCGTTACAAGAACCCTTCGAGGAGGAAAGCACAGCAAAAGGCTAGTGCAAAAAGAAAAGAAAGAAAAAAGGCCAGCCCCACCACAAATCCAAGCTCCACCGACAAGCCATGCACACCATCGGGAACCATCGCTGGGCCTCCAAGGGAATGTGTCGTTGGAATTGTCATGCCAGATGTCCTAGCGAAAGGACTTAGTCGTAGGGCCATCGCAAGGTGGAAGCTTAAAGGGGTTAATCGGGACAAAGAACACGAGAGGTTTATACTGGTTCGGCCCCTTGCGGTGAAGGTAGGCCTAGTCCAGTTGATGTTGTATTGCTAGGTTTCGATGACCAAGGAGCGAATCTGCTAGCTTGGCTATCGATCTGTTATTTCTTGTCGTAAGCCGCCGTCAGGTCGTCCCCTTATATATACGGGTTGACGCCTGGCGGCCTACAGAGTCCCGGCCAGCTCATAAAACGTGTCCGGCTCGGTGACTTCTTTTATATGCCTTTCTTTACAAGTCTTTCTTTACATATGGCGGTTTACAATATTGGGCCTTAAGCCGCTTCTGGGCTTAGGCTTTCTACGAGTCTTAATAAACTATCACGTTGAATATTACTGGGCTTCTTTTTGTAACCCACCATTGGGGTTGACCCGGCCCCTCCTGGGCGGGTCATACCTGGTAGCTATATCCCCAACATTAGGCCCCGGGTTGACTTGAACTTTGTTCTTTGTCAATCTTCAACACTTAGACGAAATCCATCTTCCTCTGTCTGTAAAAACTCTGTAACCCGTCATGACATCATCTTCTGAAAACATGAAAGCCTGCTATGACGTCATCTTCAACGGATCTTTATCTTTTAATGTCTTTCGAGAATCGTGGTGTCTGTTTAGCTGGATAATCATTATTTTGGTTTTCCTCAATTTTTGTGCCTGCCTGTTCACTTATCCCCTTATGAATAGGCTCGGCCGGTCCTTCCTCTTTATTCTTCTTCCTTCCATCTTCTCGCCACCTCTCTGCCTCTCGAGCTCCGCCGTTGCCGTAGCGCTCACCGTCGCCCTCAACGTCGGCCGCTGCATCACCCTGAGCTCGTCTAGAAAACCGCGGTCACCCTTCGCAGTAGATCTGCATTCGTAAGTTCCTACCTTTCCGCACCCTTAGATCTGTATTAGGGTTGTGAGTTCGTCGGTGTTCTTCGCCATTCATCACAGACCTTCTTGTAGTTTCTTCTCCGTACCCTTTTGATCTGGAAGAAATGTAGAACTTATGCGGTAGTGTTTTTACACCCATTTTAGATGCTAGTAGATCCCTTTCCTTTGTACAGATACCTTCTTAGAGCTGATGAACTCCTCCGCGCTCGTTTTTTAGGTCTAAATTTATTTTTCTTTTCTGACCCATTTTGATCCAGAATAATAACAATAGCTTGGGAAACTTATTTGTCTCAACACTTAACCAATTCTGTTTCTGGCTTCCTTCGAATGTCTTTAGTCATGGCCGCTTATCACGCCGGTTCACTTTTCCTTTATATGTCATTAGCCCTTACTTAATCCGCCATTACTCATTTGTATCATCATCATTTAACTTTTAATTTCACCATTGAATTGAACCGGCACATTACTTTCTTTTCAGTTTGTCCTTTGCTCATCATGCCATCAAAAGCACCAACTGTTTGCAATTGGGTCCTTTCCACAGTTACTGAGGATACCTTGAAGGAATTTGTAACCATAGGATTTTTGCCAGAGAAAAATGGTATGTCTTATCGTGCACCTGACCCGGACGAAGAACAGCCTCAGCCCAAAGATAGTGAAGTTATCATTTTCACTGATCACATGAACCGGGGCTTCTCACCACCCGGCTCAAAGTTCTTCCGAGACGTTCTGCATTTCTTCAAGCTTCGCCCACAAGACATTGGACCCAACTCTATCTCCAATATCTACAATTTTCAAGTTCTTTGTGAGGTATATCTTCAAGAAGAACCGACCGTGGAACTCTTCAGAGAATACTTTTATCTGAACCGCCAGAACGAATGCACCAACGGACTTAGTTTGGAGCTTGGTCGAATCTCAATTCAGCGCCGATAGGGCGCCGTCTTTCCCTTAATAGTCTTACCAAGCCATCCCAAAGATTGGAATTAGACCTGGTTCTACTGCCAAGATACGTCACCAGCCAATGAAAAACCACTACCGGGTTATCGCGCGGAGCGTATGGATTCCAAGTTTGTGCTCCCTAATAAGCTTACCGCTGCTGAACGCAAGAAGCTTATTCCATCTATTAAAAGGATTCAAGCTTTATTGAGGAACAGCTTAACTGGAGTTGACCTGACCCATTGCTGGGTCTCATGGCGGATCATCCCTCTAAGCCGTCGATCCAAGTTAATGTATGAGTATGGCGGAGGCCCAAATGACTCTCTGCGTTATAGCTCTATTCAATTGACTGAAGAAGACGTTGTCGCGATGTCAACCATCCTTGTGAACGGCAAATACGAGAACTGCAGTAAGGTTGGATTAAACCGCTTCTGCAAACTTAACCCGGCACCAGAGGTGAAAACCCCTAACCTCTTACTCTTTTGTGTTTTCCTCAGTAGTTTAAATACTTGCATGACCTTTTAACCTGTTTATTTGTTTACAGGCCAAGTCTGACTTCTGGAAGGCCAAGTATGATGGAGCTGCCAAGAAGGCCAGAGCCGCTGCCATAGCTGCCAGGAAAACGACCCGGAAGTCCAAGAAGAAGAAGACTGCATCTGACATGTTCCCGCTGGATAATGTTTCTGAGTCAGAGGTAGCCCTTGACTCCCTTGGCCAATTTTTCAACTATCTTATTGACACTGACTATTGCCAGGACGACACGGGGGCCAGCTAGGCCGTGGAAGAAGAGGTAACTATCTCCTCCGACTCAGCCCCTTTGCCAAGACAGAAACTTCGACTGGTAACCCGGAAAGTAAGGTTTTCACCCCCTTTGGCTTATTTGGACCCTCATTTTCTTTTGAAAAAGCAGCAACATGAGAGCCGTCGTCAGCCCCAGACTAATGATGATGGTGAACTGCCTTCTGACTTACAAAAACTCCTTGAAAACGCCAGAATGAGGTTTCTTTCACCTTTGTCCTTTGTTTGTATCCGTGAATCTATTTCCTCTTATGCTTTTAACTTTATTTTACTTTTGCAGGAGGTTTCTCGCTCTTCTGGCGGCTCATCTCAGACTCAATTTCTGGCTTTCAAGACTGCCCCTGGGTAAGGAAAATCGTCTTTCCTCTGCATCTTTAAAACTGCATCATTATACTAACTGTCTCATAAAAAATCTTTCTTAGTGTTCAAGCGAAGTCTAGGAAAGCTAAGGTTATTAAACCGACAGAAGACCCAAGAAATCCTGCACCTGAATCGGCAACATCAACTCCTCCCGCTCAATCTGAAGTGCCAGAAGATCCGGCTGTCCATGCTCAGTTGGACCCTCCTGAGCCGTCAGCTGATGAAACCATTGTTGACCCCTCCACCGTCAGACCATCCGGTTCAGCTAACCCGCCAGCGTCTTCTGACCATGACGTTCTGATCACTGGCAGCAGATTTGTTGTGCCGGGTAATCCGACTGTACTGGCAGGCATTCTGACAAACAGGAGGCCTTAGAAAGGCAGAAAGTACAGTTTGATATCTCTCACTACACTCATCTGAATGCTAGTGACATACTGTCCGGCTATCTCAGTCATGTGCATTCCAGCCATGAGTCAGAAATTGAGATGGTCAAGCAATTGCAACTGAAATATGAGGTATGTACTCCAGTTTATATATACTCTGCCAGCCCCCAATCTTCAGATTATGATGAGCCTGAATGATCTGTAGACTTATGATATAGGTTGATACCTTGTCTTTAGATTTTTCCTAAGTCCAACAGATTAGCATAAACTTTCACCTGTAGTCCCCAAGGGCTGGCTCAATTTATCATAAATGAACCGGTACTTAACTTCTTAACTGTCTTAACTCAGTCCAAATTAGTGTGGTCCGGCTCAACTTAAAAACTTTCTGAATGTCATGCATTAGCCCCCAAGTGCCAAGCGTTGTTACTGAAGAGTCATGTTGCATAAAAATTGCTTTGGCAGACATTAGCCCCCAAGTGCCAAGTGGTATTGCATTTGAAAAGTACTTGGGACTTCAATCATTATAACCTTTAGTTAAATCTTGACACACGTGTGCATGCTTGTAGACCGCCCTAACTGAATTGGGTTCTCAATTGACGGATGCAAAGACCCGGCTGGCGGATCAGGAAGGAGAGATAAAGACTGCTAATTCCAAACTTCAATTGAGTCTCTCCGAGACCGAAAAATCGAAGACTAGTTTGACTGAGAAAAAGAAATCCTGGGCCGATGAGAAGACCTTGCTGATGCAACGTGCCGAGACAGCAGAGGCGGCTCTTGAGGAGGTTACTACAGAGCTCACCGGCTTAAAAAACCATGTGTCTCAAATAGTTTCCGCCATCTTCGGTAAGTCATTTGTATTAATCACTTATACTTTATTTTGACCAGGAATATGAGCCGCCTGCTGAGCCTTTGTTAAACCACACTCATAGGTCCACGAAGCAGAAATCTGAGCCAAGACAGTGTGACAAAACTGAAGGCGGTTTATACCTTGGTGGAGCAATTGTATACTGGTGCTCAACGAGCACTTGCTACTATCTCCCCTGCCAACCAAGGATCCAACCGCCTAAGTGATGTTTTAAAGAAGTTATCGATCTTACCCGCCAGGTTTCAAGAGGTCAAATGATCCTGTGCCAGAGCCGGAGCCCTGACTGCCCTGAGCCGCTCCAAAGCCTGGGTGCCGGATCTAGACCCGGTGGACGTGGCTAAGGGGTACCCTACTGTGAAGGAAGACGGGACTCCATTTGAGCAAGATGACTTTATTGCCTGCGTGAGGGGAGTTCGTCCTCAAGCTACCATTCTTGGAGAGGAGACCAACATCGACAAATATCAGCCGGGTTTTGATATGGAGAATAAGAAGATGGCGACTCCCTCTTATAAAGTGACGGATCTTATCCCGCCGGTTCATCAACACACTTTTGCCCTAGAAATTGACCCGGTTGGCCTAATTGACGATGAGGCTGAGTTCATTGCTCTGAACGGCTTTGACTGGTCCAATCCCAGCTTCCAACCAGTGGAGGGAGGTGAGCCGGCCAAGGGGGAGTCATAACCATCTAAACAATCCAGCTTTTAGCTTAAGACCTACTTAGGAGGGGGAAAATAGTCTAACCTTTTGGGCTCTCAATGCCTTGTAATAGGTTAGTTTAAAAACTGCATATTTTGCCTATGCCATCGTGCATAAGATGTTGCATATGACTCTTTACCCATGATGCATTATATCTGTGGTTACATCTGTAATGTTTTAACTCTATTCCTGTAAAAGATGAAAAATTGTCATGGCGGTTTAGCACCGGACGGGTCAAAAACACCTGATATATGACCTATGGAATTATCATAGTGGAAAAAACAGAACCAGATGTAAGATAAACAAGGCTGAAAAAAACCTTTGATTAACGAAAAAACACAGAGAAACTTGTTCATGAATGACACTGTCATACCTGTGTTCTTTGAACCTGGACTGCCGGTTTACATGACCCGGATGATGAGGTTGATAACCTAATCTTTTGTAGAAGTCAATACTTCCATATGTCTGATGACTGTTATGCCTTGGCAACTCATTGTCAAATAACCGAGCCGGTTTAATTTGAAACCATACTGACAGTTAAATTTGAGATGATAAAAAACAGTAAGACAAAACACTAGGCTTCGGACAATGTAAATCAAAATATTTAAATAAAAACTGGAGGCTTCTGATTCGAATACGATCAGTAAACCGGACCAAAAGGGTTAAGCTAAGATTCGAATACGATCATATAGCCCCAAGTGGCTTTGGCGTTGCGCCCATCAAGAGGGTACCGACAACTATGTTCTCTTTCGCTCGAATACGACCTATGTTTGAACAAGAAGCCCCCAAATGACCTTGAGAGGTTTTTAACGACCCTGATTCGAATACGATCCAAGTCGGACCCAAAAATGGGTTAATCTATGATTCAGATATGATCAAGAAGCCCCCTAGTGAGTTTGGCTTTGAGCCGATCAAGAGGGTTACGACAGTTATATTCTCTTTGGTTCGAATACGACCTATGTTTGAACAAGAAGCCCCCAAGTGACCATGAGGTTTACAGCTAGATTCGAATATGATCATGAGCCGGACCAAAAGGGTTAAGCTAGATTCGGATACGATCAGCCCCCTTTTGGTCATTTTAAATAATGAAAATAATAAAGATATATGATCATTGAAAGGGAAAAGGACAGAGGTCCTACTTTATTACTTATCATAATCACTGTTCAAGATATCTTTCGATATTCCGATAAATCAGCCGATTTATCGCTTACCGTGGTCTGACAGATAAGATAAATCAGCCGATAAATCAGCTGGCATGGCGATAAATCGGCCGATATGCCGATAAACTAGCTGATTTACCCCTTATCGTAGGTCGACCGATAAGTTCCCGATAAGCGATATCCCCAACATTGATCATAATATACACAACGTCAAAGTATGTACATGACGAGAGCCGGTGGCTTAAGTATAGTATGGACGAAGCTGAGCAATGTTCCACGGCTGGCGGGTCCCCTCCTCCGACTTACGTGAGTCTTTGTGCTCTCGAACGTCAATGAGGTAATATAACCCGTTGTTTAGGGTCTTGCTGACCACAAAGGGTCCTTCCCAAGGCAGGGATAATTTGTGTGCATCAGACAGATCCTGGATGAGACGGAGCACCAGGTCATCTTCTTGAAAGGTTCTAGACTTAACCCGGCGGCTGTGATAACGACGCAGATCCTGTTGATAAATTGCTGATCGAGCCACCGCCATATCTCTCTCCTCATATAACAAGTCAAGTGCATCCTGTCGGGCTTGTTCATTATCAGCTTCAACGTAAGCCGCCACGCGAGGCGAATCATGACAAATGTTACTAGGCAGCACTGCTTCTGCTTCATAAACCATGAAGAAAGGTGTATAACATGTAGACCTGTTAGGAGTGGTATTGATACTCCATAGCACCGAGGGTAATTCCTCTACCCACTGTAAGGGAACCATAAGCCGGGGCTTGAGGCCTTTTAAGATTTCCTGATTTGCTCTCTCAGCTACCATTGGATTGGGGGTGAGCTACTGATGAAACATCAATCCGGATATGCTCACGTTGACAAAACTCCTCCATAGCACCTTGGGAAAAATTAGTGACATTGTCAGTGATAATGCTGTGTGGAAAACCAAAGCAAGAAAATTACCTTTTTCATGAACTGAACCGCCGTGGCTGCATCACACTTGCTCACTGGCTCTGCCTCAACCCATTTTGTGAATTTGTCAACTGCCACCAAAACATGTGTCTTTTTATCTTTGGACCTTTTGAAAGGTCCAACCATGTCAAGCCCCAAGACTACGAACGGCCAAGTGATTGGAATCATCCGCAACTCTTGAGCCGGCACTTGCGCTCGTCGTGCAAATTTTTGACATCCATCACACCTACCGACCAGCTCCTCCGCATCAGCGTGAGCCGTTAGCCAATAAAAACCATGACGAAAAGTTTTGGCGACAAGAGACTTTGACCCGGCGTACGTGATGACCACAATCCCCTTCATGGATCTCACGAAGAATTTCTTGACCTTCTTCAGGAGAAACACAACGTTGAAACGCTCCGGCGACGCTGTGATGATACAACTCACCGTCAGAAATTGTCATTGACTTGGACCGCCGGGTTATCTGTCAAGCCAGGGTCTCGTCCTATGCTAACTTGCCCCAGGTCATATAAGCCAAGAACGGTACTGTCCAATCTGGAATGACATGAAGAGCTGCCACCAACTGTGCCTCCGGGTCAGGAATGGCCAAATCTTCCTCTATAGGCAACTTAACGGACGGGTTATGTAAAACATCTAAAAAGGTGTTAGGTGGCACCGGCTTACGCTGAGATCCCAATCGGCTTAAGGCATCGGCCGCTTCGTTCTTTCTGCGGTCAATGTGTTCCACTTGATAACCCTTAAAATGCCCCGCAACAACATCGACCTCGCGGCGATAAGCCGCCATGAGAGGATCCTTAGAATCCCACTTTCCTGACACCTGCTGAGCCACCAAATCTGAGTCGCCAAGGCACCGTACCCGGCTCAGACTTATCTCTTTAGCCATTCGAAGACCATGGAGCAAGACTTCATATTCTGCTGCGTTGTTCGTACAAGGAAACATCAATCGCAACACATAACAAAATTTGTCACCTCGAGGAGAAGTTAAAACAACTCCAGCCCCCGAGCCCTCCAATTGTCCGGACCCATCAAAATGAACCGTCCAATATGTGTTGTCTGGTTTCTCCTCTGGCATCTGCAACTCTGTCCATCCATTAATGAAGTCAACCAGCGCTTGAGATTTGATTACAGTACGTGGCACATACTTCAAACCATGAGACCCAAGTTCAATAGCCCACTTGGCGACTCGTCCTGTGGCTTCTCTATTTTGAATAATGTCTCCTAGAGGAGCAGAGCTAACCACAGTGATTGGGTGACCCTGAAAGTAATGCTTGAGCTTCCGGCTTGCCATGAACACCCCATAAACAAGCTTCTGCCAATGCGGATATCTTTGTTTAGATTCAATGAGCACCTCACTGACGGAGTAAACCGGCCATTGGACCGGATGTTCCTTGCCAGCCTCCTTCCGCTCCACAACAATGGCCACACTGACAGCACGTGAGTTAGCAGCCACATACAACAACAACGGCTCTTTCTCAACTGGAGCAGCACGAATCGGCGGCTCAGCGAGTTGTTTCTTCAGATCCTCAAAAGCAGAGTTAGCAGCGTCACTCCAGACAAAGTCATCCATGGTCTTCGAGGAGGGAGTGATATCGAGGACAACACCGTCCCCCGATCTGGTCTAGCCAAATCTTAGGTTTTCACCCGAAGACCACAAGCCATGAGGTACGAAGAGCAAAACGAGCTCCATGGCGGTACCTCCAAGGAGGAAGATGACATCCATAGATGTCGTTACTGTCGGCACTGACAAGAATAGTGCAGGACTTTCATCCGAAGCCAAGTCTTCCGCCAACAAACATGGATCTGAGGCCAACCAGAGCTACCGTGAAGAAAAAGGCCATGCACACACTACCAAGAACATACTTGTCACCGCCGCACGCTGAAACTTGGCGAACACGAGCCAACCTGGCTGGGCCGCCCCGCCGAACTAGATCCGGCCATCATCAGCCTCCGTGCGCAAAACTGGGCGAGGACCCGCACCCCAGCGCACAAGAAGAGCCGAATTAGAACCGGAGCTGGCCGGCAGCACCGCCGCGCGCCGTGACTGGACGGACACCAAATCAAACTGACCGTGTCCGCACCGCCGCGCGCAAGGACAGGACCAGCCGAGACGGAATTGGTGTGCTTGAGAACCTCCTCTGCGCTACAGCCGCTGTACGGCGCCGCTACTCCAGGAGATGGGCATGAACATGCTTGAAGGAGAGCCCACCCGCATCTGCCGACCCCCACCGCACCACCACCACCAACTCAGCCTGGGCAACGAGATTCGGCGATTGTCACAGCCGCAGCGAGGCAGGCACCTCCGCAAGACGCGCGAAACGCGCCAGATCTGTGAAGGGGCTGCCCTGGCCACCCCGAAGCGCCCACGCGCCCGCACACACGCGTCGCGCCCGAGCTCGCGTCTTGGCGCCCGCACTGGCACGCCACATCCCCTGCGCCCGCACCAGCACGCCACGCCCCCCGCGCACGCCGCGCCCACCACGCGTAGGCGCACGTCGCGCCCTCCGACGCCTGCTCACCACGCGCTCGGCACCCACTGGTGCCAGCTCCAAGGAGGAAGATGACATCCGTAGATGCCGTTACTGTCGGCACCGACAAGGACAGTGCAGGACTTTCATCCGAAGCCAAGTCTTCCGCCAACAAACATGGATCTGAGGCCAACCAGAGCTACCGTGAAGAAAAAGGCCATGCACACATTACCAAGAAAAGACTTGTCACCGCCGCACGCTGAAACTTGGCGAACACGAGCCAACCTGGCTGGGCCGCCCCGCCGAACTAGATCCGGCCATCCTCAGCCTCCGTGCGCAAAACTGGGCGAGGAACCGCACCGCAGCGCACAAGAAGAGCCGAATTAGAACCGGAGCTGGCCGGCAGCACCGCCGCGCGCCGTGACTGGACGGACACCAAATCAAACTGACCGTGTCCGCACCGCCGCGCGCAAGGACAGGACCAGCCGAGCCGGAATTGGCGTGCTTGAGAACCTCCTCTGCGCTACAGCCGCTGTACGGCGCCGCTACTCCAGGAGATGGGCATGAACATGCTTGAAGGAGAGCCCACCCGCATCTGCCGACCCCCACCGCACCACCACCACCAACTCAGCCTGGGCAACGAGATTCGGCGATTGTCACAGCCGCAGCAAGGCAGTCACCTCCGCAAGACGCGCGAAACGCGCCAGATCTGCGAAGGGGCTGCCCCGGCCACCCCGAAGCGCCCACGCGCCTGCGCACACGTGTCGCGCCCGAGCTCGCGTCTTGGCGCCCGCACTAGCACGCCACATCCCCTGCGCCCGCTCCAGCATGCCACGCCCCCCGCGCACGCCGCGCCCACCGCGCGCTGGCGCACGTCGCGCCCTCCGGCGCCTGCTCACCACGCGCTCGGCGCCCACTGGTGCCAGCTCGCCGCGCGTGCTGCGCCCCAACGCCTCCCCGTGGC